>NC_092714.1:159107691-159462040 GCF_047496885.1 Scyliorhinus torazame
GCGGGGGGGGGGGGGTGGGGGGGGTGGGGGTGGGGGGGGGGCGGGGGGGGGGGGTGGGGGGGGTGGGGGTGGGGGGGGGCGGGGGGGGGGGGGTGGGGGGGGTGGGGGTGGGGGGGGTGGGGGTGGGGGGGGGGCGGGTGGGCCTCCAACTAACCTTTGAAGTTCTTGATCAGCAGTTTCCTGGAAGCGGCCGGTTTTGCTCCGGGGACCGCCGCTCTGCTCAAGCCGTTCGTGTGTCCGAGCAGCGCCGAGAAGTTGGCTTTCCGCAGAAGCCGCTGTCCCTCCTCCGCCATAGGGGCCTGAGCCTGGTCCCCGGGTCGGGCCGGAGCCTCAGCCTCTCCCAGCGCCGCGCCCCGCAGCCACCTCTTGCCGTGGCCGCCCTGCGGGGAGACCGCTTTCCCCGGGGTTGAGGAGCGGTTCCCCGCCTCGGCCCCCTCCGACACCCGCACTCTCTTCTTGGGATGTTCGCGGTCACTCGCATCAGCGGCGGCCAGCCGCTCCTCCTCAGGGGAATCCTCACAGGGAGCCGCCGGCCGCAGCATCAGCCGGGAGGGAGAGACAAACAAAGTCCCCGGCGAGTGGACCCGGCCGCAGGAAGCCTGCGCTCTGTCCTGAGGGCCGGCAGCCGCGAAGCGCGGACAGAGCAGCGGGCCCTGCCAGACCGGAAATAGATGCAGCGACCTTTCACCCTGGAGACGGGAACTTCCGCTGGGAAGACCAGGGCCTGAGGTAGGTGAGAGAAACATGGAGAGAAATTAGAAAATAAAGAGTCAACTCTCAATGGGAGCTGGCTGTGGCGGTAAGCAACTCTGCAGGAATTAAAGATCAATCTGCTATGTGCAACCCTGCAGAAAAACTATCTGGACATTAAAATAAGATTTTTTTTCCACAATTTCTTTTAAGATTTCAATTCAGATATGAGAATGTTTAAGTTCCACACAAGAGTCATCATGGTCTCGAAACATTAACTCTTGCTGGGATTTTTCAGTCGCCCCACGGCCTATTTTCTGGCAGTGGAAGCAGCCCACCATTGACAGGAGGTGGGATCTTCCGGTCCCGCAATATCTACGGGGGGTTTTCTCAGCCTCTCTCCTTTCGTCGACGGGGAACGCGCTACGGGCGGGGTTTGCTTTCCGCAGAACCAGAAGATCCTGTCAAGTGGGAAGGACAGGAAAGTTTCGGCCTGTTTTTCTCGCGCTCTCTGTCTCGCTACAAATGTCAGGGCTACAAGTTTTCCAGCATTTTCTGTTTTTACTTCAGATTTCCAGCATCTGCAGTATTCTGTTTGTGTTTTCAATTGGGGGAAGAAAGGACCGTTTCGCCAAATGGGGAATGAGTTTTTTTTACTTTCTCGTTGGTTTAAACAGAAAATGTCTAACAGGAATGTGTTGGCCGAATGGTTGGAGTGTGGGTGCACTTCATGATGAATCCTCCAGGAATACTTATAATCACAGTAATCCTACTTGGATGAATTGGTACATTAGTCAACGAAGGTGGCAAGACTGGTTTGTTTTCATTAATTCTTGCTCCATGTGGTGTAGGTATACCTACTGTGCTGTTAGGGAGGGAGTTCCAGGTGGCCACAGTGAATTAAAAGTGATACGTTTTTAAGTGAATGCTTGGAGACATCTAAGTGACAGTGCCTGCTGCCCTTGTCCTTAATCTAGGTGATAGTAGTCGTGGGTTGGAAGGTGCTGTCCAAGGAGTTCCTGCAGTGCATCTTGTATGGTACACAGCTGCTACTGTGCATTGGTGGTGGAGAGAATGAATGTTTATGGAAGCGGTGCCAATCAAGTGGACTGCTTTGTCCTTGATGGTGTTGAGCTTCCTGAGCATTGTTGGAACTGCACTCATCCAGGCAAGTGGAGAGTGGTTTAAAAAATATACAGTATCTTTACTAATAGGGGAATGGAGTATGCAAGCAAGGAGGTTACATTAAACTTGTGTAAGACATGAGTTTGGCCTCAGTTGGATATTGCATCCAGTCCTATGTGCCACACTTAGGGAAGAATGCAAATGCATTGGAGAGTGGGCAGAAAATATTCATGAAAATGGTTCCAGGGATGAGGAACTTCAGTTATGAAGATAATTTTGAGATGTTATAACTTTTCTTTGGAGATGAGAAGATTGAGAGATCATTTGATCGACGCATTCAAAACCATGATGGGTCTGGAAAGAGTAGATCAGGAGAAACTTCACATTGGTGGAAGGATCAAGAATGAGGGGGAACTGATTGAAGTTAATTTGTCATAAGCAACAGTGGCTGAGGAGAAATCATTCAACGTAGTGAGTGATTAAGAGCTGGAATGGGTGGCACTGCAGTGGTTAGCACTGCTGCCTCACACAGCTGACCCAGGTTCGATTCCAACCCCGGGTCACTGTCTCCGTGTCTGCATATCTTTCACTCCTACAACCCAAAGATGTGCAGGGTAGGCGAATTGGCCATGCTAAATTGCCCCTTAATTGGAAAGAAAAGTATTGGGTCTTCTAAATTCAAAAAATAAATATCTGGAATGCATTATCGAGAGTGTGGTGATGGCAGACTCAATCGTAGTTTGAAAAGAATTGAATTATTCTCTGAATATGATTACATCACGTCAAATGGCTGCATTCTCTGTTGTGAGCGTTCTATGATCCTGTTATCAGAACCACAGGCCAGGCCCAAAGTCAGAGAGACAGTTAAACTCCTGCTGCCAGTTCAACACCGGCACCCCACTTGTGGATCGAGATTGAAAGCCGCAGCAGACGCTGCTTGTATTGAGGGGTCCCAGGCATCAGGTGCTACCCTGCCCGAGCCAGTGTCATGATATTTTTGTTAGTCCCTCAGTTTATGGTTCTCCTAGGAATGATGTCAAAATCATAGATGAAGAGAAATGTTTGGGGGCAGTGGAACGAGGGGGGTGGGGGGATGCGTCTGGGGATTATTGGAACAGGTTGGCAAGTATTTGCTGATGTGGAGGGTAAAGTACATGCAAGCTTGTGTTTTATATCTTACACCTCCACAGGAGCTCAGTCAGACACCAAGTCTGTGACACAGAGAGGAGGACAGTGAATAGAAGCTTGATCAAAGAGGTTCATTTTATGGACTATCCTAAAGAAAGAAAAAGGGAGGTGGATAGATTTCTGGAGGGAATCCCAGTATTTTGGCAGCAGAAGTGGTGAATGAAGAAATTAACGGATGCAAAAGAGGCCAAAATTGGAGGACTGTTGAGTCCTCGGAACATTGTGTGCCTGGAGAAAATAAGAGTTGGGGAGGAGCAAGATCATGGAGAGATTGAATATCATGACACCTTTAAAATCAAGGTCTTGCCAGATCAGGGAGCCAATATACTTCAGTTAGCACAGGGTGATGGATGAACTGGATTTAGTGCAGTAAGGACATGGGCAACACAACAGAGTTTTAGAGGATGGCCAGGAGAATGTTGAAATAATCAAGTATATGTTTAACAAAGACTTTGATGAAAATTTTGTGAACCAAATGTGTTGAAGCTTGGAGGGATTACAAAAAATTAGTGCAATGATGGAGTTGAATATTAAGCAATTAGCAAAATAATGGAGATGTAATAGGTGGCCTTGGAGATGAGAAGGATATGCGTTCAGAAGCTCAGTTCAGAGTTGAATAAGATACCAAGGTTACAAATTGGTCCAGTCTCTGATAGTGGCCGTGGAAGTGGGGCATTAGAATCTGAAAGGGAACAGTTTGTTGTGGGGATAGAATTATTGATACCGACAAGGACCGATTGGTAACTGGTCCATATCCTTGTTATCATTCCTATATCCTGTGTGTTTCACTGTTTACTATTCTGTTGTATTATTTTCTATTTACTAGGTAATAATGGGTAGCACGGTAGCACAGTGGGTAGCACTGTTGCTTCACAGCTCTAGGCTCCCAGGTTCGATTCCCGGCTTGTGTCACTGTCTGTGTGGCGTCTGCACGTTCACCCTGTGTCTGCGTGGGTTTCCCCCGGGTGCTCCGGTTTCCTCCCACAAGTCCCGAAAGACGTGCTTGTTCGGTGAATTGGACATGCTGAATTCTCCCTTTGGGTACCTGAACAGGCACCGAAATGTGGCGATTTGGGGTTTTCACAATAACTTCATTGCAGTGTTGATGTAAGCCTACTTGTGACAATAAAGATTATCGTCAGAGGTGAAAATATTCACACGAAGGCCTGAGTATAAGTTTTTTTTAAAAAGCAGTTTATTACATCAGAATTTTGGGAGGAAAGGCCTAAGATTCCGCAGCCTATTGACAGCACCTTTTCTCACTTGAGCTAAGGCTCACACGGGTTAATATACAGATTCAAGGGGCGGAATTAGTTGTATTTTCATTTCCATACAATCAATCAACTATATTTTGTAATTTAGGTAGCATGGTGGCGCAGTGGTAGCACTGCTTCCTCACGGCGCCGAGGTCCCAGGTTCAATCCCGGCTCTGGGTTACTGTCCGTGTGGAACATAAGAACTAGGAACAGGAGTAGGCCATCTGGCCCCTCGAGCCTGCTCCGCCATTTAATGAGATCATGGCTGATCTTTGTGGACTCAGCTCCACTCTCCGGCCCGTACACCATATCCCCGAATCCCTTTATTCTTTAGAAAGGCATCTATCTTTTTCTTAAAAACGTTTAAAGAAGGAGCCTCAACTGCTTCACTGGGCAAGGAATTCCAGAGATTCACAACCCTTTGGGTGAAGAAGTTCGTCCTACACTCCGTCCTAAATCTACCTCCCCTTATTTTGAGACTATGCCCCCTAGTTCTGCTTTCCCCGACCAGTGGAAACAACCTGCCCGCATCTATCCTATCTATTCCCTTCACAATTTTATATGTCTCAATAAGATCCCCCCGCATCCTTCTAAACTCCAATGAGTACAGTCCCAGTCTACTCAACCTCTTGTCATAATCTAATCCCCTCAACTCTGGGATCAATCTAGTGAATCTCCTCTGCACTCCCTCCAGTGCCAATATGTCCTTTCTCAGGTAAGGAGACCAAAACTGAACACAATACTCCAGATGCAGCCTCACCAACACCCTATACAATTGCAGCATAACCTCACTAGTCTTGAACTCCATCCCTCTAGCAATGAAAGACAAAACTCGATGAGCCTTCTTAATCACCATGCACCTTCACACCAACTTTTTGCGACTCGTGCACCAGCACACCCAGATCCCTCTGCACAGCAGCATGTTTTAACATCTTACTGTTTGAATAATAATCCATTCTGCTGTTATTCCTCCCAAAATGGATAGCCTCACACTTGGCAACATTGAATTCCATCTGCCAGACCCTAGCCCATTCACCTAACCTATCCAAATCCTTCTGCAGACTTCCGGTATCCTCTGCCCTTTTTGCTTTACCACTCATCTTAGTGTCGTCTGCAAACTTTGACACATTGCACTTGGTCCCCAACTCCAAATCGTCTATGTAAATTGTGAACAACTGCGGGCCCAACACTGATCCTTGAGGGACCCCACTAGTTACAGGTTGCCAACCAGAGAAACACCCATTTCTCCCCACTCTGCTTTCTGTTAGTTAACCAATCCTCTACCCATGCTACCACTTTACCCTCAATGCCATGCATCTTTAGTTTATGCAGCAACCTTTTGTGTGGCACCTTGTCAAAAGCTTTCTGGAAATCCAGATATACCACATCCATTGGCTCCCCGTTATCTACTGCACTGGTAACGTCCTCAAAAAATTCTACCAAATTAGTCAGACACGACCTACCCTTTGTGAACCCATGCTGCGTCTGCCCAATGGGACAATTTCCCTCCAGGTGCCCCGCTATTTCCTCCTTAATGATAGATTCCAGCATTTTCCCTACAACCGAAGTTAAGCTTACCGGCCTATAATTACCCGCTTTCTGCTGACCACCTTTTTTAAACAGTGGTGTCACGTTTGCTACTTTCCAATCCTCTGGGACCACCCCAGAGTCTAGTGAATTTTGATAAATTATCACTAGTGCGTTTACAATTTCCCTAGCCATCTCTTTTAACACTCTGGGATGCATCCCATCAGGGCCAGGAGACTTGTCTACCTTTAGCCCCATTAGCTTGCCCAATACTGCCTCCTTAGTGATTACAATCATCTCAAGGTCCTCACCTATCATATCCTTATTTCCATCAGTCACTGGCAGGTTATTTGTGTCCTCCACTGTGAAGACTGACCCAAAAAACCTGTTCAGCTCCTCAGCCATTTCCCCGTCTCCTATTATTAAATCTCCCTTCTCATCTTCCAAAGGACCAATATTTACCTTAGCCACTCTTTTTTTGTCTTATATATTTGTAGAAGCTTTTACTATCTGCTTTTATGTTCTGAGCCAGTTTACTTTCATAGTCTACCTTACTCTTCTTTATGGCTTTTTTAGTAGCTTTCTGTTGTCCCCTAAAGACTTCCCAGTCCTCTAGTCTCCCACTAATTTTTGCCACTTTGTATGTTTTTTCCTTCAATTTGATACTCTCCCTCACCTCCTTAGATATCCACGGTCGATTTTTTCCCCTTTCTGCCGTCTTTCTTTTTTGTCGGCATGAACCTTTTCTGAATACTGTGAAAGATCGCTCGGAAGGTTCTCCACTGTTCCTCAACTGTTTCACTATAAAGTCTTTGCTCCCAGTCTACCTTAGCTAGTTCTTCTCTCATCCCATTGTAATCGCCTTTGTTTAAGCACAAAACACTAGTGTTTGATTTTACCTTGTCATCCTCCAACTGTATTTTAAATTCCACCATATTGTGGTCGCTCCTTCCAAGAGGATCCCGAACTATGAGATCATTAATCAATCGTGCCTCATTACACAGGACCAGATCTAGGACCGCTTGTTCCCTTGTAGGTTCCATTACATACTGTTCCAGGAAATTATTCCGGGCACATTCTATGAACTCCTCCTCAAGGCTGCCTTTACCAACCTGGTTAAACCAATCGATATGCAGATTAAAATCTCCCATGATAACCGCTGTACCATTTCTACATGCGTCCGTTATTTCTTTGCTTATTGCCTGCCCTACCATCCTGTTACTATTTGGTGGCCTATAGACTACTCCTATCAGTGACCTTTTCGCCTTACTATTCCTGATTTCCACCCAAATTGATTCAACCTTGTCCTCCATAGCACCAATATCATCCCTTACTATTGCCCGGATGCCATCCTTAAACAACAAAGCTACACCACCGTCCATTCTATCCTTTTGTATAGTCTGATACCCTTGTATATTTAACTCCCAGTCGTGACCATCTTTTAACCATGTTTCAGTAATGGCCACTAAATCATAGTTATTCACGATGATTTGCGCCATCAACTCATTTACCTTATTTCGTATACTACGAGCATTCAGGTAAAGTACACTTATGCAGTTTTTTATGTCTTTGTTATGAATCCTAACACCTTGATCAGTAACTTTTTGCAAATAATTTTTCCTCTTACCCTTTCTCCTAATTTTCCTTGTCTTTGAACCCATATCTCGTCATAATAAACTGTCACGTAACCTGCTGCCCTGATCTCCATTAACCATTATACTGTCCATAGCTTTACACTTCCCTTCCCCCCCCCCCAACGTGCTAGTTTAAAGTCCTTGTGACCAACCTATTTATCCTATTCGCTCGAACACTGGTCCCAGAATGGTTCAGGTGAAGACCATCCAAACGGTACAGGTCCCTCCTGCCCCAGTACTGATGCCAATGCCCCATGAAATGGAATCCCTCTTTCCCGCACCACTCCTTTAGCCACGTGTTAACTTCTCTAATTTTCTCAACCCTATGCCAATTGGCACGTGGCTCGGGTAGTAATCCAGAGATTATAACCATGGAGGACCTGCTCTTTAATTTAGTCCCGAGTGTTTGATAATCCCCAAACAGGTCCTCTTTCCTAGTCTTACCTATGTTGTTAGTCCCAACGTGGACCACAACAACTGGATCCTCCCCCTCCCTCTCCAAAATCCTTTCAAGCCGATCAGAGATGTCCCTCATCCTGGCACCGGGCAGGCAACATACCATGCGGGACTCTCGATCTGGCTTACAAAGGATGCCATCAATCCCCCTAATTATAGAATCCCCTACAACTACCACTTATGTGACGTCTTTTTGCTCCCCCCTCTTGAATGGCTTCCTGTACCACGGTGCAGTGGTCAGGCAACGCATCCTCCCTACAGCCCTCTTCCTCATCCACACGGAGAAAGTGCTGAGGCCCCTCAACTCCTAAACTCAGGATCCCCCTACCTGCCTCCCTTGCAGTCACACCACTCTGTCCCTGACAACTGTCCGAATTAACAGAACTTATTCTACCGGGTGTGACTGCCTCCTGAAACAAAACGTCCAGGTAATGTTCCCCCTCCCTGATGTGCCGCAGTGTGTGCAGCTCGGTCTCCAGCTCATCAATTCTGAGCCGAAATTCCTCGAGCAGCCAACACTTGCTGCAATGTGGTCACTGACGCTCTCAATGGGATCCACCAGTTCCATCATCATACAGCAACAGCACATCACCTGTCCAGCCATATTCAATTAGTTAATTAATTTAAATAATATATATTTTTTTAATATAACCTCAAGGATAAACCCGAACACCAACAAAAACACAGCCCTCTCTCGCCACTCGCCCGAACTCAGTCACTCACCTAAACTCAGATGCACTCTGTTCCAATCAGCACTCCGTGTCTAAAGGCACTCCTGCCACACCTTTTGTGCACTCACCTCTCCCAGCACTAAACATACAGTTAACAGTAACTTCAAAAAAAAATTTTTTTTAATTTAATTTACTAATTAATTGACGCACTGTCAATTAGAGGGGTGCAGGTCGGGGAGGCTTCTCGCGTCCTGGATGGCTTCATCTGCAGAAAGTGCACCCAACTACGTGGGCACCCAACTGGGCAGCACGGAGCAGAAGTGGAGAGCACTGTGGCTTCACAGCGTCAGGGTCCCAGGTTCGATTCCCCGCTGGGTCAATGTGCGGAGTTTGCACCTTCTCCCCGTGTCTGCGTGGGTTTCCTCTGGGTGCTCCGGTTTCCTCCCACAGTCCAAAGACGTGCAGGTTAGGTGGATTGGCCATGATAAATTGCCCTTCGTGACCAAAACCAAAAAAGGTTCGGAGGGGTTATTGGGTTACGGAGATAGGGTGGAAGTGAGGGCTTAAATGGGTCGGTGCAGATTTGATGGGTCGAATGGCCTCCTTCTGCACACTATGTTCTATGTTCTAACTAGAGCTCCTCACAGACCGCATGGTTCAGTTTGTGCAGCAGTTGGATGCACTTAGGAGCATGCAGGTGGCAGAAAGCGTCATAGATAGCAGTTATATAAATGTGGTCACACCCAAGGTGCAGGCAGAGAAATGGGTGACCACCAGAAGGGGCAGGCAGTCAGTGTAGGAATCTCCGGTGGTTGTCCCCCTCTCGAACAGGTATACCCCTTTGGATACTGTCGGGGGGGGGGGGGGGGCGGGTAGCCTACCCGGTGAGAACAGCAGCAGCCAGAGCAGTGGCACTGGTGTTCAGCAGGGAGGGTCAAAGCGAAGAACAGCAAGAGTCATAGGGGACTCTATAGTAAAGGGCACAGATAGGCGCTTCTGTGGACATGAAAGAGACCCCAGGATGGTATGTTGCCTCCCTGGTGCCAGGGTCCAGGATGTCTCTGAACGGGTTGCGGGCATCCTAAAGGGGGAGGGCAAACAGGCAGAGATCGTTGTACATATTGGTACTAATGACATGGGCAGGAAGGGGCATGAGGTCCTGCAGCAGGAGTTCAGGGAGCTAGGCAGAAAGTTAAAAGACAGGACCTCAAGGGTTGTAATCTCGGGATTACTCCTTGTGCCACATGTCAGTGAGGCTAGAAATAGGAAGATAGAGCAGCTAAACACGTGGCTAAACAGCTGGTGTAGGAGGGAGGGTTTCCGTTATCTGGACCTCTGGGAGACCTTCTGGGGCAGGTGTGACTTGAATAAGAAGGACGGGTTGCGTCTAAACTGGAACGGCATAAATATCCTAGCCGCGAGGTTTGCTAGTGTCACACGGGAGAGTTTAAACTAGTATGGCAGGGGGGTGGGTACTGGAGCAATCGGTCAGAAGGTGAAAGCATTGAACATAGAACATGACAGCGCAGTACAGGCCCTTCGGCCCTCGATGTTGCGCCGACCTGTGAAACCACTCTAAAGCCCATCTACACTATTCCTTTATCGTCCATATGTCTATCCAATGACCATTTGAATACCCTTAGTGTTGGCGAGTCCACTAGTGTTGCAGGCAGGGCATTCCACACCCTTACTACTCTGAGTAAAGAACCTACCTCTGACATCTGTCATATCTATCACCCCTCAATTTAAAGCTATGTCCCCTCGTGCTAGACATCACCATCCGAGGAAAAAGGCTCTCACTGTCCACCCTATCCAATCCTCTGATCATCTTGTATGGCTCAATTAAGTCACCTCTTAACCTTCTCTCTAATGAAAACAGCCTCAAGTCCCTCAGCCTTTCCTCATAAGATCTTCCCATCATACCAGGCAACACTCTGGTAAATCTCCTCTGCACCCTTTCCAATGCTTCCACATCCTTCCTGTAACGCGGCGACCAGAATTGCACGCAATACTCCAAATGCGGCCATACCAGAGTTCTGTACAGCTGCAACATGACCTCCCGACTCCGGAACTCAATCCCTCTACCAATAAAGGCCAACACTCCATAGGCCTTCTTCACAACCCTATCAACCTGGGTGGCAACTTTCAGGGATCTATGTACATGGACATCGAGATCTCTCTGCTCATCCACAGTGCCAAGAATCTTACCATTAGCCCAGTACTCTGTCTTCCTGTTATTCCTTACAAAATGAATCACCTCACACTTTTCTGCATTAAACTCCATTTGCCACCTCTCAGCCCAGCACTGCAGCTTATCTATGTCCCTCTGTAACTTGTAACATCTTTCCGCACTGTCCACAACTCCACCGACTATAGTGTCATCTGCAAATTTACTCACCCATCCTTCTACACCCTCCTCCAGGTCATTTATAAAAATGACTAACAGCAGTGGCCCCAAAACAGATCCTTATGGCACACCACTAGTAACTGGACTCCAGTCTGAACACTTCCCATCAACCACCACCCATTGTCTTCTTCCAGCTAGCCAATTTCTGATCCAAACTGTTAAATCTCCCTGAATCCCATGCTCCCATATTTTCTGCAGTAGCCTACCGTGGGGAACTTTAACAAACGCTTTACTGAAATCCATATACAGCACATCAACTGCTTTACCCTCATCCACCTGTTTGGTCACCTTCTCAAAGAACTCAATAAGGTTTGTGAGGCACGACCTACCCTTCACAAAACCGTGTTGACTATGTCTAATCAGATTATTCCTTTCCAGATGATTATACACCCGATCTCTTATAAACCTTTCCAAGATTTTGCCCACAACAGAAGTAAGGCTCACTGGTCTATAGTTACCGGGGTTGTCTCTACTCCCCTTCTTGAACAAGGGGACAACATTTGCTATCCTCCAGTCTTCTGGCACTATTCTTGTTGACAAAGATGACTTAAAGATCAAAGCCAAAGGCTCAGCAATCTCCTCCCTAGCTTCCCAGAGAATCCTAGGATAAATCCCATCCGGCCCAGGGGACTTATCTATTTTCACCCTCTCCAGAATTGTTAACACCTCCTCCTTATGAACCTCAAGCCCTTCTAGTCTAGCAGTCTGAATCTCAGTATTCTCCTCGACAACGTTGTCTTTTTCCTGTGTGAATACTGACGAAAAATATTCATTTAGTATCTCGCCTATCTCTTCAGACTCCAAGCACAACTTCCCACTACTGTCCTTGACTGGCCCTACTCTTACCCTAGTCATTCTTTTATTCCTGACATATCTATAGAAGGTTTTAGGGTTATCCTTGATCCTACCTACCAAAGGCTTCTCATGTCCCGTCCTGGCTCTTCTTAGTTCCATCTTTAGGTCCTTCCTAGCTAACTTGTAACTTTCGAGCACCCTTACTGAACTTTCATGTCTCATCTTTACATAAGCCTCCTTCTTCCTCTTGACAAGTGTTTTGACTGCCTTAGTAAACCACGGTTCCCTTGCTCGACCACTTCCTCCCTGCCTGACAGGTACATACTTATCAAGGACACGCAGTAGCTGTTCCTTGAACAAGCTCCACATTTCCACTGTGCCCATCCCCTGCAGTTTTCCTCTCCATCTGATGTATCCTAAGTCTTGCCTCATCGCATCATAATTGCCTTTCCCCCAGATATAACTCTTGCCCTGCGGTATATACCTATCCTTTTCCATCACTAAAGTAAATGTAATCAAATTGTGGTCACTATCACCCAAGTGCTCACCTACCTCCAAATCTAACACATGTCCTGGTTCATTACCCTGTACCAAATCCAATACGGCCTCGCCTCTCGTTGGCCTATCTACATACTGTGTCAGGAAACCCTCCTGCACACATTGGACAAAAACGGACCCATCTAAAGTACTCTAACTACAGCGTTTCCAGTCAATATTTGGACGGTTAAAGTCCCCCATAACAACTACCCTGTTGCTTTGGCTCCTATCCAGAATCATCTTTGCAATCCTTTCCTCTACATCTCTGGAACTTTTCGGAGGCCTATAGAAAACCCCTAACAGGGTGACCTCTCCTTTCCTGTTTCTAACCTCAGCCCATACTACCTCAATCGACGGGTCCTCATCAAACGTCCTTTCTGCCACCGTAATACTGTCCTTGACTAACAATGCCACCCCTCCCCCTCTTTTACCACCTTCTCTGAGCTTACTGAAATATCTAAACCCGGCACCTGCAACAACCATTCCTGTCCCTGCTCGATCCATGTCTCCAAAATGGCCACAACATCGAAGTCCCAGGTACCAACCCATGCCGCAAGTTCACCCACCTTATTCCGGATGTTCCTGGCATTGAAGAAGACACACTTTAAACCACCGTCCTGCCTGCCGGTACACTCCTGTGATTTTAAAACCTTACTCATGACCTCACGACTCTCAACCTCCTGTATACTGGAGCTACAATTCAGGTTCCCAAGCCCCTGCTGAACTAGTTTAAACCCTCCCGAAGAGCATTAGCAAATTTCCCCCCCCAGGATATTGGTTTCCCTCTGGTCCAGGTGTAGACCATCCTGTTTGTAGAAGTCCCACCGACCCCAGAATGAGCCCCAATTATCCAGAAATCTGAAACCCTCCCTCCTGCACCATCCCTGTAGCCACGTGTTCAACTCCTCTCTTTCCCTATTCCTCGTCTCGCTATCACGTGGCACTGGTAACAACCCAGAGATAATAACTCTGTTTGTGCTAGATCTAAGTTTTCACCCTAGGTCCCTGAATTCCTGCCAGACATACCTCTCTCTTTTCCTACCTATGTTGTTGGTACCTATGTGGACCACGACTATGGCTGCTCCCCCTCCCCCTTCAGGATCCCGAAAACACGATCCGAGACATCACGCACCCTGGCACCTGGGAGGCAACACACCAACCGCGAGTCTCTCTCGTTCCCGCAGAATCTCCTATCTATCTCCCTAACTATGGAGTCTCCAATGACTAATGCTCTACTCCTCTCCCCCCTTCCCTTCTGAGCAACAGGGACAGACTCTGTGCCAGAGACCTGCACCCCATCGCTTACCCCTGGTAAGTCCCCCCCCCCCCCCCCCCCAACAGTATCCAAAGCGGTATACTTGTTACTAAGGGGAACGACCACAGGGGATCCCTGTACTGACTGCTTCCTCCCAGCCCCTCTCACCGTCACCCATCTAACTTTATTCTTCGGAGTAACTACATCCCTGAAGCTTCTATCTATGACCACCTCTGCCTCCCAAATGATCCGAAGTTCATCCAGCTCCAGTTCCCTAACACGGTTTCTGAGGAGCTGGAGATGGGTGCGCTTCCCACAGATGAAATCAGCAGGGACACTGTCGGCGTCCCTCGCCTCAAACATTCTGCAGGAGGAACATTGCACTACCTTCCCTGCCATCCCCTCTAGATAAAAAAAAGAAAAAGAAAGAAAGAACTTACCTGTTATTCACTCCCCTTCTCAGCAAGCATTGAGGGAGAACTAGGGAATAGCGCCAGTGTGGCTCTGAGGAAGAGCAGACAGGGAGCTGTTGCTGAAAACAGCGGGTCTGGTGGCCTGAAGTGCATCTGTTTTAATGCAAGAAGTATTAGGGGTAAGGTAGATGAACTTAGAGCTCGGATTAGTACTTGGAACTATGATGTTGTTGCCATTACAGAGACCTGGTTGAGGGAAGGACCGGATTGGCAGCTAAACGTTCCCGGATTTAGATGTTTCAGGCGGGATAGAGGGGGATGTAAAAGGGGTGGCGTAGTTGCGCTACTGGTTAGGGAGAATATCACAGATGTACTATGGGAGGACACCTCAGAGGGCAGCGAGGCTATATGGGTAGAGATCAGGAATAAGAAGGGTGCAGTCACAATGTTGGGGGTTTACTACAGGCCTCCCAACAGCCAGCGGGAGATAGAGGAGCAGATAGGTAGACAGATTTTGGAAACGAGTAAAAACAACAGGGTGGTTGTGATGGGAGTCTTCAACTTCCCCAATATTGACTGGGACTCAGTTAGTGCTAGGGGCCTGGACGGGGCAGAGTTTGTAAGGAGCATCCAGGAGGGCTTCTGAAAACAATATGTAGACAGTCCAACTAGGGAAGGGGCGGTACTGGACCTGGTATTGGGGAATGAGCCCGGCCAGGTGGTAGATGTTTCAGTGGGGGAGCATTTCGGTAACAGTGACCACAATTCAGTAAGTTTTAAAGTACTGGTGGACAAGGATAAGAGTGAATGTGCTAAACTGGGGGAAGGCTAATTATAACAATATTATGCGGGAACTGAAGACCCTCGATTGGGGGAGGATGTTTGAGGGTAAATCAACATCTGACATGTGGGAGGCATTCACTTGTTAGTTGAAAGGAATTCAGGACCGGCATGTTCCTGTGCGGAAGAAGGATAAATACGGCAAATTTCGGGAACCTTGGATAACGAGCGATATTGTAGTCCTCGTCAAAAATACAAAGGAGGCATTTGTCAGGGCTAGAAGGCTGTGAAATATAAGGAAAGTAGGAAGGAACTTAAGCAAGGAGTCAGGAGGGCCAGAAGAGGTCACGAAAAGTCATTGGCAAATAGGGTTGAGGAAAATCCCAAGGCTTTTTACACATACGTAAAAAGCAAGAGTGTAGCCAAGGAAAGGGTTGGCCCACTGAAGGACAGGCATGGGAATCCATGTGTGGAGCCAGAGGAAATGGGTGAGGTGCCAAATTAATACTTTGCATCAGTATTCTCCAAAGAGAAGGAATTGGTGGCTGTTGAGCCTGGAGAAGGGTGTGTAGATAGCCTGGGTCACATTGAGATCCAAAAAGACGAGGTGTTGGGCGCCTTGAAAAATATTCAGGTAGATAAGTCCCCAGGGCCGGATGGGATCTACCCCAGAATACTGAAGGAGGCTAGAGAGGAAATTGCTGAGGCCTTGACCGAAACATTTGGATCCTCACTCTCTTCAGGTGATGTCCCAGAGGACCGGAGAATAGCCAATGTTGTTCCTTTGTTAAGAAGGGTAGCAAGGATAATCCAGGGAACTACAGGCCGGTGAGCCTTACATCAGTGGTAGGGAAATTACTAGAGAGAATTCTTCGAGACAGGATCTACTCCCATTTGGAAGCAAATGGACGTATTAGTGATAGGCAGCATGGTTTTGTGAAGGGGAGGCCGTGTCTCACTGACTTGATAAGAGTTTTTCGAGGAGGTCACCAAGATGATTGATGCAGGTAGGGCAGTGGATGTTGTCTATATGGACTTCAGTAAGGCCTTTGACAAGGTCCCTCATGGTAGACTAGTCCAAAAGGTGAAGTCACACGGGATCAGGGGTGAGCTGGCAAGGTGGATACAGAACTGGCTAGGTCATAGAAGGCAGAGAGTAGCAACGGAAGGTTGCTTTTCTAATTGGAGGGCTGTGACGAGTGGTGCTCCGCAGGGATCAGTGCTGGGACCTTTGCTGTTCGTAGTATATATAAATGATTTGGAGGAAAATGTAACTGGTCTGATTCGTAAGTTTGCAGACGACACAAAGGTTGTTGGAATTGCGGATAGCGATGAGGACTGTCGGAGGATACAGCAGGATTTAGATCGTTTGGAGACTTGGGCGGAGAGATGGCAGATGGAGTTTAATCTGGACAAATGTGAGGTAATGCATTTTGGAAGGGCTAATGTAGGTAGGGAATATACAGTGAATGGTAGAACCCTCAAGAGTATTGAAAGTCAGAGAGATCTTGGTGTACAGGTCCACAGGTCACTGAAAGGGGCAACACAGGTGGAGAAGGTAGTCAAGAAGGCATATGGCATGCTTGCCTTCATTGGACAGGGCATTGAGTATAAGAATTGACAAGTCATATTGGCAGCACGGTAGCATTGTGGGGGGCAGCACGGTAGCATTGTGGATAGCACAATTGCAGCTCCAGGGTCCCAGGTTCGATTCCCGGCTTGGGTCACTGTCTGTGCGGAGTCTGCACATTCTTCCCGTGTATGCGTGGGTTTCCTCCAGGTGCTCCGGTTTCCTCCCACAGTCCAAAGGTGTGTCGGTTAGGTGGATTGGCCATGCTAAATTACTTAGTGTCCAAAATTGCCCTTGGTGTTGGGTGGGGTTACTGGGTTATGGGGATAGGCCCGAGGTGTAAACCTTGGGTCGGGTGCTCTTTCCAAGAGCCTGTGCAGACTCGATGGGCTGAATGGCCTCCTTTTGCACTGTAAATCCAATGTTGCAGCTGTATAGAACCCTAGTTAGACCACACTTGGAGTATAGTGTTCAATTCTGGTAGCCACACTACCAGAAGGATGTGGAGGCTTTAGAAAGGGTGCAGAAGTGATTTACCAGGATGTTGCCTGGTATGGAGCGCATTAGCAATGAGGAGCGGTTGAATAAACTCGGTTTGTTCTCACTGGAACAAAGGAGGTTGAGGGGCGACGTGATAGAGCTCTAGAAAATTATGAGGGGCATAGACAGAGTGGATAATCAGAGGCTTTTACCCAGGGTAGAGTGGTCAATACTAGGGGGCTTAGGTTTAAGGTGCGAGGGGCAAGGTTTAGAGAGGATATACGATGCTAGTTTTTTTACACCGAAAGTAGTGGGTGCCTGGAACCCGCTGCCGGAGGAGGTGGTGGAGGCAGAGACGATAGTGACATTTAAGGGGCATCTTGACAAATACATGAATAGGATGGGAATAGAGGGATACGGACCCAGGAAGTGTAGAAGATTTTAGTTTCGATGGGCAGCCTGGTCGGCACGGGCTTGGAGGGCCGAAGGGCCTGTTCCTGTGCTGTACTTTTCTTTGTTCTTTGCTCTTGTTCTATAATCGAGTCACACTTCATTACATGCAGTCAATCAATTTTCCTAGCATCCCAGTTATCACATATATGGTTAAAGTGGGTGTTGACTTACCCGCCCCTAACATCATACAGAAGTCATTCAAAACTAACAATGATGTCCTGTCTACAGCTGGGGTCCTTGGGCTTATCAAGGACACACAGCATTTCTTGTTCTGGGAAGCTGTTCTCCTGAGGTAGTTTTCACAGTTTGTAATTTATTGTTCAGGAATGTGGCTAGTTCAGCCATTTTGTGTCTTTAGAGTCAATGAGTACCTTTTGTCTCATCAGACTATTCAAAAGTAATATAGGAGCAAAAATGTAGTTTCAAGGCGACCTATACTTTATATCATAGTCCAGTATCGTAAAATGCCCTCCAACAATTATTATTATTTCCAGTGGCATCCCACCCAAGGATTTGAGAGCCTAATAAAGTTCCAAGTGCATTGAGGTTCAAAGGTGGGAGATAATTTTATGTCAAAATTTATAGCACAGATATAAATAGGACTGATTATTTATTATAGGAACTGAATGCTGTCTTGATCCAAGAATTCCTCACCCTCCAGCTTCACTCCGCCCAAAGGTTACTGTCCAAACAGATCATCCCATACATGAAAAAAATACAGGCACACATAAATACACAATGTAAATACATAGACACAGGCATCAGGTGAAGCATTCAGGAGTATACAGGAGCATACATCTTGCTCGGTAGAGAAGATGTTTGAAGAGATCTGATCAGTCCATACGAGGGTCATTCAGGAGTCTGGTAACAGTGGGGAAGAAGCTGTTTTTAAATCTGTCAGTGCGTGTTCTCAGCCTTTTGTATCTCCTGCTCAATGGAAGAATTTGGAAAGAGTGAATACCCCGGGTGCAAGCGGTCTTCGATTATGCTGCCCGCTTTCCTATGGCAGCGAGAGGTGTAGACAGAGTCAGTGGATGGGAAGCGGATTCGGGTGATGGACTGGGCTGTGTTCACGACTCTCTGTAGTCTCTTACGATCTTGGGCCGAGCAGTTGCTGTACCAGGCTGTGATGCAGCCAGATAGGATGCTTTCTTTGGTGTATCTGTAAAAATTGGTAAGAGTCAATGTGGACATGCCAAATTTCCTTAGCTTCCTGAGGAAGGATAGGCGCTGTTGTGGTTTCTTGGTTGTAGCGTCGACGTGGGTGGACCAGGACAGATTGGTGGTGATGTACACACCTAGGAATTTGAAGCTGTCACAGTTGTGTGTACAGTAAGAAGTCTTACAACACCAGGTTAAAGTCCCAACAGGTTTGTTTCAGATCACTAGCTTTCGTAGCACTGCTCCTTCCTCAGGTGAATTAAGAGATAGGTAGGTTGCAGAAACATGCCACATTACATTCACCCCCACCATCTGGCCTGGGCTTGCAAAATCCTACCAACTGTCCTAGCTTGAGACAATTCACACCTCTTTAACCTGGGATTACCCCTCTCTCTGGATCTGTAAAGACTTAATTACCTGCAAATGCTCGCATTCAAAGCATTGTCTTGCATCTTTGACTTTGTCTATAAATATGTTTCAGGAACCGACCTCTTCATTCACCTGAGGAAGGAGCAGTGCTCCGAAAGCTAGTGTTTGAAACAAACCTGTTGGACTTTAACCTGGTGTTGTTAGACTTCTGACTGTGCTCAACCCAGTCCAACGCCGGCATCATACAGTTGTATGTGTATAGGGAGTATTGAGGATTATCATGGAGGGGAGTTTATTTACTGTCCCATTACCATACCATACAAGTGCTTTCCGAAAGCCAAAAAACATCTTTAGCAAGAGTCTTTTGATTTTTTAACCTTTACTGTATACTCATTCATAGTACTTTGAAAAATAAACTGATAGTTAATCACGTGAAAGACAGTTAATGGTGAGATAGGAAGCAGTGATGATATAACTCAGAAATGAGTATTAATTGTCTGATGTCTGTTGAACAATTAAGCCATTGATTTCTTAGTGTGCCTACTTCTCTGCCTATTTATTCATGATGTGGAGATGCCGGCGTTGGACTGGGGTGAGCACAGTAAGAAGTCTTACAACACCAGGTTAAAAGTCCAACAGGTTTGTTTCGATGTCACTAGCTTTTGGAGCGCTGCTCCTTCCTCAGGTGAATGAAGAGGTATGTTCCAGAAACATATGTGTAGACAAATTCAAAGATGCCAGACAATACTTGGAATGCGAGCATTAGCAAGTGATTAAATCTTTACAGATCCAGAGATGGGGTAACCCTAGGTTAAAGAGGTATGAATTGTGTCAAGCCAGGACAGTTGGTAGGATTTCGCAGGCCAGATGGTGGGGGATGAATGTAATGCGACATGAATCCCAGGTCCCGGTTGAGGCCGCACTCATGTGTGCGGAACTTGGCTATAAGCTTCTGCTCGGCGATTCTGCGTTGTTGCGAGTCCTGAATTCAGTGTCACTTAGTGCTTCATTGACAAATTGCTGGGTTTATTGCTCTATATACAGCCACTGCTACCTGTGCCTTATGAGTATATAGAATTGTTGGTATGTACCTTGTTGATTTTCCCAATATCTGAGAGTTTATTAATTTACTGCTGTCTAATAATAGTTTATTTGCTTATTGTTCTGCCCATCAGATTCTGATGACAAATGTTAACTCTGTTTCACTCTCCACAGCCGCTGCCTGACCTACTGAGTTTTTCCAGCATTTTTTGTCTTCAGTAGTTTCTGTGGGATAGAATTCTAAACTAGGGACGTTATTCTCTAAACCTGTCTTGAACCTTGGTAAGACCACACTTATCAGAACTATATACAGTTTTGATTGCTAAATTATAGAAAGGATATAGAGGCACTGGAAGGGTTCAGAGAACATTTACAGTGATGCTGCTTTATGGTGGCCACAGAGGATTGTAAATAGATCTCCATGTGGGCTTCATGGAATATGAATTACTCTATTAAGGGCTCGCCCGATAGGAAATGTATGGTGGGAGCTTATAACCAGTTCCATCCAACATCACTAACTAGGAAATGAATAGAACTAAAGAGTGAAAAATCCCGAGGATCTGTCGGTTTCCATCCGAGGGTGTTAAAGGAAGTAGGGGAGCACATTGTAGGTGCCTAACCATGTTCTTCCAGAGTTCTCTAGATTCAGAACTGGTCCCTCTGGATTGGAAAATTGCACATGTCGCTCCACATTTCAAGAAGGGGAAAACCAGGGAATTACAGACTGGTTAGCCAAACATCAGTGGTGGGAACCAAAGAGAAAATGCTGGAAAATCTCAGCAGGTCTGGCAACATCTGTAGGGAGAGTGGTGTGGAAATTGCTGGAGTCTATAATCAGTAACTGAACACCTTGAAAAATGTTGCTCTATCAGGGAGATCTAGCTTGGATTCATGAAAGGAAGGTCACACCCGACTAATCTTATTGAATTTTCTGAAGAGGTGACTAAGGTAATGGACAGGGGAATGCTTATGGATGTCATTTATATGGACCTCCAGAAGGCATTTGCTATAGACCCACATAAGAGACTGTTAACAAAGGTGGAAGGCCATGGAGTTAAGGGCGAACTATTGACATGGTTAGGACATTGGCTGAGTGGCAAGTGACAGAGAGTGGGGATAATGGATAATTACTCTAATTGGCAGGAGGTAACTATTATTCACCCTATTCATTAATGACTTGGATGATGGCAGAGAGAGTCATATATCCAAATTTGCAGATGGTACAAAGTTAGGTGGCATTGGAGACAGCCCAGATGATACAATAACATTGCAAGGATATATTGGCAGACTAGTTGAATGGGCAAAATTCTGGCAGATGGAATTTAATGTAAGCAAATGTGAGGTTATCCATTTTGGACCAAAAAAGGATGCAGCAGAGTACTTTCTAAAAGGAAAGAGATCAGGTACAGTGGCTGTCCAAAGAGACTTGGGGATTCAGTTGCATAGGTCCATAAAAAAAATGCCAGGAACTTTTGAAGTACTTGGACTTCTTGCAGCAGCTGTATGGGCCAAAGTGCCTCTTCTGTATTCTATGACTCGAACAATGGACAAGAGTTTCGAGCTCTGACTTAGACCAGAGGAGATGTCGAGGTCAAGAATGATGATGCAGAAAGGGTCTTGGTCAATCAGGGCTGCACGTCTGTACTCAGATCTGCTCAGTGCTCTCTCCCTGCAATGGTTACACTGAAACCCCAATCATCACTTACATGACAACATCAATAACTTGAAGCGGCTCCTATATAAAACGAGTATACATGGATTCCATGTACTTTATCAAAAAAGTGGCAGATATTATTCTATTAATTTAACAGATACCAATTAATTAAATAAATATGCCTCCTAAAATCATATCTTTGATTTTTTTTTGTTTCCTATGTCTCAGATATCTTGGGCTACTTTGCATTGTCGCCGTCTGAACCATTGCACTTCGCACTGTCAGAAATGGCACACATCACGGTGAATCAGTATTTACAACAGGTAATTCGACCACGAGCTATTGGCAAAAAGAAATGCCATCATTTGTAGAGATTAGTGAGGTCACTGAGTTGAGGTTACACAGAGTCTTCACTCTGTTTTGTTGGAAATTAATGAGCATGTACATGTACTGTTAGCATGTGAATACTTTCATTAATTGTGTATAATTGCTCCATATAAGTGCTCCTGGTATTCTTACATTTATCATTATTTGCTTGTTGCTTTATTAGGTTCTAGAGTTCATTGACAGTAGAGATGGTGATTCGTGTGCTGAATTTTTGTCATTTAAGCACCCTCACATTGCAAACCGTAGGTTACAGGTAAGATGTAGAGCATGGTTTTAGTGAAGCCAAACTATTTGAGAGATTGAAAAAGTGACAATTGTTGCAGCATATTAAACATACTACTTCTGGGGTTTTCTGCCAAAGGCACACCCGACCCATTGTGCAAAACCTCCACCACAGGACAAGGCAAGGAGGTAGTTCCTGAAACGGCCCCTGCCAGAATGGGGATCGAACTCTGTGCTGTTGGCACCAACCTGAACAATATTGGCCATCCAGTTAACTGAACCAACTAGGCTCTTTCTCATTCTCATCTTCCACTTCCCCCTCTTCCTACCCCACCCCAACATTTACTTTTACATGCATGTAGCCTGGAGCTATAAATAGTGATGGTAGCGACTCCAATATCTTTCTATCACTTTGCTGACCAGGAATCTCTGCCACTCCTGATCCATTGGCATGTGTTGGAAGAATACTCTTTTACCCGTGTGGTCACGGTATGAACGCACTTTCCTTGATCATCAAGTCCTGAAGTGGGACTTGAACCTGGAGGGTCTGGCGCAGAGGCAGGGACGTTACCCGCTGCACCACATCAACTCCTTTTTAAACATACTAAATAATCTTGAGGAAATGCATTATTGGTAAAATAATTAATAGCTCTGCAATGGATTGCATGGAAACCTTCACCCACACCCTTGTTAACTAGACTTAGCTACCCAGTTAATGTCTAGCCAGAATCTCATATTCCATTCTTCAAAACCTTCAGTTCATACAAAAATCTGCTGCCCATATCCAAGCTTGTGCTTAATTACATTCACTTATCATTTACTACCACGTTTCCCCATACCATTTAACCATTAGGATGTGGATCAGCATGAAGCCCAGAGTGAGTCGTGGTCAGTTAGTTGCAGGATGGACCTCCCTACCGCGCCACTGCAGATCCCTTACTTTGGGGTACGCACATTTGTGATCTGCTTCCCCCATTGCTCCTGGTGGGTCACTTCATGTCAGACAGATCTAGCAGCATCTGTGGTGAGGGAAACAGTTTGCGTTTGGTCGGATGAAAGGTCATTGACCAAAAACATTGGCCGCGATTCTCCAATCCCAGTGTGCGCTGCTACCGCTGCGAGCGAGGATGAAGAATTTGGCGCTCAGACAAATCTCCCATTCACTGCCGCGTCACCAGAGAATCCAGTTGGCGTGAGCGGATGCCTGTTTCTCTCTCCAGAAATTATGCAGACCGACTGAGTATTTCCAGCATTTTCTGGTTTGAGTTTGGACTTCCAGCATCCTGTGTATTTTGCTCCCTAGGTAAACATTTCTTCTTCCCCCTCTTTTCATTCTTTGGGGAATGCAAAAAGATAGCGCCGGAACGAGGCGACTTCTTGCAAGCTGTGCCCAGCATACCCTCTAATTCTATCTTTTATTCTCGTTCTATGCTTCTAAAACTTCATTCTAACTCTTTTAAACTCTCTAACAATGATGAACTTGTATCCGAGGTCACCATGGCAGACGTCAGAGCAGCCTTCTCGAAGGTAAACCCATGGAAAGCCACTGGCCCGGATGGGGTACCCGGACGAGCACTCCGGTCTTGCGCGGATCAGCTGGCGGGGGTATTCGCAGACATCTTCAACCTCTCTACAACAATCTGAGGTCCCTATCTGCTTCAAGAACATGACCATCATCCCTGTACCAAAAACGTCCAGCAGCATGCCTTAATGACTATCGTCCAGTGGCTCTGACATCCATCATCATGAAGTGCTTCGAAAGGTTAGTAAGGGCACAAATCAACTCCAGCCTCCCGGATTGCCTTGATCCACTACAGTTCGCCTACCGCTGCAACAGGTCCACAGCAGACGCCATCTCCATGGCCCTGCACTCTACCCTGGAACACCGAGACAACAAAGACACCTATGTCAGACTCCTATTTATTGACTACAGCTCAGCCTTCAACACCATCATTCCTACGAAACTCATCTCCAGGGTGTGACGAGCGGCGGCCCGGACCGAGCAGCGGGGACCCCCCCCCCCCCCCCCCACCCCGGGCGGCGAACACCACGAGGCAGGAACAAAGAGGGACTCCCGACCAGAAGCCACTCTCACTCTCTCTCTCTCTTTCTACCTGGGTGAGTGAGGGAAAAGGAAGGAAAAAAGAACTTTTGCAAACACAAAACTCGAAAAAGAACATTTTAAACTTTTTTGTTTTTAAATTATTTTTGCACTTTTCTTGTTATCACCCAAAACAAGTTCACCTGAGAAGAATTTTATAAAAGAGGAAAAATAAAGTGGTAAAGGAGAGACCGGAGGGGAGAAGAAAAAGGGAAGGGGAAATAAATAAATACATTAATAAATAAGAGGGGGTGGGGGAGGAAATGCCAGAAGGGAGCCAAAGCAGAGGGAGAAGGGGCACCAAAGGCAGACGGGGCAATGGGCGAGCCAGTTCAGACAAGCCAATTAGCGAGCAAAGCGGCAGAACGGAAGTATCGCCGCATCAAAAAGAGCTGGGAAGGCAGGTGCAGTCTCCCCCGGGGCCAGGGGGGAGCTGGAACTGGAAGGCAGCCTTTGCCGATGCGCTGAGGGAACATCAGCAGGTAAACAAGGCAGAGGCTAGGGCAGACATAGAGGCCGCAGTGCAGGCAGCAATGGCCAAGGCCCTGGCGGAGGTGCAGCAGGCCCTGGGCAGAGCAGAGTAGAAATTGGACGCCCAAGGGAAGAAACTGGAAGCCCAAGAGGCGACCATCAAGGAGCTGGGGAAAGCAGCGACTGACGTGAGCAATCGGATCACGGCCCTGGAGGGCGAGGTGACGAGACTGGGCACAACACAGGGGAGCCTGAAGGGCAGAGTGGACGACCAGGAAAACCGCTCGAGGAGGCTAAATGTCAGGATAGTGGGCTTACCAGAGGGGATCGAGGGTAGAAACCCCACGGATTACGTGGCCGAGATGCTGGGCAACTTAGTGGGGAAGAAAACCTTTCCCAGCCCACCAGAAATGGACAGAGCACACCGGTCGCTGCGCCCGAAACCCAAAGCAGGGGAACACCCGAGAGCAGTTATAGCTAAACTGCACCGGTACCAAGATAGGGAAACAATCCTACGCTGGGCCAGGAAAAACAGAACCTGCAAATGGGAAGGACATGCCATTAGAATTTACGAGGACATTGGGGCACACCTAGCCAGGAGACGGGCCGAGTTTAATAGAGCGAAAGCAGCTCTTCACAAGAGTGACGTGTGTTTTGGTATGCTGTACCCAGCGAAACTCGAGTCACATAACAAGAAAGAGAATACTTCTTTACAGCCCCTGCCGAAGCAAACAAGTTCGTCGAGGAACGTGGGCTGGAAAACCACCAGCGAAGGTAGAAATGAGGGGCCCCTGGCAGGGGGCAACAACGCGCCGACGGGGGGGAGGGGAGGAGGGAGGCAACGCCAGGCCCCCCGCCCCTGCCACAGCGAGCGCACCCTGAACAAAGAACAAACCACTGACCGAGGGACCGCTTCAGGTGGGAGACCAGGCCCCAGCACGAGGGAACGAGAGTAGCGGAGAAGGGCGAGCAAGCGAGAGGAGTGCAGGATAGGATAGGGGTAGAGCGGGCAGAAAACCGTAGAGGCCGGGCAGGGGAGAAGCGAGACAGTAACTCCCGTGAGGGGGGCCACCGTACTAGCAGGAAAGCTAGCGCCGGGGGCATGCAACAAAGTAGGGCCGCAGCGCGCCCCCAACAGGGGTGAAGGCGCCAGGCTGGAGTTGGGGGGGACCACTCAACAGAGACGGAAGAGCAAACTGGGACAGGAACAGGGGAAAGAGGGATAAAGGAGGGGTACAAGGGAGAGGGGGGAAAGGGGAGAGACCGGGAGGGGACACGGAGGGGGAGACCGGGGGGGGCGACACAGGGAAGGAGGGATAAACAAGGCGAGAAAAGGAATAGGGCTACAAAGTGCCACAACCAAGGGCGCAGAACAAGGAATCGCTGCAAGCACCCACCCAGTACGGTCTCTGGGCGAGGGGAGACCCCAGAGTGCAGGGGACTACCCGCATGGCGGACGCACAGTGGGCCATGTCGGGTGCCCCCGGGACAAAGGGAAACCCCAATGGCTCCTTCTGCAGTTTCTTCATGTAGACTTTATCTCCTGGCACAACATGGTGCCCGCGTTCGGGAGGATCGCCCCATGCTGCTGATACCTATAAGGAAGCAGAACTGACGGCATTTGTTAGATTCTGACGATATTTGAGTAATGCATCATCTTTTGGCCCAAATTGGATGTTTGTCGAGCCATCCTTCCTGAAGGCTCTAATTGACCATGTTACTTTTTCGTTCTCAAAGTTTAGAGAAGAATTTAATTGGGCTAGAACATCCAGACCCAGTATGGCCTGGTTGGCTTGGGTAATTCTTTGTTCTCCGTCCACTGTTCTTACTGACTCGGTTTTATACCATTTTGACTTTAAAGGGGCTAGCCGTCTGCCGTGAGTCTTTTGGGACTTAGTTTTTTTCTTTTGGGGTGTCTCCTCCTCCTGACTAATCTCTCCACCAGAATCGCTACAGGATTCCGAAGCAGTTACAACATCGGGTTCAGTGACCACCTCTGCTGGTTTCTTTTTCAAAGAACAAAGAAGAAAGAACAAAGAAAGATTACAGCACAGGAACAGGCCCTTCGGTCCTCCAAGCCTGCGCCAATCCAGATCCTCTATCTAAAACTGTCGCCTATTTTCTAAGGATCTGTATCCCTCTGCTCCCTGCCCATTCATGTATCTGTCTAGATACATCTTAAAGACGCTATCGTGCCCGCTTCTACCACCTTCGTCGGCAATGTGTTCCAGGCACCCACCACCCTCTGCGTAAAGAACTTTCCACGCATATCTCCCTTAAACTTTTCCCCTCTCACCTTGAACTCGTGACCCCTAGTAATTGAGTCCCCCACTCTGGGGAAAAAGCTTCTTGCTATTCACCCTGTCTATGCCTCTCATGATTTTGTAGACCTCAATGAGGTCCCCCCTCAACCTCCGTCTTTCTAATGAAAATAATCCTAATCTACTCAACCTCTCTTCATAGCTAGCGCCCTCCATACCGGGCAACATCCTGGTGAACCTCCTCTGCACCTTCTCCAAAGCATCCACATCCTTTTGGTAATGTGGCGACCAGAACTGTACGCAGTATTCCAAATGTGGCCGAACCAAAGTCTTATACAACTGTAACATGACCTGCCAACTCTTGTACTCAATACCCCTTCCGATGAAGGAAAGCATGCCGTATGCCTTCTTGACCACTCTATCGACCTGCGCAGCCACCTTCAGGGTACAGTGGACCTGAACAACCAGATCTCTCTGTACATCAATTTTCCCCAGGGCTTTTTCATTTACCGTATAGATCGCTCTTGAATTGGATCTTCCAAAATGCATCACCTCGCATTTGCCCGGATTCAACTCCCATCTGCCATTTCTCCGCCCAACTTCCCATACCAGCCTCCCCGAACAGGCGCCGGAATGTGGCGACTAGGGGCTTTTCACTAACTTCATTTGAAGCCTACTTGTGACAATAAGCGATTTTAGGGGCTGTTTAGCACAGGGCTAAATCGCTGGCTTTGAAAGCAGACCAAGGCAGGCCAGCAGCACGGTTCAATTCCCGTAACAGCCTCCCCGAACAGGCGCCGGAATGTGGCGACTAGGGGATTTTCACTTCATTGAAGCCTACTTGTGACAATAAGCGATTTTCATTCATTTCATTCTTCCTATTCAGATCCCTCCCGATCTACATCCCCAAGGCCTTTTTCAAAGCACTAGACAAACTAATCATGGCGTTCGTTTGCGGGGGGGAGAGAATGCTAGGATCCCAAAGAAGGTCTTACAAAAAACAAAATCCGGGGGGGGGGGCTTGCCCACCCAAACCTACAACTTTACCACTGGCCGGCGACGGCCGAGCGAATAAGGGGATGGATCAAGGAGCCAGAAGCTGAGTGGGTGCGCACGGAAGAGGCCTCCTGCATGGGGACCTCCCTCTGGGCCCTCGCCACGGTGGCGCTCCCATCCCCACCCAAAAAAAACTCCAGCAGCCCGATGGTAATAGCCACCCTCCAGTCCTGGAATGAACTACGGCAACAATTTGGCCTGATCACAATGTCGGGTAAAGCTCCCATCTGCAACAACCATAGGTTCACGCCAGCGCTGACTGGCCACTTCAAAAGGTGGGGACAGGACAGAAGGACGCTGACAGTCAGGGACCTATACACGGACGGCAGGATCGCAACACTGGGCGAACTGACAGAGAAATTCCAGCTAGCCAGGGGGAACGAGCTGAAGTACCTGCAACTAAAAAACTTCCTACGAAAGGAGACGGGGACATACCCACAACCACCACGACAGACACGACTGGAAGAGTTACTGGACGCAAGCATACTAGATAAAGGAAACTAGTGACATGTATGACCAACTGGTCGAAGGGGCCGACACCGTACTGGATGCAACAAGAATGAAGTGGGAGGAGGACCTGGGGATCGAAATCGGGTGGGGACTCTGGAGCGAAGCACTGCATAGGGTCAACTCCACCTCCACGTGCGTCAGGCTGACTAAAAGTGGTACATAGAGCCCACTTAACAAGAACCCGTATGCGTAGGTTCTTCACGGAGGTGGAGGACAGTTGTGAGCGGTGCCAAGGAGGCCCAGCCAACCACGCCCACATGTTCTGGTCCTGCCCCAGACTTGTGGAGTGCTGGACAGCCTTCTTCGAGGCAATGTCCATGGGGGTGAGGGTGGAGCCATGCCCGAAAGTGGCGGTCTTCGGGGTTTCAGACCAGCCAGATCTATTCCTGGGGAGGAGGGCGGACGCCCTTGCCTTTGCCTCCCTGTTCGACTGGCGGTCAGCAGCACCACCCAAAGCTGCAGACTGGCTGTCCGACCTCTCGGAATCTCTCCAAATGGTGAAAATCAAATTCGCCATCCGAGGGTCAGACGACGGCTTCCACAGAACGTGGGAGCCATTCACCCAATTGTTCCGAGACCTGTTTGTGGCCAACAAACAAGCAGAAGAATAGCCAGGTAGCCAAGAAACAGGGGAGAGTAGCCAAAGCATGAGAGGGAGAGATAGACCGGGAGAGGTTCTTCCGGGGGGTTGGGGGGGGGTTGGGGGGAAGACAGCTAAATGTAAGAGGAAGGAAAGGCGAGCCGCGGGAAGGGGGGGGGGGGCAGGAGAGGGGGGTGTAGAGGGAAGAGACAGGGAACAGTAGAGGAGAGCCGGGGAGGGGGAGAGGCAGGGAAACGTTAACAAACTTAACGTCCAAAGGAACAGAGAAAACGGGGAAGACGGGAGGGCCGCAGAAGCGGAACAAGACGACAACGGCAGCGAACTCCGTCTGGGAGAAGCAAGGGACGACAACACCACGAACAGATACCTACTGGTGTGTGTAAATAATTTTGCCAAGTGTGCAGAGCTGCTGCTGTTGAGCGGGGGCATAATACCGTCCGATGGCTTCTCAGGGAAAATTGAAACGTCAGCAGCAGCGACCCGTAGGGGAGTGGGGGTGAGTGCTCCGTTGGGAGGGTGTGGGAAGACTGAGGCACGTGGGTCACGTCTAGTCAATTGCTATTGTATATTCTCTTTTTGTATCTTCTCTTTTTGCACTATGTTAATGTTCACTCTATTTTGTTGTGTTAGGATTATTACTATTTATTATGAAAAACTTTGCAAAACTTCAATAAAAAAATATTTGTCAAAAAGGAATGAGATAGAGAATCTGGTGAACTCGTGCGACAACAATAATCTCTCCCTCAATGTCAACAAAACGAAGGAGATTGTCATCGACTTTAGGAAGCGTAATGGAGAACATGCCCCTGTCTACATCAATGGGAACGAAGTAGAAAGGGTCGAGAGCTTCAAGTTTTCAGGTGTACGGATCACCAACAGCCTGTCCTGGTCCCCCCCATGCCGACACTAGTTAAGAAAGCCCACCAACGACTACCTTCTCAGAAGACTAAGGAAATTTGGCATGTCAGCTACGACCCTCACCAACTTCTACAGATGCACCATAGAAAGCATTCTTTCTGGTTGTATCACAGCTTGGTATGGAGCCTGCTCTACCCAAGACCGCAGGAAACTACAAAAGGTCGCGAATGTAGCCCAGTCCATCACGCAAACCAGCCTCCCATCCATTGACTCTATCTATAATTCCTGCTGCCTCAGAAAGGCAGCCCGCATAATTAAGGCCCCCGCGCACCCCGGACATACTCTCTTCCACCTCCTTCCGTCAGGAAAAAGATACCAAAGTTTGAGGTCACGTACCAACCGACTCAAGAACAGCTTCTTCCCTACTGCCATCAGACTTTTGAATGGACCTACCTCGTATTAAGTTGATTTTTTCTCTACACCTTGCTATAACTGTAACATATTCTGCAGTCTCTCCTTCCTTCCCTATGTACGGTATGCATTGTTTGTGCAGCATGCAAGAAGCAATACTTTTCACTATACTAATACGTGACAATAAATCAAATCAAATTGACTAATAGAATAAGATTTTCACGATTGACTTTTTATTGAAAAATATTTTTATTCTCTTTTTTCACATTTTCTCCCAAATTTACACCCAACAATAAACAATAATCAGTAACGAATGCAATGCCAATCCCCATATTAACAACAACGATCCCATCCTCCCACCAAACCCCCAAACATTAGCCCGCATGTTAACATAAACAAATGACAAAAAGAAATCAGGAATCACCCACAGTCACCATTAACACATTCAGTCCCTCTCCCCACAACCCTCAAAGCACCCCCCCCGCCCCCCCATGTTCGATGTAATCCAATTCTCGAAAGTGCATAATGAATAACTTTTATCAGAGCTTAACTTTTATCTCTTCATTTACTTTGCTGGAATGGATGGAGCTCCAGCTTGTCTGAATTTACTTCACTAGAATCGTAAGACATTCAGTTTATCCTGTAGCACTTAAGCTTTAAACATATGGAAATTGTGTCAACAAGATATGACGATGTAATATTATGCGCAATGCACCAAACTCCTTAGGCTTGCATGGCTTTGTATGAAATGTTAAGATAGTTACTTCGAACCAGGGCCAAATCTTCAATCTCATTTTGCTTTGAAACTAGTTAGCAAACCCAGAGGAGAGGTGCCAGCAGATCTTGGAACCCCCTTACGATGAAATGGTGGCAGCCCATTTAAGGTACAGTTTATTTGCCATAATATATATTTTATTTAGAACTTATTTTTTCCTCTTTTGAAATAGTTTTCGTCCTGCCCTTCCTGCATCATATCATTTACGATGCTCACTATACTGCACGTGAGGGATCTCTAATAACATGGTGCAATCCCTTTCCTCCCCAATTACAGGGAAAGAGCCTTAATGTTCCCCACCTACATGCACTTTGTGGCAAAGTGCATTGGTGAAACTATTTATCTTGGGATCAGCAAATAGTAATTGAGAACAATGAGTGAGTGATATTCATAACAAAATACATTCACACCTCATGCTAGTCAGAGTAGGAATGGCAGGATAGATAAGATGAATATGGCTTGAGAGCTGGTGAAAGAGGGAGTGATTCCAATGCCTGGGACATTGGAAGCAGTTCTGGGGGAGGTGGGACCAGTTCAAACCGGACGGTCTACACCTGGGCAGACTGGAACCAATGTCCCAGGGGGAGTATTTGCTAGTGCTGTTGGGGAGGGTTTAAACTAATGTGACAGGGGATGGGAACCAATGCAGGAAGTCAGAGGGAAGTGGGGACAGAAATAAAAAGCAGTAAGGGGAAAAGTGAAAGGCAGAGAAATCAAAGTCAAAAATCAAACTGAGCCACAGTACAGACTACAGAGACTGTGGAGAACTCCGAATGGGTCCAGTAAGGCTAAGCGATATAAGGGTGGCAAGGTACCACACTGGTTAGCACTGCTGCCGACGGGGCTGAGGACCCGGGTTCGCTCCCGGCCCCAGGTCACTGTCTCTGTGGAGTTTGCACATTCTCCCCATGTCTGCGTGGATTTCACCCCCACAATCCAAAGATGTACAGTATAGGTGGATTGGCCATACTAAATTGCCCCTTAATTGGGAAAAAATAATAATTGGGTACTCTAAATTTATTTTTTAAAAAGGCTAAGAGAAATAAAATACAGGAGAGTGTACAAACCATGACAGGACAGATGGTCTGAGAAAGCAGGGCAGAGAGGAAGGGAAGTCTAGATTAAACTGCATTTATTTCAATGCAAGGCAGATGAACCCAGGGCATGGATGGGTACATGGGACTGTGATATTATAGCTATTAGTGAAACATGATAGAGGGAGGGGCAGGACTGGCAGCCCAATGTTCCAGGGTACAGATGCTATAGGAAAGAAAGAATAGGAGGTAAGAGAGGAGGGGGAGTTGCGTTTTTGATTAGGGAGAATATCACGGCAGTACGGAAAGGGGATATATCGAGGGTTCGCCCACTGAGTACATGGGTAGAACTGAAAAGTAAGAAGGGAGAGATCTGGTAGGATTGTACTACAGGCAGCAGGAAATTGAGGAGCAAATATGTAGCATGGTAGCACAGTTTTCCTCATCACTATCCATAACAGTCTAGGCCGTTTCCTCAGACATCTCCACCATTGGGAACATCATTCTTCCATCTACCCAGTCTAGTCCTGTTAGAATTTTATAGGTTTTTATGAGAGACCATCCCCCCTCATTCTTCTGAGCTGCAGCGAATACAATCCTAACCAACTCAATCTCTCCTCGTATGTCAATCCTGCCATTCCAGTAATCACCTGAGGAAGGAGCAGTGCTCCGAAAGCGAGTGATTCGAAACAAACCTGTTGGACTTTAACCTGGTGTTGTAAGACTTCTTACTGTGCTGTCTGTGCCGGCATCTCCACATCATTCCAGACCAAGAAAATCCTTCCTCCGATAAGGGGACCAAACTGTGCACAACATTCCAGATGTGGCCCTGTATAATTGCAGCAAGACATCCCTGCTCCTGTACTCGGATTCTCTCGCTATGAAGGCCAACATACCATTTGCCTTTTCTCCTGCACCTGCATGCTTCAGTGACTGATTTACGAGGACACCCAGGTCTCGTTGCACCTTGCCCTTTCCTAACCGATGGCCATTCAGATAATAATCTTTATTAGTATCACAAGTAGGCTTACATTAACACTGCAATGAAGTTACTGTGAATATCACCTAGTTCCCACATTATGTCCACTTGAGGAAGAATTATGAATGTCCAATTCACCTAACAAGCATGTCTTTCGGGACTTGTGGGAGGAAACCGGAGCAAACAAAGAACAAAGAAATGTACAGCACAGGAACAGGCCCTTCGGCCCTCCAAGCCCTTGCCGACCATGCTGCCCGACTAAACTACAATCTTCTACACTTCCTGGGTCCATGTCCCTCTATTCCCATCCTATTCATGTATTTGTCAAGATGCCCCTTAAATGTCACTATCGTCCCTGCTTCCACCACCTCCTCCGGTAGCGAGTTCCAGGCACCCACTACCCTCTGCGTAAAAAACTTGCCTCGTACATCTACTCTAAACCATGCCCCTCTCACCTTAAACCTATGCCCCCTAGTAATTGACCCCTCTACCCTGAGGAAAAGCCTCTGACTATCCACTCTGCCTATGCCCCTCATAATTTTGTAGACCTCTATCAGGTCTCCCCTCAACCTCCTTCGTTCCAGTGAGAACAAACCGAGTTTATTCAACCGCTCCTCATAGCTAATGCCCTCCATACCAGGCAACATTCTGGTAAATCTCTTCTGCACCCTCTCTAAAGCCTCCACATCCTTCTGGTCGTGTGGCGACCAGAATTGAACACTATGCTCAAAGTGTGGCCTAACTAAGGTTCTATACAGCTGCAACATGACTTGCCAATTCTTATACTCAATGCCCTGGCCAATGAAGGCAAGCATGCCGTATGCCTTCTTGACTACCTTCTCCACCTGTGTTGCCCCTTTCAGTGACCTGTGGACCTGTACTCCTAGATCTCTTTGACTTTCAATACTCTTGAGGGTTCTACCATTCACTGTATATTCCCTACCTACATTAGACCTTCCAAAATGCATTACCTCACATTTGTCCGGATTAAACTCCATCTGCCATCTCTCCGCCCAAGTCTCCAAACAATCTAAATCCTGCTGTATCCTCTGACGGTCCTCATCGCTATCCGCAATTCCACCAACCTTTGTGTCGTCTGCAAACTTACTAATCAGACCAGTTACATTTTCCTCCAAATCATTTATATATACTACAAAGAGCAAAGGTCCCAGCACTGATCCCTGTGGAACACCACTGGTCACAGCCCTCCAATTAGAAAAGCATCCTTCCATTGCTACTCTCTGCCTTCTATGACCTAGCCAGTTCTGTATCCACCTTGCCAGCTCACCCCTGATCCCGTGTGACTTCACCTTTTGTACTCGTCTACCATGAGGGACCTTGTCAAAGGCCTTACTGAAGTCCATATAGACAACATCCACTGCCCTACCTGCATCAATCATCTTAGTGACCTCCTCAAAAAACTCTTATCAAGTTAGTGAGACACGACCTCCCACATGTCAGATGTTGATTTGCCCTCAAACATCCGCCCCCAATCTATGTTCTTCAGTTCCCGCCTAATATTGTTATAATTAGCCTTCCCCCAATTTAGCACATTCATCCTAGGACAACTCTTATCCTTGTCCACCAGTACTTTAAAACTTACTGAATTGTGGTCACTGTTACCGAACTGCTCCCCTACTGAAACATCTACCACCTGGCCGGGCTCATTCCCCAATACCAGGTCCAATACCACCCCTTCCCTAGTTAGAATGTCTACATATTGTTTTAAGCAGCCCTCCTGGATGCTCCTTACAAACTCCGCCCTGTCTAAGCCCCTGGCACTAAGTGAGTCCCAGTCAATATTGGGGAAGTTGAAGTCTCCCATCACCACAACCTTGTTGTTTTTACTCTTTTCCAAAATCTGTCTACCTATCTGCTCCTCTATCTCCCGCTGGCTGTTGGGAGGCCTGTAGTAAACCCCCAACATTGTGACTGCACCCTTCTTATTCCTGATCTCTACCCATATAGCCTCACTGCCCTCTGAGGTGTCCTCCCGCAGTACAGCTGTGATATTCTCCCTAACCAGTCACGCAACTCCGCCTCCCCTTTTACATCCCCCTCTATCCCGCCTGAAACATCTAAATCGTTTAGCTGCCAATCCTGCCCTTCCCTCAACCAGGTCTCTGTAATGGCAACAACATCATAGTTCCAAGTACTAATCCAAGCTGTAAGTTCATCTGCCCTACCCGTAATACTTCTTGCATTAAAACATATGCTATGCACTTCAGGCCACCAGACCCGCTGTGTTCAGCAACTTCTCCCTGTCTGCTCTGCCACAGAGCCCCACTGTCCCTATTCCCTAGTTCTCCCTCAATGCTCTCACCTTCTGACCTATTGCTCCCGTGCCCACCCCCCTGCCATACTAGTTTAAACCCTCCCGTGTGATACTAGCAAACCTCGCGGCCAGGATATTTATGCCTCTCCGGTTTAGATGCAACCCGTCCTTCTTATGTAGGCCACACCTGCCCCGGAAGAGCTCCCAGTGGTCCAGAAAACGGAAACCCTCCCTGCTACACCAGCTGTTTAGCCACGTGTTTAGCTGCTCTATCTTCCTATTTCTAGCCTCACTGGCACGTGGCACAGGGAGTAATCCCGAGATTACAACCCTAGAGGTCCTGTCTTTTAACTTTCTGCCTAGCTCCCTGAACTCCTGCTGCAGGACCTCATGCCCCTTCCTGCCTATGTCGTTAGTACCAATATGTACAACGACCTCTGCCTGTTTGCCCTCCCCCTTCAGGGTGTCCTCTACCCGTTCGGAGACATCCTGGACCCTGGCACCAGGGAGGCAACATACCATCCTGGAGTCTCTTTCACGTCCACAGATGCGCCCAGCTGTGCCCCTGACTATAGAGTCCCCTATTACTATTGCTCTTCTGCGCTTTGACCCTCCCTTCTGAACATCAGAGCCAGCCGTGGTGCCACTGCTCTGACTGCTGCTGTTTTACCCTGATAGGCTATCCCCCCGACAGTATCCAAAGGAGTATACCTGTTTGAGAGGGGGACAACCACAGGGGATTCCCGCACTGACTGCCTGCCCTTTCTGGTGGTCACCCATTTCTCTGCCTGCACCTTGGGTGTGACCACATTTATATAACTGCGATCTATGACGCTTTCCGCCACCTGCATGCTCCTAAGTGCATCCAATTGCTGCTCCAACCGAACCATGCGGTCTGTGAGGAGCTCCAGTTGGGTGCACTTTCTGCAGATGAAGCCATCCGGGATGCTGGAAGCCTCCCGGACCTGCCACATCTCACAGTCAGAGCACTGCACCGCTCTAACTGTCAATTAATTAAAATTAAAAGTTTTTGTTTTAAAAAAAATTTTTTTTTTTTTAAATTTTTCAAAGTTACTGTTGACTATCTGTTTCCTAGCACTAGATTTCTAATATAAATGCGAAAGCTAAATATAGTACTCTCCGATCTCTGGCTTAGATACCCCTCTAAATTATAATTAAGTGATTATGTTTAATTAGTTACCAATGCTTAATTTTTTTAATTTAGTGTAGATTCCCAACCAGTCACTCAGGTCACAGCTTTTCTGTGATGTCACTTCAGTTTCCCCCCGACACACACAATTTGAAAAAGGTATAAAAGTAAAAATGAGTAAAAATCACTTACTTACCTTCTGAGTGTCTTAGATGTTCTCAGGTTCTCTCCCTGACAGAGACTGCTCCTCCTCCTCCACCCGGAGGAAACCCACGTAGGCACGGGGAGAACGTGCAGACTCCGCACAGACAGTGACCCAAGCTGTGAATCAAACCTGGGTCCCTGATGCTGTGAGGCAACAAGCACTGTGCTACCATGGCATCATGCGTTTCCTGCCTTCCCGTTTCTGGTACCAAGGTGCGTAACTTCACATTTCTCCAAATTATACTGCATCTGCCGTTCATTTACTCACTCACCCAACTTGTCCAAATCACACTAAAGCATCCTCCTCGCAGCTCACCCCTCCCATCTAGCTTTGTGTCATCTGCAAATTTGGAGATATTACATTTTATTCCCTCATCTAAATCATTAATATATATATAGGCCGCAATTCTCCAACCATTGGGATTCTCTGTTCCAGCTGGCAGTGCACCCCTCCCTGCAGGTTTCCTGGCAGTGTGGGGTGGCTTCATTGGGAAATCCCGTTGACAAATGGTGGGAGTAGAGAATCCTGCCGCCACGACCGGCGCACCACTGAGAAATACATGGCTGAGGGACCAGACAATCCAGCCCATGATGAATAGCTGGGGTCCCTGCGGTACTCCACTAGTCACTGCCTGCCATTTGGAAAAAGCTGTTTATTCCTACTCTTTGTTTCCTGTCTGCCAACCAGTTTTCTCTTCATCTCAGTACACTACCCCAAATCCCATGGGCTTTAATTTTGCACACAGAATTTATTTTGTGGGACGTTGTCCAAAGCTTTCTGAAAATCCTAATAAACTACATTCACTGGCTCCCCTTCATCAACTCTATTAGTTACATCCTCGAAGAATTCCAGTAGATTTGTCGTTCATAATTTCATCGAACCAATGCAGTGAAGAAGGAGGACATTCAGCCCATTGGATCTGCTCCGATCCTCCGATAGAGCATTCTATCTAGGCCCACTGCCCCTTAACTCCAACTAACCTTTGCACACTATGGGGAAATATACAGTATTGACAGGCAGAAAGATCTGGGTGTACAGGTCCACAGGTCACTGAAAGTGGCAATGCAGATAGAGATGGCCTTCGTTGGCCGGGGCATTGAGTATAAAAATTGGCAAGTCATGCTGCAGCTATATACAACCTTAGTAAGGCCACATTTGGAATATAGTGTCCAATTCTGGTTGCCAAACTACCAGAAGGATATGGAGGTTGTGGAGAGGGAACAGAAGGGGTTTACCAGGATGTTGCCTGGTATGGAGGACATTAGCTATGAGGAGAGGTTGGATAAACTTGGTTTGTTCTCATTGGAACGAAGGAGGTTGAGGGACGACCTGATAAAAGTCTACACAATTATGAGAGGCATGGACAAGAGTGGATAGTCAGAAGCTTTTTCCCAGGGTGGAAGAGTCAATTACTAGCGGATATAGGTTTAAGGTGCGAGGGGCAAAGTTTAGAGGAGATGTGCGAGGGACGTTTTTTTACACTTGGCTAGTGGTTGCCTGGAACTCGCTACTGGAGGAGGTGTGAAGGAATCTATAATTTATGGGATCTTAACCTGTCGAACTACGCCAAGTTTGGGGGAAGCTTAGTTGATGAATCAAGTCCTGGCGCAATACGACAAGTTGTAAGATTTATAATATTTGTAGACTGTGTTAAGTTGTTCGATTCCTTGTATTATTCGACTGTGTATAGTTTAAGGAATTTATATCATCTCTGCTATTCGGTTATCAGTAGCACTTTGCGAATACTGGAACTCAGCAGAAATTTGCAGTATAAGCTCCTCAGGTGCCAAAAAGAATTGTTTTATTTGTAGTCGCTTGATTACAATTTGAAAGTCATTTAAAAGGCAATTCGAAGCTTTCAGAGAATTACAGACATTATCTTTCTTTGCTAAGGCAGACAGCTCGAAAGTAACTTTTAAAAGGTCAAAGTCTGGCAATGAAACATGAAAAGAGAGAGAAAGCTAATCTTCAGCTAAACTCAAACTCAAAGTCAAAAGTGGACTAACATCACTGACACAGACTGTTAAACTGACAACCCCCAAAAGACATAAACTAAAATGGAGACTAGAATCAAAGGCAAAAACTGACTAAACTAACAGAAAGACAACACAGCACAACACACCTTCAAAGACAATAAAAACACAGACAACACACGAAAAACTAAACACTAAAACAAAACTTACAAAGACAATACTCACAAAGACAACAAAACCCAAAAATGGCGGGGAGAAACTTTTTAGTTATACACTTTCATATCTGTCTTAAGTCATCTAATTACACCCCAATATAATCCTAATTGGTTTGGGTTAGACTCAAACACATTTGATTTGATGGCAAGCCGTCCATCTTCAATGTGCAACATCAGCTTTTCTGACCCAGCTGTTATCTGCATTGTGAACAATCTTGCTGTGTATTCAGTCCCTGTCCTTGACAATTAGCACAAGCAGTGTCAAATTATCTTGCTGTTTTAATGTCACACTGTCTTTGAAAATATGCATTTGCCAGAACAACAGACTTCAGTAAAAGTGAATTATGCTGTATAAATGGGTATTAAAAACCTGGGCTCAACATTTATGCTTAAACAGCTATCTTTTACCTATACTAGTTGTATTTGAAATACTTGGCTACTACAAGGTGGTGGAAGCAGGTACGATAGTGACGTTTAAGAGGCATCTTGACAAATGCATGAATAAGATGGGAATAGAGGGATACAGGCCCTGGAAGTGTAGAGGGTTTTAGATTAGATGGGCAGCATGGTCAGCACAGGCTTGGAGGGCCGAAGAGCCTGTTCCTGTGCTGTACTTTTCTTTGTTCTCTTCAGCGTGGCCAATCCACCTTACGTGCATGTCTTTGGACTGTGGAAGGAATCCGGAACACCCAGAGGAAACCAACTGAGAAGGTGCAAACTCCACACAGTAACCTAAAGTCAGAATCGAACCCGGATCCCTGGCGCTGTGAGGCAGGAGTGCTAACCACTATGCCACATAAATCCACGCTGACTCTGTCCGATCATGTCACTGTTTTCCAATTGGTTGACTCGCAGATCATTTTGGGACCGGAGAATCCCGCTGCCGTAAACGGACGGAAAATCCCGCTGCTATGAACGGACGAAGAATCCTGTCCTACATCTATAGCTTCACTTCCCACCCCCATGCTTATCTTTGGAATGCCTGAAGAATCTGTCCTTCCTTATCTACATGCTGTTCCTTGACAACTTGATTGACTCGACAATGTTTATTTTATGTGATAAATTCATTTTCCACTATATTAATAGAATTGTATCACTATATTCAAATGCATTATTAGCACCATTAAATAGATTTTCTTTTATACAAAGAAAACTAAGTTCCAAAGCACGACCTGATTGTACTGGCTTGCTGAGGTTTTATTTTTAGTGCAATGCAAATGAGTTTGAGCAAGAACTTGAGCAAAACATCAATTTCTGAAAATGAGTGCAATTTCAGGCTGAATTGCTGAATATGGCCAAAGCAGAAACTCTAGCCTAACCTCTCCATTTCAATTCTATCCACATATGCTTCTCTGGGATGAAACCGTAAGGTCCTGGGGATTTGCCGGTCTTCATTTTCCGTTCTATTTCTAATAATGTTTTACTGACATTAACTTTAATGAATTCCAGCCTTGATCTGTCGTCTTAGGATGTCATAAGTTCATAAGATATAGGAGCAGAATTAGGCCATTTGGCCCTTCAAGTCTGCTCCACCAATCGATCATGGCTGATCTCACCTTGGCCTTAATTCAGCCGTCCTGCCCATTCTCCATAATCCTTTAATCCATTACCAATTAAAAATCTGTCTAACTCCTCAAATTTACTCACTGTCCTAGCATCCACCGCACTCTGGGGTAGCGAATTCCACAGATTCACAACCCTTTGGGAGATGTAGTTTCTCCTCAACTGTTTTAAATTTGCTACCTCTTATCCTAAGACCTCTTGTTCTAGAATGTCCCACAGCAGAGCATCCACTCCACGTCTACTTTATCCATACCTTTTATCACCTTGTATACCGATGATCTTCCCTCATTACTCTAAACTCCAGAGAGTATAGGCTTAAACTGTTCAATCTTTCGTCCTCCGACATACTGCTCATCTCTAGAATCAACCTATTAAACCTCCTCTGAACTGCCTCCAATGCCATCACATCTTTCCTCAAATAAGGGGACCAAAACTGCACAATACTCCAGGTGTGGTCTCACCAATGCCTTGTATAATTGCAGCAACACTTCTTTAGCTTTATACTCTATTCCTTTAGCTATAAATGCCAACACTCCATTTGTTTTCTTTATTATACTGTCAATTATACTATCCTCTTCCTCGACTGTGAAGACTGACAAAGTAAATTGTTAACAAGTTTGTCATCTCATTATTTTCATTTGCAATATTACCACATCTGCTTGTAAAGGATGCACACAGGCGGTATATCAGCATACAAAATGATCAGGGGGTTGGATAGGGTGGACAGTGAGAGCCTTCTCCCGCGGATGGATATGGCTGGCACGAGGGGACATAACTTTAAACTGAGGGGTAATAGATATAGGACAGAGGTCAGAGGTAGGTTCTTTACGCAAAGAGTAGTGAGGCTGTGGAATGCCCTACCTGCTACAGTAGTGAACTCGCCAACATTGAGGGCATTTAAAAGTTTATTGGATAAACATATGGATGATAATGGCATAGTGTAGGTTAGATGGCTTTTGTTTCGGTGCAACATCGTGGGCCGAAGGGCCTGTACTGCGCTGTATTCCTTGTGGAATTTGCATGTTCTCCCCATGTCTACGTGGGTTTCCTCCGGGTGCTCTGGTTTCCTCCTACAGTCCAAAGATGTGCAGGCTAGGTGGGGTTGCAGAGATAGGGTGGGGGTTGGGCCGAGGTAGGGTACTCTTTCGGAGGGTCGGTGCAGATTTGGTGGGCTGAATGGGCTCCTTCTGCACTGCAGGGATTCTATGGATACACTGGACCAACCTTTCTCTTCAAATGTAACTATAAAAACCACCTTTGTGCTAATCTTGTATCTCTCACAAGAGTCGTTTTGTATTCCTTTGTGTAGTCCCAGCACCCTGAAGTGATATGATACGCCACATCACAGGGCGGCATGATGGCACAGTCCAAAGATATGCTGGTGAGGTGGATTGGCCATGCTAAATTGCATCTTGGTGTCCAAAAAGGTTAGGTGGGGTTACTGGGTCACGGGGATAGGTTGGAGGTGTGGGGTTAAGTCGGGTGCTCTTTCCAAGGGTGGGTTCAGACTCGATGAGCCGAATGGCCTCATTCTGCACTGTAAATTCTATGATTCTAGTCCTCACTGTCTTCTTTGTCTTCCTTGCTGTTCCTTCTCCTCCTCCCAGTCCATCCTATGTACTTTTGCATGCTCTTTCCTTTATCTTCACCCTATATCTCACCTCTTTTGTCTAATGTAGCTTTTATTATTTGGTGAACAATACTCTTACCCTTCCAAAGGTTATGCTAGTCTTATTTTAAGTAAAATTAATTTTGAATAACTTCCACTGTTCGTCTCTAGTATTACCTAATAGTTTTAACCAGTTTGCCGTTGTCAGTCTCAGCGGTATCCTATTAAGATTAGCAGGGGCGGCATGGTAGCACAGTGGTTAGCACTGTTGCTTCACAGCACCAGGGACCCAGGTTCGATTCCCGGCTTGGGTCACTGTCTGTGTGGGGTCTGCACGTTCTCCCTGTGTCTGCGTGGGTTTCCTCCGGGTGCTCCAGTTTTCTCCCACAAGTCTCGAAAGATGTGCTTGTTAGGTGAATTGGACATTCTGAATTCTCCCTTGCGGTACCCGAACAGGCGCTGTAGTATGGCAACAAGGGATTTTTCACTGTAACTTCATTGCAGTGTGAATGAAGCTTACTTGTGACACGAATAAAGTTTCTGTATTTCAAATTAAATTTCAATTAAATTATGATTATTTGTGGATTTGTAAATTTGTAATACTGATGGTACGTGGATTAGAGTACCAATAAGAAAGCATCTGCAAGTTAGATAATCAAACCTTCGTCAGCAGGTGACTTGGATTCATATTAAAATGCAATGAGTAATTCTTCTTTTTCCTTTAACAGGTGTGCCTTTGCTGTTGCAAATCACGACTTTGTAGAAGCATACAAATACCAAACGTTCGTGGTTCAATATCCTTTCTAGAGAACAGTGAGAAATCGTAACCAATCTAAAGAAATCTGGAATTACAATTTTGTACTTGTTTTCCTACCTGTATGCTTACTGCCTTGGCCTTGAATTATATTTGTTCTAATTTCTCTGTTATTTCTACATGCTTATCTCATCCAGCAGACCCACCTCCTTCCTTCCTTGGCCCCATTCTCACTGCAGTGTCATGAGAATGTCACTTTAAGAAATGTTTGAATGCTCATGTTACTGCAGTGATGTCAGACTGTGGGTGGAGCTGAGCTCTGGCTCTGTTTTTTAGTTTCACTTTGAGAAACGCTTGGGTGTGTCTGTGTTTTCCCGGTTTTGTTTTCAGTGTTGGAGCTGAAGCCAGACAAAGCAGGTGTACTGTTGTTCTCTCTGCCATGAAAAGACTATCTCTTGATCATTTGGTGAATTCAGAATTATAAATGTTTTCAGTCATGAATGTAAACCTGATGTGCTTCTGTTAAAAGTTGTTTCTTTTGTCTTCTGGATGTTGTTTGGGAAGTTATTAAGGATTACTTAGTGTTGTATTCTTTGGGGGTTGTATTTGAATTAATGGTTGCTGAGATGTTCACAAAGTTTTAAAAAGGTTAACTTGAGTTCATAGAATAAACATTGTTTTGCTTTAAAAAATACTTTTCCATTTCTGCTGTGCCACACCTGTAGAGTGGGCCGTGCGCTCCCCATACCACAATCTATTGTAAGTTGTGGGTCAGGTGAACTCCATGAGACACTTTGGGGTTCTCTAACCCATGGCCCATAACAATTTGGGGGCTCGAGGGGGATAAAAGTCTATCTTTTGGATTGGCTTAGTGAACTGAAAGACAGTGAGGGGTGAGCATATTGTGTTGCTTATCAGGTGTGGTTCTAGTTTAAGTGGGGAGTGTGTTGTGGACAATGGCTCTTTCAGAGGCTCTGAAGTTTTTGGAGGTGGAGACGGTCACATGCAGTACTTTACGGACAGAGACTAAAAGCAGACTGTTAGATTTGGCAAAAACATTGCAGTTATTACCTGACAAAATGCGGGAAAAATGAGGTAATTATGGCGGTGGCTAAGCATTTAAAGTTGCCTGAGATACAGTTTGACTCATTGGAAATGGCAAAAACTCAGTTACAACTTAAACAAATGAATCATGAGAAAGCATTAAAGCAGCTTGAATACGAAAGAGAGAGAGAGGAAAAAGAAAAGGAGAGAGAAGAAAGGAGAAAAGAACGAAAGCCCGAGCAGAAGAAAGAGAAAGGGAGATACAGATCAGGGAAAAAGATAAAGAGAGAGAGTTTGAACTTCAGAAAATGGCCATGAAACATGACAGTCAGTTAAAATTGGCAGACGTAAAGGGAAACGTACAGTTGGATGATAGTGATGAGGATAGTGAGAAAGAGCGCCATAGTCAAAGGCTTGGTAAGAATCTATTTAAATATGCCCAAGCATTGCCAAGGTTTGGCAAGAAGGAGGTAGAAGCCTTTTTCATTTCATTTGAGAAGGTAGCTAATCAAGTGAAATGGCTACAGAACATGTGGGTATTACTGATTCAAACAAAGCTGGTAGGTAAGGCTAGTGAAGTGTTTGCATCACTAGCGGAGGAGGTATCTGGAACGTATGAGGAGGTGAAAAAATCCATTTTAGGTGCATATGAACTAGTGCCTGAAACCAACAGACAAAGGTTTAGAAATTTAAGGAAAGAATTTGGTCAAACATACGTGGAGTTTGAAAGGCTCAAACAGTGTAATTTTGATAGGTGGATAAGGGCTTTGAAAATAGACCAAACGTATGAAGCTCTCAGAGAAATTATACTTGTGGAGGAGTTTAAAAATTCAATTCCTGATGTAGTGAGAACTCATGTGGAAGAGCAGAGGGTTAAAACTGCGAGGTTAGCAGCAGAAATGGCAGATGATTATAAATTAGTTTATAAATCAAAGTTTGGTTCCCGACATCAGTTTCAGCCTGTGACGGATAGATACTGGGAAATGAGAAATACTCAAGTGGTAAAAGTAAAGGTGATCTGATGGGAGATAATAAGGAGAGTGTACCTCAGATTAAAAAGGAAATCCAGGAGGGTGGAAAAGAAATGAAAAGTTTCACATGTTTTCACTGTAATAAACTAGGCCGTGTAAAGTCACAGTGTTGGTGGTTGAAGAAAAGCACTGGGAAGGCTGATGTGGTAAAACAGGATAAGACAGTGGGGTTTGTTAGAGTGGTAAAGGAAAGCCCAAGGGAAGCAAAGGAGGTGCAAAAGATTGTACAGCCTGACCAAGAGGTGAATGATAAGAAGGTGCCAGATCTCTTTAAAGAATTTACTTGTGTGGGTAAGTTTACTTATGTGCATCAGGAGGAGCAGGTAAAGAAGTCACAATTTTAAGAGATACGGGAGCTAGTCAATCTTTAATGGTAAGAGATGAGGAGTTATGTAGTTTGGGAAGAATGTTGCCAGAAAAGGTGGTGATATGTGGAATTCAGGGTGAGAGGAGTAGTGTTCCATTATATAAGGTAAGGTTGGAAAGTCCAGTGCGGAGTGGTGAAGTGGTAGTAGAATTTTTCATAGAATTTACAGTGCAGAAGGAGGCCATTCGGCCCATCGAGTCTGCACCGGCTCTTGGCAAGAGCACCTTACCCAATGTCCACACCTCCACCCTATCCCCGTAACCCAGTAACCACACCCAACACTAAGGGCAATTTTGGACACGAAGGGCAATTTAGTATGGCCAATCCACCTAACCTGCACATCTTTAGACTGTGGGAGGAAACCGGAGCACCCGGAGGAAACCCACGCACACACGAGGAGAATGTGCAGACTCCGCACAGACAGTGACCCAAGCCAAGAATCGAACCTGGGACCCTGGAGCTGTGAAGCAATTGTGCTATCCACAATGCTACTGTGCTGCCCGTAGTAGGAGTAATAGAGAAACTATCTTGTCCAGCAATACAGTTTATTTCGTGTAATGATATAGCTGGATCGCAGGTGGGAGTCATGCCTACTGTGGTTGATAAGCCAGTGGAAAATCAGACAACTGAAGTTTGCACATGAGGTACCAGTGGGAGGTCATTTGGAAATAAGGAAAACTCAAGGTAAAATCCAAAAACATTTTTATTGGCCTGGACTACATAAAGATGTAGTTAAATTTTGTCAATCATGTCACACATGTCAAATGATAGGGAAACCTGAAGCAGTGATAAAACCAGCGCCTTTAATACCCATTCCAGCATTTGAGGAACCTTTCACAAGGGTCCTAATTGATTGCGTAGGACCGCTTCCTAAAACAAAAAGTGGGAATTAATATCTTTTGACGATAATGGATGTGTCTACTAGGTTTCCAGAGGCCATTCCAGTATGTAATATTACAGCTAAAAAGATTGTGGAGGAGTTACTTAAATTCTTTACTAGATATGAACTATCCACAGAAATACAATTGAATCAAAGATCAGATTTTACCTCATGGTTATTCAAAGAAGTTATGGATAGCTTAGGAATAAAACAATTTAAATCAACTGCGTACCATCCAGAATCGCAGGGAGTGTTAGAAAGGTGGCATCAGACATTAAAGACAATGTTGAGGGTATATTGTCACGATTATCCAGAGGATTGGGATAAAGGAATTCCATTCATACTGTTTGCAATTAGGGATGCACCTAATGAGTCAACCAAATTCAGCCCTTTTAATTTTTGGTCATGAGGTAAGAAGACCACTTAAATTGATGAGAAAAAATTGGTGAGTGAGAAATCGGAAATTACATTATTGGATTACTTGTCAAATTTTAGGGAACAATTAAATAGAGCAGGTGAATTGGCTAGATAGCATTTAAAAGTTGCACAAAATGTGATGAAATGGATAGCGGACAAGAAATCCAAAGTTCGTAGTTTTGCCAGTGGAGATAAAGTTTTAGTATTGTTACCAGTGGTAGGTGAATCTTTAAAAGCTAGGTATTGTGGACCTTATCAGACTGAAAGGAAATTAAGTGAGGTGAGTTATGTGGTAAAAACGGCAGATAGAAGGAAGAGTCACCGAGTGTGTCATGTGAATACGCTTGAAAGATACTTTCAAAGGGAAGGAGAGAAAAAGGATGAGATTTTAATGATTCTAACTCAAAGTGACGAACCAAATGCAGATGACTGAATTTGACATACCTCAAATTAAATTGGGAAAACGAGGATGTTCTTTAAAATTGGGATAAATTGTTGAGTTACCTTCCTGAGGAAAAACGGACTGACCTGAAAGAGTTATTGATGTCACGTGGGCAAGTTTGTAGAGATAAATTGGGAAGTACTAAAATGGCTATACATGATGTAGATGTTGGAAATGCTGTTCCAATCAAGCAACATCCATATAGACTTAATCCTTTAAAATTGGCACAGGTTAACAAAGAGATTGAGAATATGCTTAAAAATGGCATGGTTGCAGCCAATGGAGCTCACCCATAGTGATGGTACCAAAACCGGATGGTACCCAACGGTTGTGTGTGGACTATAGAAAACTTAATACAGTTACAAGAACAGACTTTTATCCTATCCCACGTTTGGAGGATTGCATTGAGAAAGTGGGAGAATCAGCTTTTATTTCCAAATTGGATTTACTTAAAGGTTACTGGCACCTTTATCCGAAAGGGCGAAGGAGATTTCAGCTTTTGTGACTCCAGGTGGTATATACCAATTCAGAATTATGCCATTTGTCATGAAAAACACCCCAGCCACATTTCAACAGTTAACTAACAAAGTTGTTTCAGGATTACCCAATTGTGCGGTATACATCGACGATCTGGTCATTTTCAGTCAGACATGGAAAGAACATTTAAAGCATCTGATGGAATTATTCGATCGACTTCAGGAGGCGAGTTTGGTGGTAAACCTAGCCAAAAGTGAATTTGGAAAAGCCCAAGTCACTTTCCTTGGCCATACAAACAGACAGGGTCGAATGGTCACACTCTATGTGAAACCAATAGTTATTGAGGAGATTCCAATACTCTCGATACTAACGGAAATAATGCGATTTCTTGGCATGAGTGGATTTGATCGAACATTTGTGAAAAATATTTGTAGCGTGGTTGCTCTACTGATGGACTTGCTGAAGAAACGTCGAAAATGTCAGTGGACAGCGGAGTGTCAACAGGCATTTGGCTGCCTGAAAGCTGTGATAACCAATGCTCTTGTGTTGGAGAATTACAAGGGACTCTGATCAGATTGAACTAAAGTATCTGACTTTAAACAGAAATGCCGAGGCTTGGAGAAATGGACGGATCGTGCAGAGACCTTCTTGTTCGAAGAGACTATCAATCAAGAAGGATTCCAGTTGGAGGATGAAGAACAAAAAAAAAATGGACTATATTATGATCCCAGTTTGTGTGTGCTCCCCACACCACAATCTCCCCATATCACAATCTATTAAAAGTTGTGGGTCAGGTGAACTCCATGATACACTTTGGGGTTTTCCAAACACTGGCCCATAACAGCAGATCTTCAGGAAGGCAGTACACCACTATCTTCTCGAAGCAATACAATAGATGTTGGCCTAGCCAGCGATACCCACATCCCATGAATAAAGAGAACAATTTTATTTTCTTTTGAGCACTGCCCCTCTTTCTTTCAAAAACCACAATTAAACCCTTCTCAGAAAAGCCCTTTGGTCCACATGTCCTTGCACACTACTGCACCATCTCCAAGCTCCCTTTCACCTCTAGTCCTCAAACACACAGTTGCTCCCCAAATTCATGCCCGTTTCACATACCATGGCCTATTTGACCTTCGCCAATCCGCTTTCTGCCTGCCGCAGAGTCGAAAACGACAAATTACATCCTCCATGATCGGTACATTTATCCTTCCTCCTCTGCAGCCATTGATATGATTGAACACATCATCTCCTTCCAGCACTTCTCCTCTGTTATCCAGCTCAGTGGAATTGCCCTTGCTTGGTTCCATTTTAATCTGCCAATATCAGCCAGAGAATTCATGACCGTGATTCTCAGTTGTGAGTCCTTCTCCTTGTTGCTAGCAAGGACACAGAATTTGGCACTGCAGCAAGACCAAAGAATTCTGCTGCCCTGAACGGATGGAGAATTCTGCCCTACAATTATGATTCTCTTCCCACCCCCGTGCTTAACTTTGGAATGCCTGAAGAAACTGTCCTCCTTCCACATTTATATGCTATTCCTTGACAACATCTGCACGCATTGGGTCAGCTTCAACATGTTTGCTGATGACCTCAACTCTGACTCCCTACCACCTCACACCTGTAGCCATCTGGGATGGCCACTTACAGAATACAAAATGGACATTTGCAAAGATTGCAGGGAAAAATGGACAATGTTAAGAAAGCAAGCAGGCACAGAGCCTGTCTGCATATTGGAGAAACAGCTCCCAGAGGAGACTGAAACTGTAGGCCCATTAGCATATGGATGGTCCATCTCCGGGAACAAAGGAAGATACTTAAGTAACCGATCTGGCCCCAGACCTCGCGGCGCCAGTTCCCCAAACCGAAAGCTGAAAAAAAAGCAGGCCAACGGCCACCTAGGACACGCACAGCCATCAGGGCACCCACCCCTTTTATTGGTCAGGATCAATGCGAATGATCAAGAAATGGCCCAATTGATTGGGGCCAAGTTCAAGGCCCGCCCAAAAGTGCGCGAAGAAGGCCCCAACAGAGAATCGCTCTCATGGAATCGGCTCTCAAATCGGAGAGACCCTTCCACCAGCTACACCATAAGCAAGTAAGTCCAAGGTCAACGCTCGCTACCAGACGGACGACCTTAGCTGTTCCCCTCTACCACTTCGACCCCAGCAGCCTCAGAACCGAACAACGGCCATTGTTCCTCTGACTGAGTGGGTGCCCAAAGCAAGTATAGGCTTTAGCAGTAGTAATAGTTAAGTCTGTAGTATTTCGTGCATGAGTAGATATTGCTGTGTATGTAAATAAATAGTATTGACTTTGAACTAACTAACTGGTGTACCGACTCTTTGATCAGTATTCGGGTTTGAACCTTGTGGCGGTATCGAAAGATACCTGGCGACTCTAAAGCAAACGTAATTCTACACTTGTTTAGGCCTTCTACGGGGTCTCCTTTGTTATAGCCGATCGCACCTAGGATCGCTGTGCATTTCTTGGAGTGTGCCTCCTCCTACATTCTGTGGGTCGGGAAGGGCTGCCACGACTGAAGGGTCGAGGCTCAAAACTGTGAGCTTCACTTGCTCCTTTTCATCCAGGCCATATATGGTCGCCAGCTGTTTTACTCTAGCAAAGAACTGGTGGGGGTCCGATGTGGGTAGGAACGGTGTTATTTTATCACACGCGTCTCTTAATTGGGTGACGGTTAACTGGGTAGTGTATAGGAAATCTGTGTTTCCTTCTGCTGCGGCCCTGCAATGTGTGGTTACAGGGTTCATAGGGGTGTGTTCTGCTTGTGCAGTCGAGGGTTGGGGTGCTTTTCGTTTCTGGGGTTTTTCCTGTGTCCATGTCCCATGTACATATCTATGGGCAGTCTCATTTAACTCCTGCCAATCGGGGCCATTTTCCTGGTCTAACTGTGGTCCAAACGCGCTCTGAAACCCATTTTGAACAGAAAGCAGAGATTGCAATTCTGCAATTTGCTTCCGGCACTTTGCGTGATCTACCGAACTCTGCTTTTGTTCCGTCGTGGAAGTGTGGAGTGCTCATAGGGCTGCTTTTAAGTCGTTGCACTGTTTCTGCAACTGCTCGACCTGTTATTCGGTTTCCTGTCTTACCAACACCGCGCGTTGCGTGTCTTGGTAGGCTTTGTCATATTGGGACTGAAAGCTGCTTAAATGGGCGAGACAAGACTGGTGTGCCCGCTTGGCATCCTCCACCTCCTTGTCCCTTGCCGCTAACTGCTCTCTCAGTTCCTTGTTCTCTCTCTCATATCCATTCACATCTCCTTCCCTACTCTTGCCTCTCTCCTCAATCTCTCTACGGAGCGTCCTCATGACCTCCTCTGTGCCTCACAATTGTGCCAAGCAGGACACGATTGCCATCGGCTTGCGAGCTTTCCCTAAGCTCTTCTTGTGGATCTCTGTCAGGTTCTCCCACCAAATATACCATATACTCCCGGGACCTGGTTCATCATTGGCGCAGAATTCACTCCAAAGGGGCCATCCTTTTCCTTTGAGATATTTTCTGATCTCTTCTTCCCATACGGGACACTGTCCTACTCTACTGGTCGCTGCAACCTCAAATTCCTGGGCGTTCATAAGGCGTTCCATTGCCTTCGTTGCCATTTCTCACTATCTCTGTGGTCTCTACCGAATTTGGAACAGGGGGTGATAAAGTGGTGATGTAAACACGGGTACGGCTTACGCTAATTTCCGGCCTACAAAACTCCCGACAGTTTTACGCAACAAAATCTCACAGGTTTACCTTATATCCCTGTTAGTGCGCGTGCATTAACACACTTCCAAATCTTGGAGGTTTGATCAGTATCGTTCTTACACTTGTGGTTTTTCTGTTTCCAATTGGATTCCAATTCAAATTTAGGTTCTCTCGGAGTGACTCGGCCACTTCTAGGTCGAGTCCCGTCACAGGTCGCCAGTAAATGTTGCTTTCTTTGGTTGTTTCTAAATATGGCGGTCAATATGGTCGCCTTCCTTAATTCTAATTACATTTGCTTTAGAGTCGCCAGGTATCTTTCGATACCGCCACAAGTTTCAAACCTGAATACTGATCAAAGAGTCGGTACACCAGTTAGTTAGTTCAAAGTCAATACTATTTATTTACATACACAGCAATATCTACTCATGCACGAAATACTACAGACTAAACTATCACTACTGCTAAAGCCTATACTTAGCTTCGGACGCCCACTCAGTCAGAGGAACAATGGCCGTTGTTCGGTTCTGAGGCTGCTGGGGTTGAAGTGGTAGAGGGAAACAGCTAAGGTCGTCCATCTGGTAGCGAGCGTTGACCTTGGACTTACTTGCTTCTGTTGTAGCTGGTGGAAGGGTCTCTCCGCTTTGAGAGCCGATGCCAAGAGAGCGATTCTCTCTTGAGGCCTTCTTCTTTTACCCGAAGGGGGCTTCGCGTGCTTTTGGGCGGGCCTTGAACTTGGCCCCAATCAATTGGGCCATTTCTTGATCATTCACATTGATCCTGACCAATAAAGGGATGGGTGCCCTGATGGCTGTGCGTGTCCTAGGTGGCCGTTGGCCTGCTTTGTTTTCTGCTTTCTGTTTGGGGAACTGGCGCCGTGAGGTCTGGGGCCAGATTGGTTACTTCAGTCTCTTCCTTTGTTCCCGGAGATGGGCCATCCATATGCTAATGGGCCTACAGTTTCAGTCTTGGCTGGGAGCTGTTTCTCCAATATGCAGACAGGCTCTGTGCCTGCTTGCTTTCTTAACATTGTCCATTTTTCCCTGCAATCTTTGCAAATTGGATTGGATTGGATTGGATTTGTTTATTCTCACATTACCGAGGTACAGTGAAAAGTATTTTTCTGCGAGCAGCTCAACAAATCATTAAGTACATGAGATGAAAAGGGAATAAAAGAAAATACATAATAGGGCAACACAACATATACAATGTAACTACATAAGCACTGACTGGCATCGGATGAAGCATACAGGGTGTAGTGTTAATGAAGTCAGTCCATAAGAGGGTCATTTAGGAGTCTGGTGACAGTGGGGAAGAAGCTGTTTTTGAGTCTGTTCGTGCGTGTTCTCAGACTTCTGTATCTCCTGCCCGATGGAAGAAGTTGGAAGAGTGAGAAAGCCGGGTGGGAGGGATCTTTGATTATACTGCCCACTTTCCCCAGGCAGCGGGCCATCCCAGATGGCTACACACCTACTCTACTGTCAGACTGCTTGTCCAGTCCTGAAGGAATCACAATTTACTCCAATTAAAGATTGAGGAAACCAAAACCATTGTCTTTTGTCGCTGCTACGAACTCCACTCTGTAGCCAGTGAGTCCAGCCCTTCCTCTGTCCAATGTCTTGGGCTGAATCAGACTATTTGCAACCTTGGTATTCAATTTAACCTGGGTTGAATTTCAACCCACTGGATCACATTGTCTGCCTAGTTCCATCTCTGCAACATCACCTGCCTGCATCCCTACCTCTGCCCATCGGCTGCTCAAACTATCACACTTTTGCATCTCCGGACTCAACTATTCCAATGCTGGTTTACCTGGCTTCCTATTCTCCACCCTCTATAAATGTGAACTCATCCCAAATCTCTGCTTTCTACATCCGACCCTGCACTTAATGCCACTCATCCATCACACCTATTCTTACTAACTGCATGTAGATCTCTCAATACCTCCATTTTCTTATCGAGGGATTTGGGTGCACAGGTCCACAGGTCACTGAAAGTGTCAATGCAGGTGGAGAAGGTAGTCAAGCAGGCAGAAGACCATAGACCATAACACAAAGGATTAGTCCACTTGGCCCATCGAGTCTGCTCCGCCACTCAATCATGGTTCATATTTTTCTCATCCCCATTCTCCTGCCTTCTCCCCATAACCCCTGAACCTCCTTATTTATCATGAACCTGTCTCTGTCTTAAAAACACTCTGTGTTTTGGCCTCCACAGCCTTCTGCAGCAAAGAGTTCCACAGATTCACCACCCTCTGGTGAAGAAATTCCTCCTCATCTCTGTTTTAAAGGTTTGTCCCTTTAGTCTGAGATTGTGTCCTCTGCTTCTAGTTTTTCCTACAAGTGGAAACATCCTCTTCACGTCCACTCTATCTAGGCCTTGCAGTATCCTGTAAGTTTCAATAAGATTCCCCCTCATCCTTCTGAACACCATGGAGTACAGAGCCAGAGTCCTCAACTGTTCCTCATACAACAAGCTCTTCATTCCAGGGATCATTCTTGTGAACCTCCGCCGGACCCTTTCCAAGGCCAGCACATCCTTCCCGGCTGAGGGCCCAAAACAGCTCACAATACTGCAAATGGAGTCTGACCAGAGACTTATACAGCCTCAGAAGTACATCACTGCTCTTGTATTCTGGCCCTCTCGACATGAATGCTAACATTGCATTTGCCTTCCTAACTGCCGACTGAATCTGCACGGTAACCTGAAGAGAATCGTGAACAAGGACTCCCAAGTCCTTTTGTCCTTCTGATTTCCTGAGCATCTTCCCATTTAGAAAATAGTCTATGCCTCCATTTTTCCTTCCAAAGTGCATAACCTCACACGTTTCCACATTGTATTCCATCTGCCAGTTCTTTGCCCACTCTCTTAGCCTGTTCAAGTCCTTCTGCAGCCTCCCTGCTTCCTCAATACTACCTGTCCCTCTACAGATCTTTGTATCATCTGCAAACTTAGCAACAGTGCCTTCAATTCCTTCCTCCAGATCATTAATGTATATTGTGAAAAGTTGTGGTCCCAGCACCGACCCCTGAGGCACACCACTAGTCACCGGCTGCCATCCTGAAAAAAAAACCTTTATCCCCACTCTCTGCCTTCTGCCAGTCAGCCAATCCTCTATGCATGCCAGGATCTTACCCTTAACACCATGGGCTCTTAACCTATTTAACAGTCTCCTATACGGCACCTTGCCAAAGGCCTTCTGGAAATCTTTAAAAATCTCATCCACTGGTTCTCCTTTGTCTAACTTCCTTGTTACTTCCTCAAAGAACTCTAACAGATTTGCCAGACATGACCTCCCCTTGACAAAGCCGTGCTGACTCAGTCCTATTTTACCATGCACTTCCAAGTACTCCTCTATAATCTTACCAATGACCGAAGTCATTTCCCGTCTTCTGCCTCCCTCCCTTCTTAAACAGTGGTGTTACGTCTGGGACCCTTTCTGCCTCCAGTGATTCCAGAAAGATCACCACCAATACTTCCACAATCTCCTGAGCTATCTTTTTTGGAACCTTGGGGTGTAGTCCATCTGGTCGAGGTGATTTATCCACCTTCAGACCTTTCAGTTTCCCCGGAACCTTCTCCTTCGTGATCACTGCACTCACCTCTGCCCCTTGATTCTTCTGGAGCTCCAGCATCCCACTGGTGCCTTCCACCGTGAAGACTGATGCAAAGTAACTATTCAGTTCGGCTGCCATTTCTTGGTTTCTTATTATTACTTCTCCAGTCACATTTTCCGGTGGTCCATTGTCTATTTTTGCCTCTCTTTTGCCTTTTATATATTGAAAAAATCTCTCCCTATCTTCCTTTATATTACTAATTAGCTTGCACCTTCTTCTCCCCCCTTATTGCTTTTTTTAGTTGTCCTCTGCTCGCTTTTAGGGGCTTCCCCATCCTCTGGCCTCCCACTAATTCTCACCACTTTGTATGCTTTTTCTTTAGCTTTTATGCTGCCCTTGACTTCCCTCGTCAGCCATGGATTCCTTGTCCTCATATGCCATACAGCATGCTTGCCTTCATCAGCCAGAGCATTGAGTATAAAAAGTAACTTCATTGCAGTGTTAAAGTAAGCCTACTTGTGACAATATATTCCTTATAATAATCTTTCTTAGTGTTCACTTCTGGTCGCCACACTACCAGAAGGATGTGGAGACTTTAGAGAGGGCACAGGTTTACCAGGATATTCCTTGGGAGGGCATTAGCTATGAGGAGAGGTTGGATAAATTTGGTTGTTCTCACTGGAACACCCCCCCCCCCCGCCCCCCTCCGCGCGCGCGACGAAGAGCTCCTCAAACATGGTCACAAACATCCCCCACCTTTTCTCAAACTCCCCTGCTGAGCCCCTTAATTCATACTTTATCTTCTCTAACCGCAGGAAGTCATACAGGTCACCCAATCATGCTGCTACCCCCGGTGGCGATGCCGACAGCCACTCCAGCAAAATTTGTTGCCAAGCAATCAGAGAGGCGAAGGCCATGATATCGGCCTTCCTCCTCTCCATGAGCTCTGTCTTCTCTGAAACTCCAAATATCGCCACCAAAGGGTCCGGGTCCACTCCCTCCTCCACTATCCTGGCTAAGACCGCAAGCATTCCCGCCCAGAATCTTCCCAATTTTTTACAACCCCAAAACATGTGCGCATGATTCGGTGGCCCCCGCCCACACCTCTCACACTCATCTGCTAGCCCCTGAAAGAACCCACTCATTCTCGCCCGGCTCATATGCACCCTCTGCACCACCTTAAACTGTATCAGGCTCATCCTTGCACAAGAGGAGGTCCCGTTTACCCTTTGCAGTGCCTCACTCCATATTCCCCAATTGATCTCCATTCCCAACTCCGCTTCCCATTTCTCAATGATCTTCACCACCCACTCGCCTCCCTGCTCCCCCGGCCACTTATATGTATCCCCAATTCTTCCCTCCCCTTCCACATCCGGAAGCAGCAGTCGCTCCAGCAGGATGTATCCCAGCAATCTAGGGAACCCCTTTCAGACCTTTCGTGCAAAGTCCCTAACCTGTAGATTCCTGAACTCACTACCCCTCGGCAGCTCTACCCTCTCCCTTAGCTCCTCCAGACTGGCGAACCCTTCCTCCAAATACAAATCCCTCACCTTGACCAGCCCCACATCCCTCCACCTCCTGTATACACTATCCAACCCCCCGGCTCAAACCCATGATTCTCGTACAGCGGCTTTAGCACCGACATCCCTTCCACCCTAAAATGCCTTCTCAGCTGATTCCATATCTTCACCGTGGACTGCACCACCGGGCTCCCTGAATACCTACTCGGAGCCATTGGCAATGCTGCCGTCACCATAGCCCTCAAACTAGACCCCTTACAAGATTCCTCCTCCATCCTAACTCACTCTACCCCTTCTCCTTCCCACCACCGCCGCACCTTGTCCACATTCACCGCCCAATAATATTGAAGCAAGTTTGGCAACGCCAACCCCCCCTGCTGCCTCTGCCTCTGTAGCAGGGTCCTCCCCACCCTTGGCACCTTTCCCGCCCATAACAGGCCTTTGGTATAAAGATCGGGAGAGCCTGAAAGATAAACAAGAACCTCAGCAGAATATTCATTTTCACCACTTGGACCCCCCCCCCCCCCCCCCCCTCCTCCTCCTCCCCGCGCCAACATTAAGTGCAGTGTATCCCACCTCTTAAGATCCCTCCCTGGCCTCCTCCACTAGCTTCGTTAAGTTCCACTTATGGAGCACCATCCATTCCCTCGCTACCTGAATCCCTGTATCTAAACCTATCCCTCTCTACCGTAAATGGCATCCCTCCTAAATTAGCTCGCTGTGCCAGCTCATTCGCCAGGAATACCTCGCTTTTCCCTACATTCAGCTTGTATCCCGAGAACCCTCCAAACCTCCCCAACAGGCCCATAATCCTTCCCATACTCTCCAACGGTTCCGAAACATACAGCCAGAGGTCATCAGCATAGAGCGACACCCGATGCTCCCTCTGTCCCCTCTTTATCCCCTGCCACTCTGCCGGCCCCCTGAGAGCCATCGCCAATGGCTCTATGGCCAGTGCAAACAGCAGCGGCGACAGCGGGCACCCTGCCTCATAGCCCTGAGTAAGTCAAAGCTTCGTGAGCTCATATCATTCGTCCTCACCCTCGCTCTTGGTGCCACATACAGCAACCACACCCATGCCACAAATCTCGGCCCAAACCCAACCGTCCCAAAACTTCGAACAAGTACAGCCACTCCACCCGATCAAATGCTTTCTCTACGTCCATGGACACCACACCTCCGATACCAGAGCTCTCGATGGATTCATCACCACATTCAACAGCCGTCTTATATTACTCGCGAGCTGCCTGCCCTTCACGAAGCCTGTTTGATCTTCTGCAACCACCCCGGGACACAATCCTCCATCCTCCCCGCCAACAACTTAGCCAATACTTTCACATCCGTGTTCAATAGTGATATGGGTCTATACGACCCACATTCCACTGGATCCTTCACTTTTTGGGGGGATTAGTGTGGTTACTGCCTGCTTCATCGTCTCCGGCAACTCCCCCTTCAGTACTTCATTAAACACCCCCAACAGATGTGGTGCCAGGTCCTCCGCAAATTCCTTATAAAATTCTGCCGGGTACCCATCGGGCCCAGGGGCCTTCCCCCCACTTCATACCCCTGATACTATCCACCACCTCCCTCAGCCCCAGGGGCTCTTCCAACGCCTGCCTCTTTGCTTCCTCCACCTGGTGTGTTAAGTAAGTTGGTTCAACGTTGACTGCAACTGGATGCAGTGAAACTTGAAACTGGCTTCTGACACAGAAGGTGGTCCAACACTGTTTTATTGAACTTCCTGATTGCTGTACATAGTCTGCTGTGAGTTGACACTCTTATCAATCTAACTGATAACCTCCTACTGGCTTGACAAGACTAACTCTCTACCTCATGGTGATAGTGCTCACTGGCTTGTGCACTCTTACTATCTCAGTAGCTGTGTCCTGTAGAGAGAGAGTCTTAATGCCCTGTGTGCTTTATAGTGGTGGTGTCCTGTCTGGTGATTGGTTGTTATGTGTCGTGTGTTCATTGGTTATCCTGTGTGTCAATCGCTGCCTGTTTGCATCTTATATACATGAGTGGATATTATGACATCTGCCCTTTTTGAAGTAAATTTTGGAACGTGGCGATATATATACATGCATGATGAGTGAATGAACTTTTGTACATGGGAAGGTGTCTATCGTGCAGATACAGAACAAACTGAACAAAATTTACAAGATTTAAGTCTGTAGTTCAGTCTTTGTGGCGGGCGACAAATTCTTGTTGATCGCCTCAGAGGTGGAGGGGGGGGACGCTGGCACTTGGACAGGCGGGATTGCTGCCATGACGGTGGCCTCATGGAGAGGCGGGATCGCTGTCAGATCAGTGGCGTCGTGGTGCGAGATGTCGGGAGGAGGCATGATGACATGCGGAGAAGTGCGGCCAGGCGGTGCGCAGGGAACTTTTCGTAGCACCCTCCTGTTGCGCCGTAGAATGGAGCCATCAACCGTTTGGACAACGAAGGACCTGGGGGAAGCCTGCCTGACGACAATAGCTGGGGCTGACCAACCTCCCTCAGGCAACTGGACGCGAACAACATCGTCTGGAGCCAGCGCAGTTAGATCCTTGGCATGAGCATCATACGTGATCTTCTGTTGTTCCCTGGATCGCTACACTTTCTGTAGCACCGTGAGGCGGTCAAGGTCTGGAACATGGATGGCTGGAACAGTCGTCCTCCGGTTACGGTTCATGAGCAGCTGCGCCGGAGACAAACCAGTCGACAGAGAGGTTGCCCTGCATGCCAACAGCGCCGCAGCGCCAGGTTGAAGCCCAAGGCTGAGTCTGCAGCCTTGCACAGCAACCGCTTGACAATATGGACCTCTTTTTCGGCCTTCCCGTTTAATTGCGGGTAATGGGGACTGGATGTGATGTGACTGAAGTGGTAGGATCGTGCAAAGTCAGACCACTCTTGGCTGTAGAAACATGGGCCGTTGTCACTCATTACTGTGAGTGGTATGCCGTGCCTGGCAAACATCTCTTTGCAGGCTTTAATCACTGACTTGGACGTGAGGTCCGACAGTTTCATCACTTTCGGGTAGCTGGAGAATATGTCGACCAAGAGCACGTAATCACGCCCATTTGCGTGAAAGAGGTCTATCCCCACCTTGGACCACGGAGAAGTCACGATCCCGTGATGTTGCAGTGTTTCCTTGGGCTGAGCTGGTTGAAACTTCTGGCATGTTGTGCAGTTGAGGACCGTGTTGGCAACGTCCTGGCTGATGCCAGGCCAGTAAACTGCGTGCCGAGCTCTGCATCAACATTTTTTGACCCCGAGTTGACCCTCATGGATCTGTCTGAGCATCATGGCTTGCATGCTTTGGGGAATGACGATTCTATCCAGTTTAAGAAGGATCCCCTCAACAACCATTAACTCGTCCTTAACGTTGAAGAACTGGAGGCACTGCCCCTTTTGCCAGCCATGGGCAAGGTGTTGCATCACGCGCTGCAGTGGAGGATCTTTGGCAGTTTCTTTACGTATCTGGACAACTCGTTCATCAGTGGCTGGGAGGTTGCTGGCACACAACTGCACCTGTGCCTCGATGTGGCAAATGAAGTCGCCCGGTTCACATGGCATGGTGACGGATCAGGATAGGGCATCCGCGACGATCAGCTCCTTGCCCGGTGTATAGACGAGTTTGAAGTCATATCGGCGGAGACGAAGAAGAATTCTCTGCAGCCGAGGTGTCATGTCATTTAAATCCTTCTGGATTATGTGGACTATAGGCCTGTGGATTATGTGGACTGAAGACCTGTGATCTCTTTCCACCGTGAACTTCGGCATACCGTATACATAGTCATGAAACTTGACTATTCCTGTCAGGAGACCCAGACACTCCTTTTCGATCTGGGCATACCGTTGTTCGGTCGGAGTCATGGCCAGGAGGCAAATGCCACTGAAATGAAAAATGAAATGAAAATCGCTTATTGTCACAAGTAGGCTTCAATGAAGTTACTGTGAAAAGCCCCTAGTCGCCACATACCGGCGCCTGTTTGGGGAGGCTGGTACTGCTGGCCTGCCTTGGTTTGCTTTAAAAGCCAGCAATTTAGCCCTTTGTGCTAAACCAGTCACTGGAGCCCAGGACGAGACGCTGGAGGAAAACCGCCCCAATGCCGTCCTGGCTTGCGTCTGTGGATATCGTGGCATCCTTGGTTGGGTCAAAGAACGCCTGTACTGGGGCAGTGGTGAGCTTCGCCTTCAGCTCAAGCCACTCCGCTTGATGTGCGGGAAGCACAGGAACACTGTCGACTTTTTAACGAGATGCCGGAGGGCCGTGGTGTGGGATGCCATGTTGGAAATGAATTTTCCGAGAAAATTTACCATCCCGAGGAAGCGGAGGACCGCCTTTTTGTCCTCTGGTGTCTTCATGGCATTGATTGCCAGCACCTTGTCGGCGCCAGGTTGAACACCTTGCTGTGAAATGTGGTCACCTAAAAACTTGAAAGCGGACCGCCCAAACGAGCATTTGGCCCTGTTGAGCCGAGGTCATTTTCATGAATCCTCTGGAAACCCTGTTTGAGGCGAGCAATGTGATCCTCGGGCGTCGTGGACCAGATAATCATGTCGTCTACATAGACTTGCACCCCCTCGATGCCCTCCATTATTTGCGCCATTATGCGATGAAATACTTCGGAAGCTGATATGATGCCAAAAGGCATGCGGTCGTAGCAATACCTGCCGAACGGAGTGTTACAAGTGCACAGCTTCCGACTGGACTCGTCCAGCTGAATTTGCCAGAAGCCACTGGAGGCGTCCAGCTTGGTAAAGAATTTGGCGTGAGCCATCTCACAGGTCAATTCTTCACGCTTCGGGATCGGGTAATGCTCTTGCATGATGTTGCGATTCAGATCTTTGGGATCAGTACAAATGCACAGTTCGCCAGAGGGTTTCTTGACGCAGACCATGGAGCTGACCCAGTCTGTGGGTTCCGTGACCTTTGAGATGATGCCCTGGTCTTGGAGCTCTCGTAGCTGTGTTTTCAGACGATCCTTGAGAGGAACCGGCACCCGGCGTGGTGCATGGATGACTGGGGTGGCATTCGGCTTGAGCAATATCTTGTAGCAATACGGGAGCGTGCCCATCCCATCAAACACACTGTGGTATTGTGTGAGAATGTCGTCTATCTCAGCCTGGAGATTCGCATTGGGCAAGGCCGTCGCCGGTGTCGAGGACATGGCATGAACCCGCTGTACCAGATTTAGGAGGATGCATTGTCAGGCCGGACGATTTCGAAACTCAGCGGCGCCTTGACTTCCTTGTGGGAGACACCTAGCTGACACAACCCACTGGCAGCTATGGCATTACCATTGTAGTCAAGGAGCTGGCAGGCTGGTGGAAGAATGCTAGGTTGGTGTCGGATGCTGTCAAGGTCCGACTGTGATATGAGGTTCGCAGACGCGCCAGTGTCCAATTTAAATCGGATGCGAGACTGGTTGACCGTGATGACGGCACACCACACGTCGTCAGGATCCACACTGAGGATCGAACTGCAGTTGGCAGGCAGGTAGAGACCAACTTGCGTGTGGTGATGATGCCCACCTGATATGGAGACTCGAGGCAGTCAGCAGCTGGGTCTGTTGGGCTTTCTGGATCAGAATCCTGCATGCCTTGTTGTACGCAGCGGACACGTCTGCGCTGCAGCTGGGATCGCTGGCTGTTGTTCGGTGGAGCGGACCTGCAGAAGGCCAGGCTTTCCACATCGCCTTCCTTTGGCTGGACATTGCCGCTTTAAATGGGCGGAGTCACAATTCGGACATGTCATGACGCTGACGTCAGCACGTTCTGTGCACCATCGCTCATGCGCAGTGCGATCGGCCGACGTTCGCGCATGCTCCTCGGGGTCTTCGGCCTCATCGTCCCCCCGGTCGTGGCGCGCATGCGTGGGGACCCGAGAAAAGCGCGCGAAGCAGCACTCCTCGATGCTCGGGCCTTGTATTTGCACTATGGCCTGCACCCTTTCTGCCTCGTGGGAGGCCAGTTTTGCAGTTTCTGCCACCCTGATGCGGGAGTAGTGATTTCTGGCATGCTCATGGACAACACACATTTTGATGGCGACAGAGGGTCAATTGTTTGATTTTGAGGCGGTGCTCCCACAGGGAGCTGGACTGGACCCCGAAAACGATCTGATCCCGGATCATGGAATCAGTCGTCGAGTCATAATTACATGACTGCGCTAGGATGCGGAGATGGGTCAAGAAGGACTGAAAAGGTTCAGCCTTACCCTGAAGCCTCTGTTGGAAGATGTACCGTTCAAAGCTCTCATTCACCTCAATGTCGCAGTGGCTGTCGAATTTCAGCAGAACTGTCTTGAACTTTATCTTGTCTTCGCCATCAGCAAACGTAAGCGAGTTATAGATGTGGATGGCGTGATCCCCCGCAGTCGACAGGAACAGCGCGATCTTTCTGGCATCCGATGCTGCCTCGAGGTCGGAGGCCTCGATGTACAGGAGGAACTTTTGTTTGAAGACTTTCCAGTTGGCGCCGAGGTTGCCGGAGATCCGGAGTTGCGAAGGAGGCTGGATGTTTTGCATGCCGCTGGATGGCTGCTTGCTGGTCATTGCAGATGCACTCGAGGTAGGTTCGTTAGGATTAATAGCACTCTGGCACCACGATGTGTTAAGTAAGTTGGTTCAACGTTGACTGCAACTGGATGCAGTGAAACTAGAAACAGGCTTCTGACACAAAGATGGTCCAACACTGTTTTATTGAACTTCCTGATTACTGTACATATTCTGCTGTGAGTTGACACTCTATCAATCTAACTGATAACCTACTGGCTTGACCAAACTAACTCTCTACCTCATGGTGATAGTGCTCACTGGCTTGTGCACTCTTACTATCTCAGTAGCTGTGTCCTGTGTAGAGAGAGAGAGTCTTAATGCCCTGTGTGCTTTATAGTGGTGGTGTCCTGTCTGGTGATTGGTTGTTATGTGTCGTGTGTGTTCATTGGTTATCCTGTGTGTCAATCACTGCCTGTCTGCATCTCATTATATACATGAGTGGATATTATGACACCACCTGGGGAAATTCCACCTCGTCCAGAAACCACCCCATGTCCCCCTCCTCTCCTCCTGGTTCTGCCTCATAAAGTCCCTGGTAATACTCTCTAAATGCCTCATTTATCTTCCCTGGCTCTGACACCACAGCCCCAGTCCGGATCTTCAATATTTCCTTGGACGCAGCCTGCCTCCGCAGCTGGTGCGCCAGCATGCGGCTCGCCTTCTCCCCATACTCGTACTGCACCCCTCTTGCCCTACGCAGTTGCCCTACCGCCCTCCCCGTTGTCAGCCTGTCAAATTGCCCCTGCAACATTTTCCTCCTCGCCTATCCCTCCACGGTGGGCACCCTCGAATATTCCCTGTCCACCTCCACTATCTCGCTCACTCGATGGTCATGTTCCGCCCTCCTTTCCTTATTCGCACAAACCGTAAAAGAGGTAATTTCTCCCCGGATCACTGCCTTCAGTGCTCCCCAAAAAATGCCCACTGACACCTCCCCATTCTGATTGAACTCCACATAATCCCTAATCGCCAACCGCACCTTATCACAAAAACCTCCATCTGCCATCAACCCAGAGTCAAACCTCCACCCCGGCCTCTGCTCTCGTCCCGTACTGAACCGAATATCCAGCCAGTGGGGTGCATGGTCCGAGAAAACTATCCCCGCATACTCTGCCCCCTCCACCCCAACCAAAATCTCCCGACTCACTGCAAAGTAATCAATCCTCAAATACACCTTTATAGACGTGTGAAAAGAAGGAATACTCCCTTCCCCCTGGGTTCTGAAAGCGCCATGGATCCACCATACCCATTCCCTTCATAAACACCCCCTTGCCATTCGTACCCTACCCATCAACCTTGGGCTCGATCTATCCACCCTCGGCTCCAGGACACAGTTAGAATCTCCTCCCATGATCAACTGGTACGTGGCCAAATCTGTGATTGCTGCCAGCAACCCCCTCATAAAACCCACATCATCCCAATTTGGGGCATACACATTTACCAACACTATCGGTGCCCCTTCCAATACCCCACTCACAATCACATGTCTCCCACCTGGAGCCCTCACTCCCTTCGCGCTCACGAATTTCATTTTTTAGCTCATTAAAATTGCCACACCCCTCGATTTCAAATCAAACCCCAAGTGAAAAACCTGCCCGACCCACCCCTTCCTTAACCTAACCTGGTCCTTCACACGGAGGAGTTTCTCCTGTAAAAAAGACCACCCCCGCTTTCAAGCTCCTGAGGTGCGCGAGCTCCTGTGACCTTTTAACCGGCCCATTCAGTTCCTGGACGTTCCACGTTACCAACCTTACCAGAGGCTTGCGCCTCCAATCCCCTCTACCGTCCGTCAACTTCCCCACTTAACTCCTGCCCCTTTAATTCCACTCTGTACCTAGCCCATCCCAGATGGCCCCTTTCTTCGCCCTTGATCATGTCATCTCTCAGCCCCCGCCCCTGCTTTTCCCCTTCCCCTGCTTTTTTCCTTTAACTGCTCCTTAAAACCTCTCGGGGCAGCATGTGGCACAGTGGTTAGCACTGGTGCCGAAGCCCTAGCGTCAATCCCGGCTCTGGGTCATTGTCGGTGTGGAGTTTGCACATTCTGCACATTTTCCTTGTGGTTGAATGGGTTTCGCCCCCACAATCCAAATTTGTGCAGGTTAGGTGGATTGGGCACGCTAAATTGCCCCTTAATTGGACAAAATGAATTGGGTACTTTAAATTTTTTTAAAAACTCATGCCATTCATCCTAATATCCCTCTATCCTATGTGGCTCAATATCGCATTTTATTTGGTGGCATTCCTGTGATGTGACTTGGGATGAATCATTGTTTAAATACAGTTATTTTTGTTGGACCCTTTTGAGTTTGGTTTTCGTGTTGAAATGAACAAAATGAAAATCACTTATTGTCACAAGTAGGCTTCAATGAAGTTCCTGTGAAAAGCCCCTAGTCGCCACATTCCGGCGCCTGTTCGGGGAAGCTAGTACGGGAATTGAACCATGCTGCTGGCCTGCTTTGGTCTGCTTTAAAAGCCAGCTATTTAGCCCAGTGTGCTAAACCAGCCCCCGTGCTAAACCCGACCCAGTTGCAATGGTATGTGTGAAAATAGAAAAACAATTTAATTGTAATGTTTGTTTCTGGTCTATTTCATAATTTTTAAATCACCAAGTTTTGTATTGCAACTTTGATTCACTTTTTAGAGTGTATTGTTGTCAGTCTGTGGGATCATGTGGTAAAACCTTTCAACATTATGGACTGGAGTAATACCATAAGAAGTTGATTTGTTTTTAAAATAGTAGTTACAGTTTATTTCTCGATTTATTGAAGTTATGAAATAATATGTGAATATATTTTCCTTCATTGGAAAACATCATTCTTGAGGGCCTTCCAAGCTCACAAAGAGGAGAACTGGTAGGTTTCAACTGTTTGTTTGAATATCATTTCAAAATCTATCTCCTGTCATGATTTTTGACTTGCTGCTGTTTGTGACAAACGTTTACAACTCCACCATTTACAAGGGTGAAGAAGTCCTTTCCTGCTCGGCCCCAGAGGAGCCTTTGGTGTTATCCTTGGCTCAATTGACGCACTCTCATCTCTACAGTTGGGAAGTTGTGGAAGTGTTGCACTGTTGGGAAGTGCTGTCTTTCCGAACAAAGTGTAGAGAAGTTCCTCTGTTGTCTTGGCTGATGTTTAGCCCGAACCACAATCACTTAAACACAATATTGAGTCCTCTATCTCATTGTTTGTGGGGCCTTGGCGTGCCCAAATTGGCTGGCACATTACCCAGCAAAAGTAGTGGTTACATTTCTAAAGTCTTTTTTGGGCTGGGCTGTGTTTTGGGACATTTTGAGGATGTGAAATGTTCAATATGAATGCAAACTCATTCAGCTTTTAAAAATTCTGAGTGACTTTACTCTAAAAAATACATGCATGCATTCTTAAAATATGTATCCCTACATTCAGAATTCTGAAGAAAGCCAACTGATTTGTATTAAATATATTTTCTGCCTACTGTTTATCTCATAGAAAGGCTAGACCTGCCAAGGTAACCAAACTCAACTTAACCATGATTGAGATTTCCATGTGTGCCATTTGAAACTTTTGCAAGATATAATTTATATCAACATGCAAAAAAAATGCTGTGTCCTTCACGTTAAACAATTGGCTGAATACAGACCCCTCTGCTGTGATCTGATTTCTCATGCTTTAAGTATGATTAAAGGGGCTGGTTTAGCACACTGGGCTAAATCGCTGGCTTTTAAAAAAGCAGACCAAGGCAGGCCAGCAGCACGGTTCGATTCCCGTACCAGCCTCCCTGAACAGGCGCCGGAATGTGGCGACTAGGGGTTTTTCACAGTAACTTCATTGAAGCCTACTCGTGACAAGCGATTTTCATTTTCATTTCATTAGGGGATCAAATAACTCATTCAAAGGACTGGCTTATGCATAATGGGTCATACAGCTGCCTCATCTGCTGCAAAATTACAGACATAGCATTTCAGATAATACAGCGTGGATTTTGAACAAACATCTCGAGAATAATATTCCATCCTGTTCTGTTACATGAGCTTGAATGCTTTTGTGATGTGTATTGCTGCTTGTGAAATTTTACTTTAATGTGAAATAAAGCCGATTATCAGTGTGGTTACAGTCAACAGGCATTAAAAAAATTCTCAAACTGTACTATCCTAACTGTGCTATGCCTACTTGTTGCAATTAATAAGAAAAGCTCAGTCAGAACCATACAAAAGCTAAAACTATGAGTTGGACAGCAAGGAGTTTGACGAAGTCCCACATGGCAGATTGGTCAAGAAAGTTGATAGCCCATGGTAAACAGGATAAAAAGTTGGCTCAGTAATAGAAAATAAAGGGTAATGGTCGATGGCTACTCTTGCAATTATAGAATGATAGAATTTTCATAGATACATAGAACATACAGTGCAGAAGGAGGCCATTTGGCCCTTCGAGTCTGCACCAACCAACGTAAGCCCTCACTTCCACCCTATCCCCATAACTCAATAACCTCTCCTAACCTTTTTGGACACTAAGGGCAATTTAGCATCGCCAATCCACCTAACCTGCACGTCTTTGGACTGTGGGAGGAAACCAGAGCACCCGGAGGAAACCCACGCAGACACTGGGAGAACGTGCAGACTCCGCACAGACAGTGCCCCAGCGGGGAATCGAACCTAGGACCCTGGCGCTGTGTAGCCACAGTGCTTTCCACGTGTGCACCATGCTACCGTGGTGCTACAGTGCAGAAGGAGGCCATTTGGCCCACCGGTCTGCACCAGCCCTTGGAAAGAGCACCTACTTAAGGCCACAGCTCCACCCTATCGCCGTAACCCCTCTTAACCTCTTGTACGCTAAACGATAATTTAGCATAGCCAATCCACTTAATCTGCACATCTTTGGAATGTGGGAGGAAACCGGAGCACCCAGAAGAACCTCACGCAGAACGAGAAGTGCAAATTCCACACAGTCCCCCGAGGCTGGAATTAAACCGGGTCACTGGAGTTGTAAGGCAGCAGTGCTAACCACTATGCCACCAATGTTATTTCAAGTGGTCTTCCACAGGGCTCGGTTGGGATGTTTACTGTTTGTGTTATATGTTAACGATTTGGACGTGAACATGGGGAGCATGATTGAGAAATCTGCAAGTGACACAAAGATTGGCCGAGTGGTGGACAGTGTAGTGGATAGCTATAACCTTCAAAACGATGTAGATGGATTTGGGGAATGGGCATTAAAGTGGTAGATGGAATTTAACACAGAGAAGTGTGAGGTCATACAGTTAGGGAGATTGAAAAGTTGCAGGAAGTACAGAATAAAGGGGTAGATGAAGTGAGAGATCTTGGCGTACAAGTACACAGGTCCCAAAAGGCAGCTGTTCAAGTAAACAGGTTTGTTAAGAAAGCATATGGAATGCTCTCCTTTGGCAGAGGCATAGAATATAAAAGTACAGATATAATGTTAGAATTGTATAAGGCACTGGTGAGGCCACAACTGGAGTATTGTGTGCAGTTCTGGTCGCCACATTAGATGAAGGACGTTAGTGCTCTGGAGAGAGTGCAGAGGAGGTTTACAATAATGTTGCCAGGGCTAGAAAAGTGTAGCTACAAGGAGAGATTGGATAGTTTGGGGTTATTTTCCTTGGAACAAAGAACGCTGAGGAATGACTTAATTGAGGTGTACAAAATTATGAGGGGAAGAGATAGAGTGGACAGGATAAAATTGTTTCCCCGATGAAGAATTCTAGAACCAGGGAACATAGATTCAAGATAAGTGGCAGAAAGTGTAGAGGGGACATGAGTGGGACCTTTTTTACGTAGAGGGTAGGCAGGGTAGCACAGTGGTTAGCACTGTTGCTTCACAGCACCAGGAACCCAGGTTCAATTCCAGGCTTGGGTCACTGTGTGGAGCCTGCATGTTCTCTCCGTGTCTGCGGGGGTTTCCTCATGGTGCTCCGGTTTCCTCCCACAAGTCCCAAAGACGTGCTGGTAGGTGAATTGGACATTCTGAATTCTCCCTCTGTGTACCCGAACAGGCGCCGGAATGTGGCGTCGAGGAGATTTTCACAGTAACTTCATTGCAGTGTTAATGTAAGCCTACTTGTGACAATAATAAAGAATATTATTGTTATAGTGGGAGTCTGAAATTTGCCGCCTGAGTTGGTTCTGGAGGGGGGGGGGGGGGAGAGAGAGAGAGAGAGAGTGAGAGTGGAGAGAGTACTGTTGCAGCAGAGTGTTGGTGAGACCGCACCAAGAATACGGTACGGTTTTGGTCTAACTTGAGGAGGGTTTAGCTGCAATGGAGGCATTCAGTGAAGATTCACAAGACTGATTTCTGGGCTGAAGGAGTGGTATTTTGGGTGTTACAGACATGGGAGAAAGACAAACAACTATTTTAGTGTTCTAGCAGTCTGCCCATCAGCAGAGGTGCTTTAATTTTTTTAATAGACTGTGGTATGTTTAATAGAACAGTTCAGGCCCTTCGGTTCAGGATGTTGTGCCGACCATTTATCCTAATCTTAAAATCAACTTAACATACATCCCTTCAATTTACTGCTGTCCATGTGCCTGTCCAAGAGTTGCTTCAATGTACCAAATGACTCTGACTCACCACCTCTGCTGGCAGTGCATTCCACAAACCCACCACTCTCTGTGTAAAGAACCTACCTCTGACATCTCAAAACCCTCTGTTTATGAATAAAAGCAAAATACAGATGCTGGAATCTGAAACAAAAATAGTATATACTTGAAAAATCCAGTATGTCAGGCAGCATCTGTGGAGAGAGAAAATAGAGTGAATGTTTTGAAACTGGATGACCCTCAGCTAAAGAGGGGAGAAATGTGATGGATTTTATATTGTTGGGGATGGGGGTTAGAGCAGCTGGAGCAGAGTGGAAGGTCAGTGATTGGTGGGAGCTAAGGAAAATTGCAACAAAGGTGTGTAGGTCAGAAGAGAGAGGAAGTGTTGATGGCAAGAGATGCCAGTCAGCTACCAGAATGTGCTATGGGCAAACAAATGTCTATGTTAATTGAAAGCAAAATTAAAGAATTAAAAAACTAAAGGTGACCCAGAAGGTGAGAACCGGCTTTGCATTGGGACAAAAAACATTTTGGATAGTGGAGAGGGATAATGATAAATACCTGGCAGCCAACATAAACGGGAATCCTGAAGTCTATAGGCATATAAATCATAAAATGATGCTCAAAGGAGTAGAGCAGAATAGGGACCTAAAAGGGAATTTACACATGGAGGTAGGGAGCATAGCTGAGGTATTAAATGAATACTTTGCATCCGTCTTTACCAAGGAGGTAGATTCTACCCAAGGCATGGTGACGGATGAGAGAACTCTGTCCCTAGAAGGGATAAAGTTGATTTGAAAGGGCGGCACGGTGGCACAATGGTTAGCACTGCTGTCTCTCGGTGCCGAGCACCCAAGTTCGATCTGAGTCCCAGGTCACTGTCCGTGTGCAGTTTGCACATTCTCCCTGTGCCTGTGTGGGTCTCACCCCCACAACCCAAAGATGTGCAGGTTGGTGGATTGACCACACTAAATTGCCCCTTAATTGGACAAAAACATTTTTTTTTAAAGAATTTTAAAAAATTGATAAGGGGTAAGTGTTTTTTTTAACAAACTATTTTATTGAGGTATTTTTTGGCATTGTAAACAGTTACAGATTACAGAAATATGCAAACATCAACAGAAAACCAACATTTCAACCAACCCATAATGCACATACCCGCACCTCTCCCACCTACACTCCACGCCTGTTTATCCCTCCCACTCTACCCTAATCTCTTCCCACCCCGCTGACGTTCCTGTTCACAAAAGTCTTTAAGGATTGTCTCAGCAACTAAGGCCTGTCAGTTTCACATCAGTGGTGGCAAGCTTATAGAAACAACTATTTGGGATTTCATTAGTAAACACACGGTAAAATGCAGGTTAATTAGGAAGAGCCAGCATGGATTTCTAAAGAGGTCATCATGTTTAAAAAGCTTGTGGATATTTTTGTAGAGGTAATAGAAACGTTTGGTTGATGATGAGTGTAAAAAAAGTTTGCAAGACTAGAACATAGAACATAGAACATTTAAACTGAGGGGTAATAGATATAGGACAGAGGTCAGAGGTAGGTTCTTTACGCAAAGAGTAGTGAGGCCGTGGAATGCCCTACCTGCTACAGTAGTGAACTCGCCAACATTGAGGGCATTTAAAAGTTTATTGGATAAACATATGGATGATAATGGCATAGTGTAGGTTAGATGGCTTTTGTTTCGGTGCAACATCGTGGGCCGAAGGGCCTGTACTGCGCTGTATTGTTCTATAGAAAATACAGCACAGAACAGGCCCTTCGGCCCACGATGTTGTGCCGAACCTTTGTCCTAGATTAATCATAGATTATCATTGAATTTACAGTGCAGAAGGAGGCCATTCGGCCCTTTGAGTCTGCACCAGCTCTTGGAAAGAGCACCCTACCCAAACTCAACACCTCCACCCAACACCAAGGGCAATTTGGACATTAAGGGCAATTTATCATTAGCCAATTCACCTAACCCGCACATCTTTGGACTGTGGGAGGAAACCGGAGCACCCGGAGGAAACCCACGCAGACACGGGGAGGACGTGCAGACTCCGCACAGACAATGACCCAAGCCGGAATCGAACCTGGGACCATGGATCTGTGAAGCAATTGTGCTATCCATAATGCTACCGTGCTGCCCTTAAGAACAAATAAATCTACACTATATCATTTTCCCGTAATCCATGTACCTATCCAACAGCTGCTTGAAGGTCCCTAATGTTTCCGACTCAACTACTTCCTGGGATGAGGACAGATTGGAGAGGTTGGGACTGTTCTCCTTGGAGAGAAGAAGGCTAATAGGAGATTTGATGTTCAAAACCATGAGGGGTCTGGACAGAGCAGATAGGGAGAGACTGTTCCCGCTTGCAAAAGGATCAAGAATGCGAGGGCACAAATTTAAAGTGATTTGGCAAAGAAGCAAATGTGATGTGAGAAAAAAGAGAGTGGTTGGGGTCTGGAATGCACTGCCTGGAAGTGTGGTAGAGGCAGGTTCAATCGAGGCATTCAAGGATGGTTATTGAGGTGGTTATTTGAACAGAATATATAATGGCAGGGGTGTGGGGAAAAAACATTAAGTCATAATACTCAGTTTGAGAGATGGTGCAGAAACGATGGGCTGAATGGCCTGCGCTGTAACAATTCTGTGACTAAAAAGAAAGGTAGAGACGAAAGCTCTGTCTAAAGTTGTTGAACTCAATGCTAACAAACAAAGAAATGTACAGCACAGGAACAGGCCCTTCGGCCCTCCAAGCCCGTGCCGACCATGCTGCCCGACTAAACTACAATCTTCTACACTTCCTGGGTCCGTATCCCTCTATTCCCATCCTATTCATGTATTTGTCAAGATGCCCCTTAAATGTCACTATCGTCCCTGCTTCCACCACCTCCTCCGGTAGCGAGTTCCAGGCACCCACTACCCTCTGCGTAAAAAACTTGCCTCGTACATCTACTCTAAACCTTGCCCCTCTCACCTTAGACCTATGCCCCCTAGTAATTGACCCCTCTACCCTGGGGAAAAGCCTCTGACTGTCCACTCTGTCTATGCCCCTCATAATTTTGTAGACCTCTATCAGGTCTCCCCTCAACCTCCTTCGTTCCAGTGAGAACAAACCGAGTTTATTCAACCGCTCCTCATAGCTAATGCCCTCCATACCAGGCAACATTCTGGTAAATCTCTTCTGCACCCTCTCTAAAGCCTCCACATCCTTCTGGTAGTGTGGCGACCAGAATTGAACACTATACTCCAAGTGTGGCCTAACTAAGGTTCTATACAGCTGCAACATGACTTGCCAAATCTTCTACTCAATGCCCCGGCCAATGAAGGCAAGCATGCCGTATGCCTTCTTGACTACCTTCTCCACCTGTGTTGCCCCTTTCAATGACCTGTGGACCTGTACTGCTAGATCTCTTTGACTTTCACTACTCTTGAGGGTTCTACCATTCACTATATATTCCCTACCTCTGCATTAGACCTTCCAAAATGCATTACCTCACATTTGTCCGGATTAAACTCCATCTGCCATCTCTCCGCCCAAGTCTCCAAACAATCTAAATCCTGCTGTATCCTCTGACAGTCCTCATCGCTATCCGCAATTCCACCACCCTTTGTGTCGTCTGCAAACTTACTAATCAGACCAGTTACATTTTCCTCCAAATCATTTATATATACTACAAAGAGCAAAGGTCCCAGCACTGATCCCTGTGGAACACCACTGGTCACAGCCTTCCAATTAGAAAAGCATCCTTCCATTGCTACTCTCTGCCTTCTATGACCTAGCCAGTTCTGTATCCACATTGCCAGCTCACCCCTGATCCCGTGTGACTTCACCTTTTGTACTAGTCTACCGCGAGGGACCTTGTCAAAGGCCTTACTGAAGTCCACTGCCCTACCTGCATCAATCATCTTGGTGACCTCCTCGAAAAAGTCTATCAAGTTAGTGAGACACGACCTCCCCTTCACAAAACCATGCTGCCTCTCACTAATAGGTCCATTTGTTTCCAAATGGGAGTAGATCCTGTCTCGAAGAATTCTCTCCAGTAATTTCCCGACCACTGAAGTAAGGCTCACCGGCCTGTAGTTCCCTGGATAATCCTTGCTACCCTTCTTAAACAGAGGAACAACATTGGCTATTCTCCAGTCCTCCGGGACATCCCCTGAAGACAGTGAGGATCCAAAGATTTCTGTCAAGGCCTCAGCAATTTCCTCTCCAGCCTCCTTCAGTATTCTGGGGTAGATCCCATCAGGCCCTGGGGACTTATCTACCTTAATATTTTTTAAGACACCCAACACCTCGTCTTTTTGGATCTCAATGTGACCCAGGCTATCTACACGCCCTTCTCCAGATTCAACATCTACCAATTTCTTCTCTTTGGTGAATACTGATGCAAAGTATTCATTTAGTACCTCGCCCATTTCCTCTGGCTCCACACATAGATTCCCTTGCCTATCCTTCAGTGGGCCAACCCTTTCCCTGGCTACCCTCTTGCTTTTTATGTACGTGTAAAAAGCCTTGGGATTTTCCTTAACCCTATTTGCCAATGACTTTTCGTGACCCCTTCTAGCCCTCCTGACTCCTTGCTTAAGTTCCTTCCTACTTTCCTTATATTCCACGCAGGCTTCGTCTGTTCCCAGCCTTTTAGCCCTGACAAATGCCTCCTTTTTCTTTTTGACGAGGCCTACAATATCTCTCGTTATCCAAGGTTCCCTAAAATTGCCGTATTTATCCTTCTTCCTCACAGGAACATGCCGGTCCTGAATTCCTTTCAACTGACACTTGAAAGCCTCCCACATGTCAGATGTTGATTTGCCCTCAAACATCCGCCCCCAATCTATGTTCTTCAGTTCCCGCCTAATATTGTTATAATTAGCCTTCCCCCAATTTAGCACATTCATCCTAGGACCACTCTTGTCCATCAGTACTTTAAAACTTACTGAATTGTGGTCACTGTTCCCGAAATGCTCCCCTACTGAAACATCTACCACCTGGCCGGGCTCATTCCCCAATACCAGGTCCAGTACCGCCCCTTCCCTAGTTGGACTGTCTACATATTGTTTTAAGAAGCCCTCCTGGGTGCTCCTTACAAACTCCGCCCCGTCTAAGCCCCTGGCATTAAGTGAGTCCCAGTCAATATTGGGGAAGTTGAAGTCTCCCATCACCACGACCCTGTTGTTTTTACTCTTTTCCAAAATCTGTCTACCTATCTGCTCCTCTATCTCCCGCTGGCTGTTGGGAGGCTAACGTGTCTCATCTGAAGATTAGATGCTGTTCCTCCAGGTTACGTTGGGCTTCGCTGTAACATTGCAGTAAACCAAGGATGGACATGTGGCACAATGGTTAGCACTGCTGTCTCACAGTGCCAGGGACCCGGGTGTCTGCCTGTGTGGAATCAGAATTTACAGTGTAGAAGAAGGCCATTCGGCCCATCGAGTGCACTGACCCTTGGAAAGAGCACCATACTGAAGCCAACATCTCCACCCTATCCCACCTGAGATTTTTGGACACTAAGGGCAATTTATCATGGCCAGTCAACCTAACCTGCACATCTTTGGACTGTGGGAGGAAACTGGAGCACCCGGAGGAAACCCACGCAGACACGGGGAGAACGTTCAGACTCTGCACAGACAGTGACCCAAGCCAGAAATCGAATCCGGATCCTTGGCGCTATGAAGCAACTGTGCTACCGTGCCGCCCACTTCTGAAGTTTTCACGTTCTCCCCGTGTCTGTGGGTTTCCTCCAGGTGCTCTGGTTTACTCCCACGATTCAAAGATGTGCAGGTTTGGTGGATTGGCCATGGCCAAATTGTCCCTTAGTGTCTAAAGATGTGCAGGTTAGGTGCGATTACAGGGATATGGCAGGGGAATGGGCCTAAGTAGCGTGCTCTTTCAGAGGGCCGATGCAAACTTGATGGGTCATATAGCTTCCTTCTACTCTGTTGGGATTCATCTATCTCATCTCATCTTCTGTCCCATGTACGTGCGAGAGCAAGGTGCTGAGTAAAAATGCCACAGAGCTGGAAGATTGGGTTCAGCTTGCGGACTGAGGGAAGGTGCTCCACAAAGGTCATCCAGTCTGTGTTTAGTCTTAGCAATGTAGAGGAAAACTCATTGGGCGCAGTGATAAGCCAGATTGAAGAAGTTGCAAGTGAAATGCTGATTCACCTGAAAAGAGTGTTTGGGGCGTTGCCTGCCTTTTCCTGTCTTTTCCAGTGGCTCTGTTCCAATTATGGCAATCAGTGAGTTTGCCCTCCTTTCTTTTGATATCTATGTTCTAATGCTCAGAGTCGCCAGGTATCGAATGATACCACCACAAGGTTCAACCGGCTATCGATCAAAGAGCCAAACACCAGTTAGTTAGTTCAAGGTCAAGGGTACTTTATTTATACACAATTAGACATGCAGCATAAACACTGCTAGTTAACTACACCTATCGACTAAGACAACCTGTACTTGACTTCAGGCACCCGGCTTAGGTCAGAGGAACAGTTGCCGCTGTTCGATTCTGGATCTATCGAGTCTGTTGAAGTAACTGCTACTCTGCTAGGTTCATCCGTCTGGTAGAGAGCGTTGAACTTGGACTTGCTTCTGGTGGTGCTGCGATTGGAGATGGACGTTGCCGGGGCGCCAGGACCAAAAGAGGACGAACATATGGCGAACTTTCTTCTTGTACTTGGGGGTTTTCGCGCTCTTTCGGGCGGTCCTTCAGTTTGGACCCCACTAATTGGGTGATCCCTGATCACTCTGTTCGATTCCTAACCAATAAGTGGACAGGGATCTAGATGGCTGGGCGTGTCCCAAGCGGTCACTGACCCCGTTGTTTACGCTTCCCCTGAGTGGCGCCAAAATGTCTGGGACTACCAGTCGCTCGAGTACCAGTCCTTTGTTTTGGTGAAGATGGGCCATCAAATGCTAACCGGCCCATCAAAATGCTAATTGGTCAGAGTTTCGATACCGTCTGGACTTCTTGCTTACAAATATGCATTTCAGGCTCTGAGCCTGCCTGAGTCTTGCCTTGTCCATGTTACCCGCTAGGCTTTGTGAGTTTCTCTGTCCCTAGTTGTAAGTGGCCATCCCAGATGGCTACAGGGCCCTTGGGCAGTGAGGAGGGAAGTGATAATGGGGCAGGTGTTGCACCTTACATGATTGCAAAAGATTGCAAATTGTCGTGGGAAAGGGATAACATTGGAACAGAGGTGGAGAAACTGGGAGAATGGGATGGGAGTCCTTGCAAGAAGTGGGGGTTGAGGTTGCTGTGGGAGTCAGTGGGTTTGTAATGAATATTGGTGGTCAGTCTATCACTGGAAATGGAGAGAGTGGTCAAAGGAGGGAAGGGGGTTGTCGGTGATGGACCATGAGAGAAGGATGGAAACTGGAAGCAAAATTGATTATTTTTTTTCCAAGTCCAGATGAGAGCATGAAGTGGCATCAGTACTATCATGGCAAAAATTGGGGGAGAGGGCCTGAGTAAGACTGGACCAAGGAGTATTCCACATAATCCACAAAAAGCAGGCATAGTAGGGGAAGTGAGACAAGTTAAAGGAAAAATTGTTGAGTGACAGAATCAGTCATACGGAGGAGAATGGTGGTGGACGGAGATTGCTCAGGCCTCTGCTCAAGGAAGCACTACAGAGCCCTCAGATCATCCTGATGGGGGATGGAAGTGAGAAGGTATTGGACATCCACAGTGACGAGGAGGAGGCGGTTTAGGCCAGGGAACTGGAAATTGTTGATATGACGTAGGGCATCAAAGGAATCACTAATATGGATGGAAGAGACTGGATAAGGAGAGAGAGGATGGGGTCAAGATAGGAAGAAATCAATTTGGTGGGGCATGAACAGGCTGATACAATGGGTCTACCAGGGCAGTCCTGTTTGTGGATTCTGGGAAAGGGGTAGAAGTGGGCTGTGTGAGGTTGGGGGACTGATTGTGGAAACTGGAGGGAAGATCTCCAGAGGAGATAAGATCAGTGGCAATCTTGGAAACAATGGCTTAATGTTTGGCGATGGGGTCATGGTCCAGGGGCGGTAGTGTCTAAGAATTGGTACTGAGTCTCTGTGAGGTAAAGGTCAGTATGTCAGGCAACAGCACTACGCTTGTCAGCAGGTTTGGTCACAAGGTCAGGGTCAGACTTCAGAGAATGGAGTGCAGCAAGTTCAGAAAACAGGTTGGAGTGGGTGAGTGTGTGGGTTGGTACCGGTAGGAGGTGTTCGGCGTGGGTTTCAGGGGTTATGGTTGGGGGAGAATGTCATACGGATTGGAGGGGGGGGGGTCTGTGGGGTCGGGTTGGGGTGCATAGTTGAAGGAGGGTCGTGCCAGGTTGGTGGTCAGACATCAGAGGGGGGGGATAAGTTGATATGGGTGTGGCAGCATGGTGGCACAGTGATTAGCACTGCTGTCTCATGGCGCCGAGGTCCAGGTTCGATCCTGGACCTGGGTCACTGTCCGTGTGGAGTTTGCACATTCTCCCCGTGTTTGCGTGGGTTTCGCCCCACTACCCAAAGAGCTGGTATAGCACAGGGCTAAATCGCTGGCTTTGAATGCAGACCAAGGCAGGCCAACAGCACGGTTCAATTCCCGTACCAGCCTTCCCGAACAGGCGCCGGAATGTGGCGACTAGGGGCTTTTCACATAAACTTCATTTGAAGCCTACTTGTGACAATAAGCGCTTTTCTTTTCATTTCATTTCATTTCATGTGCAGGATTAGTAGATTGGCCACACTGAATTGACCTTTCATTGGAAAAATTGAATTGGATACTCTAAATATATATTTTTTAATTTTTTTAAAAGTTGAGATGGGTGTGAGGGGGGTGGGTTCAGGTCAGGGGGATGGAACTTAGAGTCCACTGCCCTACAATTCATGAGATTTTTGCTGCGGAAGACAATAACACTCAATTGCATTAATTGAAGGAATTCAACACTTTGGACACCACTGCTGCCGAGTTTGCTGATGCACTTACCATAAATGGAATAAAGGCAGAGTTAGCAACAACACCGATTGGGGCAATGAAGCTGAATTAAAGTGAGCTGTGTTTTGTGATTTATGTCAGATTCTAGGGAGGGAATGTAAGTAAGCCTATCTAAATTCCTTGAATCTATCTCAAATCACTTCCATGGCCTTTATAAATGAGTGAATATGTAAATAACCTAATGTCCCCATTGGAACTAAAAGAAATTGTGGGAATTGGAGCATTCTGCCATCATAGTTTTCAACTGATACCCTTCGGCTTATAGTCATTAGATGCCAATGACACTGTAGCGCACAAAGACTCCGTGAGACGAATAGAGTGAAGTCGATGAGGCTTTATTAAGCGTGTCTGTTCCCCCGCAGCTCGATAGTAGAATGGCCTGCGGGGGAGGACTCCGGCTTCTTATACTCCGCCTTCAGGGCGGAGCTAGAGGTCAACGGCCAACCAGGACCCGGGATCTGTCAGTCAATGACATTAGGGCTTCCAGTCCCACATGACCCCTAATACATACTACCACATTCACCCCTTGTCAAAAATGAACCCGGCGGGGTGATGCTTCGCATGGTGGTAAGGGTTTTCAGGGCTGGTCCTGGGAGGAAAACATTCATATGGCAATACAGTATGTACAATATTGTCCTGTTTCAACTATTTACAGAAGGTATCGGGAGAAAAGCAAAATGTTCTTGTGAAAAGTCCATATATTGATTTAGATCGACGCCACGAGTCGGTCGGGCGGTCTGGTCGTCCGTGTCGATCGCCTCGGCCCCGGTGGTGGTGGTGGTGCTTGTACCGGTGTTGTCGTCTCCGGGAGCCTTACGGTTTCAGCTTGGGCTTTATTCTTGGTCGGGCCTGAGGGGAGGGGAACCGATCCTCCTGGGAAGGGGGCGGTCGCGGGGTGCGGCGGTGGCAGGAAGGGGGGGGGGTTGGGTGAATGGTGTCGGGGGGGTGTGTGTGTTGCCGGCGGGCGCCAGATCCCGCAGGGAGACCGTGTCCTGTCGGCCGTCAGGGTACTCCACGTAAGCGTACTGCGGGTTCGCGTGGAGGAGGTGAACCCTTTTGACTAACGGGTCCGCCTTGTGTGCCCGCACATTCTTTCGGAGCAAGATGGGTCCTGGGGCCGCCAGCCAGGTCGGCAGCGACGTTCCAGAGGAGGACCTCCTAGGGAAGACAAAGAGACGCTCATGAGGCGTTTGATTAGTGCTCGTACATAATAGCGACCGGATGGAGTGGAGAGCGTCCGGGAGGACCTCCTGCCACCGTGAAACTGGGAGGTCCCTGGACCGTAGGGCCAGTAGGACGGTCTTCCAGACCGTGCCGTTCTCCCTCTCTACTTGCCCGTTCCCCCGGGGGTTGTAGCTGGTCGGCCTGCTTGAGGCTATGCCCTTGCTGAGCAGGAACTGGCGCAGCTCGTCACTCATGAAAGAGGACCCCCTGTCGCTGTGGACGTATGCGGGGCAACCGAACAGTGTGAAGATGGTGTTCAGGGCTTTAATGACAGTGGCCGCGGTCATGTCAGAGCAGGGAATGGCGAATGGGAAGCGGGAGTATTCGTCCACCACATTAAGAAAGTATGTGTTGCGGTCGGTGGAGGGGAGGGGCCCTTTGAAATCCAGACTAAGGCGTTCAAAGGGGCGGGAAGCCTTAATCAGGTGCACACCATCCGGCCTGAAAAAATGCGGTTTGCATTCCGTGCAGATGTGGCAGTCCCTTGTGACTGTACGGACCTCCTCTAAAGAGTATGGGAGATTGCGGGACTTGATAAAGTGGAAAAACCGAGTGACCCCCGGGTGGCAGAGGTCCTCGTGGAGGGTTTGGAGGCGGTTAATTTGTGCGTTGGCACATGTGCCGCGGGATAGGGCATCGGACGGCTCGTTCAGCTTTCCGAGACGATACAAAATCTCGTAGTTGAAGGTGGAGAGCTCGATCCTCCACCTTAAGATCTTGTCGTTTTTGATTTTGCCCCGCAGTGCATTATCGAACATAAAGGCTACCGACCGTTGGTCGGTGAGGAGAGTGAATCTCCTGCCGGCCAGGTAATGCCTCCAATGTCGCACGGCTTCCACTATGGCTTGGGCTTCCTTTTCCACTGAGGAGTGGCGGATTTCTGAAGCGTGGAGGGTTCGAGAGAAAAAGGCCACGGGTCTGCCCGCTTGGTTAAGGGTGGCCGCTAGGGCTACGTCGGAGGCGTCGCTCTCGACCTGGAAGGGGAGGGACTCGTCGATGGCGCGCATTGTGGTCTTTGCGATATCCGCTTTGATGCGGCTGAAGGCCTGGCAAGCCTCTGTCGACAGAGGGAAGGTCGTGGTCTGTATTAGGGGGTGGGCCTTGTCTGCGTACTGGGGGACCCACTGGGCGTAGTATGAAAAAAACCCCAGGCAGCATTTCAGGGCTTTTGAGCAGTGCGGGAGGGGAAATTCCATGAGGGCGCGCATACGTTCGGGGTCGGGGCCTATTATCCCATTGCGCACTACGTAGCCCAGAATGGCTAGCCGGTTGGTGCTAAAAACGCACTTGTCCTCGTTGTACGTGAGGTTCAAGGCTTTGGCGGTCTGGAGGAATTTTTGGAGGTTGGCGTCGTGGTCCTGCTGGTCGTGGCCGCAGATGGTTACGTTGTCGAGATACGGGAACGTGGCCTGCAACCCGTGCTGGTCAACCATTCAGTCCATCTCCCGTTGGAAGACCGAGACCCCGTTTGTGACGCCAAATGGGACCCTTAGGAAATGGTATAATCGCCCGTCTGCCTCGAAGGCTGTGTACCTGCGGTCACTTGGGCGGATGGGGAGCTGATGGTAGGCGGACTTGAGGTCCACGGTGGAGAAGACTTTATATTGGGCAATCCGATTGACCATGTCGGATATGCGGGGGAGAGGGTACGCGTCTCGTTGTGTGTACCTGTTGATGGTCTGGCTATAATCTATGACCATCCTTTGTTTCTCCCCTGTCTTCACTACTACCACCTGTGCTCTCCAGGGACTATTGCTGGCCTGGATTATGCCTTCCTTTAGTAGCCGCTGGACTTCGGACCGAATGAAGGTCCGGTCCTGGGCGCTGTACCGTCTGCTCCTAGTGGCGACGGGTTTGCAATCCGGGGTGAGGTTCGCAAACAAGGACGGGGGTTGCACCTTGAGGGTTGCGAGGCTGCAGATAGTGAGTGGGGGTATTGGGCCGCCGAATTTGAACGTAAGGCTCTGTAGATTGCACTGGAAATCTAATCCCAGTAAAGTGGGGGCGCAGAGTTGGGGAAGGACGTGTAGTTTGTAGTTTATGAACTCCCTCCCCTGCACCGTTAGGGTAACTATGCAGAAACCTTGGATCTGTACGGAGTGGGATCCTGCAGCTAGGGAAATCTTTTGTGCGCTGGGATAGGTGGTCAAGGAACAGCGTCTTACCGTGTCGGGGTGGATAAAGCTCTCCGTGCTCCCGGAGTCGACTAGGCATGGTGTCTCGTGGCCGTTTATTAGCACCGTTGTCGTCATCGTCTGGAGTGTCCGGGGCCGAGCTTGATCGAGCGTAATTGAAGCGAGACGTGGTTGTAGTAGTGGAGTGGGGTCCGTTGTTGCCGTCCAAGATGGCGTCGGGGATGAACAAAATGGCTGCCCCCATACATCGCACATGGCTGGGGGGTCACAAGATGGCGGCGGGGGTGGACAAAATGGCCGCCCCCACGAGTCGTACAGGTGTGGGGTGGTCCAAGATGGCGGCGCCCTTCCTCCCCTCGTGGTGGCCGGGACCCAAAATGGCGGCGTCTGCGGGTCGCACATGGGGCGCTGGGGGGGTTGGGGAGCGTTAGGACCGCGCGGGGCTCCCTCATCTCTGGGGACAGCGGTGGTCGGGACCCAAAGTGGTAGCGCCGGTGGGTCATACATGGGGCGCCGGGGGGGTGGGGTTGGGGAGCGTAAGCGGCGTGCAGGGCTCCCTGTTCTCCCGGGACCGCGGTGGTCGGGACCCAGAGCGGCTGCGCCTGCGGGTCGTACATGGGGCGCTGGGGGGGGTTGGGGAGCGTAAACGGCTTGCAGGGCTCCCTGTTCTCCCGGGACAGCGGCGACCTCGCGGGACCGGCACACAACCGCGAAATGGCCCTTTTTCCCGCAGCTCTTGCAGATTGCTGCGCGGGTCGGGCAGCGCTGCCGGGGGTGTTTCGCCTGGCCGCAGAAATAGCAGCGGGCGCCCCCGGTGCGACTTGGCGTTTGGACCGCGCAAGCCTGTGGGGTGTCCGGGGGGGTGGGTGGGTTTGTCGCGACAGGTACGTACGGAGCCCAATGGGCTGCCGCGCGGTCGGGGCCGTAGGCGCGGGTATTACGCGCGGCCACGTCTAGGGAGGCTGCTAGAGCCCGGGCCTCTGAGAGTCCTAGCGACTCTCTTTCTAGAAGTCTTTGGCGGATTTGGGAGGAATTCATACCTGCCACAAAAGCATCGCGCATTAACATGTCCGTGTGTTCATTTGCGTTCACCGAAGGGCAGCTGCAGGCTTGTCCCAAAATCAGCAGCGCGGCGTAGAATTCGTCCATCGATTCTCCGGGACTTTGCCGTCTCGTCGCGAGCTGGTAGCGAGTGTAGATTTGGTTAACTGGGCGGACATAGAGACTTTTCAGTGCTGCGAACGCCGTCTGGAAATCCTCCGCGTCTTCGATGAGAGAGAGAATCTCCGTGCTTACCCTCGAGTGCAGGACCTGTAGTTTTTGGTCTTCTGTGACCCGGCCGGTGGCCGTTCTGAGGTAGGCCTCAAAACAAGTCTGCCAGTGCTTGAAGGCTGCTGCCGCGTTCACTGCGTGGGGGCTGATCCTCAGGCATTCCGGGATGATCCTGAGCTCCATAGTCCTTCTTAGGCATGCTTAATAAATTGTAGCACACAAAGACTCCGTGAGACGAATAGAGTGAAGTCGATGAGGCTTTATTAAGCGTGTCTGTTCCCCCGCAGCTCGATAGTAGAATGGCCTGCGGGGGAGGACTCCGGCTTCTTATACTCCACCTTCAGGGCAGAGCTAGAGGTCAACGGCCAACCAGGACCCGGGATCTGTCAGCCAATGACATTAGGGCTTCCAGTCCCACATGACCCCTAATACATACTACCACAGACACATTATACAATCTTATTGTATCTAGTACTCTAGTGGAAAGGTGTAATTCCTTCATGTTTCTGCCCATTATCTTTAGAACAAATGCTTAAATCTTGCAGCAAAGCAGTAGGAAGGGTAACTGTTGATTTGTTTAAAGTTTCCGTGAGTTCCTGTAAAGGTGCTTCGTAAGCTGGGAAATATACCTAGGAGCTAATTCGAGGCTTCATATTATTACGGGCCAGGGTTTAGAGAACCCCAAAGTGTATCATGGAGTTCAGCTGACTCATAACTTTAAAAAGATGTTGGTTATTGTGAGCACAAGGGCCCATTTTACAGGTGTGGTGCAACAGAGAGCTAAAGTATGTTTAAACAAAAACAATGTTTATTCTATGAAATCCAGTTGACACTTTATAAACCCGCAGTAAACATCTCAACAACTATCAACACCGATAATAATAGACCGTGGGGCAGCACGGTAGCCTTGTGGATAGCACAATTGCTTCACAGCTCCAGGGTCCCAGGTTCGATTCCGGCTTGGGTCACTGTCTGTGCGGAGTCTGCACATCCTCCCCGTGTGTGCGTGGGTTTCCTCCGGGTGCTCCGGTTTCCTCCCACAGTCCAAAGATGTGCAGGTTAGGTGGATTGGCCATGATAAATTGCCCTTAGTGTCCAAAATTGCCCTTAGTGTTGGGTGGGGTTACTGGGTTATGGGGATAGGGTGGAGGTATTGACCTTGGGTAGGGTGCTCTTTCCAAGAGCCGGTGCAGACTCGATGGGCCGAATGGCCTCCTTCTGCACTGTAAATTCTATGATAATCTATGATAATCCCCACAGATGCAATATTCTATAAGTAACCCTTAATCTTTCCTCGCAACATCCATGAGACAAATACCTTTTTTAACACAAAGATCAGATTCAAATTCTCTACTGAGAGCAGTTATCACTTTGAAATCCTCAAATGATCTGGAGACAGTCTTTAGATTGCAGAGAGAGATCCTTATACAGCTGCTTGCTTTGCCTGCAGCTATCCAGCTCTAAAAACAAAATTAAAACTCACAGACGCACACCAGCTTTTGTTCAAAGCGAAAGTAAAAGCAGACAGATAGTCCAGCTCCACCCACTCTCTGACATCACTGCAGCCATTTGACAAACCCACATTTCTTTAAGGTACACCCACTACAGCTATTTGATAAACACCCATTTCTTAAAGGTATTCTCTCATGACTATCTATGAACGAACCAAAATGTAGATTGATTTTTAAGGCACAGTGTATTTTTTAACCTTGACCTGTCTGAGTTTTGTCCCTCTCAGGGCTCTACCAATTATGTATGCAGTGGCTCTGGACCTGCGGATATTTGCCAATAATGTGAGTATTGCGCTGTTTATGGGACTCTATTAAATGATTTAACGCAGTGTCCAGTAGTAACGTTCGTGGAATGAGAATGCTTAGAAAGTGAGCCCAACAACATTTCTAGTTTGGTGGGGAGAGTGAAAGCTGATCGGGCAAGGTGGGATGGTCTCCCTCTGTCACTGGCAGGTCGGGTACAGGCGGTTAAAATGAACGTGTTGCCGCAATTTCTTTTTATTTTCCAATGCCTGCCGATTTTCCTGCCAAAGGCTTTTTTCAGAGAGATTGAGGGAATGATTACTTAGTTCATATGGGGAGGGAAGGTGGCCAGAGTTAGAAAGGTGCTGCTACAGAGGGGAAGGCAGGCAGGGGGTTTGGGTCTTCCGAACCTGATGTATTACTACTGGGCGGCGAATGTGGAGAAGGTGCAGAGCTGGGTCAGAGGGGTTGATTCCCAGTGGGTCAGAATGGAGGAGAGTTTGTGCAGGGGGTCGGGATTGAAAGCACTAGCAACAACGGCACTCCCGATGGCCCCGGGGAAATACTCAGCGAGTCCGGTAATAATAGCTTCATTGAGGATTCGGAGGCAGTTTCGCCAACACTTTGGGTTGCGGCAGGGTCAAGGGAAATGCCGATTCGGGGGAAACCACAGATTTGAGCCAGGGAAGTGGGATGGAAATTTTCGGAAATGGGAGGAGAAGCGGATTGAGACACGGAAAGATTTGTTTCTTGGGGGTCGGTTTGCAGGATTGAAGGAGCTGGGAGCGAAGTATGGGCTGGAGCAGGGGGAAATGTTTAGATACATGCAGGTTCAAGATTTTGCCAGAAAGGAGATACAGAGCTTCCCGTTGGAGCCGGCCTCCACATTGCTGGAGGAGGTGCTGACGACAGGACTGGAGAAGGGGGTACTGTCGATGGTGTACGGAGCTATTTTGGAGGAGGAGAAGGCACCACTGGAAGAGATCAAAGCAAAGTGGGAGGAAGAGTTGGGAGAGGATATGGAGGAGGGGTTCTGGTGTGAGGTGCTCTGGAGAGTGAACGCCTCCACCTTGTGCGCGAGGTTTGGGCTGATGCAGCTGAAGGTGGTATACAGAGCACATCTCACAAGGGCGAGGATGAGCCGATTCTTTGAAGGAGTAGAAGATGTGTGTGAACGTTGCGGGGGTCTAATCACGGTCATATGTTTTGGTCCTGTCCAAAGCTAGAGGATTACTGGAAGGAGGTTTTGAGGGTCATTACTAAAATGGTGCACGTGAAACTGGACCCGGGCCCCCGGGAGGCCATATTCGGGGTGTCGGACCAGCCAGGGTTGGAAACGGGTGAGGAAGCAGATGTTATTGCCTTCGCCTCGTTGATCGCCCGAAGGCGGATCCTGATAGGTTGGAGAGCAACTTCTCCACCCTCTGCCCTGGCGTGGCGGGGGGACTTGTTGGAATTCTTGACTCTTGAGAAGGTTAAGTTTGAACTGAGGGGAAGGATGGAGGTGTTCTACAATTCATGGGCATTATTCATTCTGCACTTTCAAGAACTGGATAACATCGAACATTAGTTGGGGGGGATGGATGGGAGGATTGGGGGGAGGGGGCTGTGTGTGTTAATGGTGGCCATGGGTGATCCCTGATTCCTTTTTGTCATTTGTTTGTGTGAACATGCTGGCTAATGTTTGGTGGGAGGATGGGATCATTGTTATTGATATGGGGATTGACATATTTGTTACTGATTGTTTATTGTTGGTGGGTGTAAATTTAGGAGAAAATGTGAAAAAGGAGAATAAAAAATATATATTTTTTTAAAATAAAGTCAAGCCCAAATTCCACCATGGTAGTTTGAGATTTTTAATTCTTTTTTTAAAAGTCTGGATATAAAAAACTGTATTGTCAGTAGGACTGAACAGAAGTGAAGGTGTCAGGTTATTATAAAAACCCAGCTGCTTCACTAATTCCTTTTTGGAAGAAGAGCTACCTCCTTTCCTGATCAGACCTGTATCTGACTCCAGTCGCACATCAGTGTGATTCACTTTTAATTGCCCTCTGAAGTAACGGAACAAGACGCTCAGTTATATCAAACTCCAACAACTACATCAGTTCATGAAGGCCGACCACCATCTTCTCAGGCAATGAAGGATAGGCAATAATTGCTAACCTTCAAGTGATGCCCATATGGGCAGCATGGTAGCATAGTGGTTAGCACTACGGCCTCACAGCGCCAGGGTCCCAGGTTCAATTCCCGCTTGGGTCCCTGTGTGTGCGGAATCTGCATGTTCTCCCTGTGTCTGCGTGGGTTTCCTCTGGGTGCTCCGGTTTCCTCCCACAGTCCAAAGATGTGCAGGTTAGGTCATGCTAAATTGCCCTTAGGTTAGATGGGGTTGCTGGGTTACGGGGATAGGGGAATTTGGGCTTAAGTAGGGCGCTCTTTCCATGAGCCAGTGCAGACTTGATGGGCCGAATGGCCTCCTTGTGCACTGTAAGTTCTGAGAATAAATAAATAAATGAAAGCTGTGACATGGTAATACCAGCAACCGACCCTCATTGGACAGATAAAGGACAATTTTGTGAATGTGACACAGCGAGGATTGCCATGTAAACACTGTGGCTACAAGAGTAGGTCAGAGGCAGGGCCATCTATAAAGTACAAGTCAGGAGTATGTTGGATAGTCTCCACTTGCTTGGATGGGTGCAGCTCCAACAACACTCAAGAAGCTCAACACCATCCAGGACAATGCAGCCCACTTGATTGGCACCCATCAACCACATTAATCATTCACTCCCTCTACCCCTGGTGCACAGTGAGGACCTGGTTGTACCAGATTTCACCATCCCCTTGACTGTATGTGATATTTGTGCTCAGAGAATGTTCGTTAACTTCAGACTGCCTCAGTCCTCACTGCAACGATTTTTCAGATATTCTTCCCCCTATCTAGAAACAGTGAAAGGTGGACCTTCCTTGCCACACCACTAAATTGAAAATTTCAGAATGAGAGACCACGAGATAGCCAGAATGAGAAATGGAAAGTTGTCGGAATGGTTTGAGGGAGGGTGGTTTTGAATATATTTTATGAACAGAAGTAGCTCAGACCGCATCTAACCATTCAGAAGCTGCAGATGTACCTGATGCTGATACCAGATGAGATGGAAACTCACTAATGACTTGCCATGATGTCACATTCACAAATATAAAAAGTCAACCAAACAGGACATAGCAATGGGGAATAAGTCCCATTTTCCCCTGTGAAAGACAACAGTTTATTCAATATTAGGATCTATTGGCACCTATTTCATTGTCATTACAGTCAGGAAAAAGCCACTCTAGTTCATTCCAGATCTCCACCGCTCTATCCTGTATTCCAGTCAATCCTATTCCCCGCTCTATCCCGGTATCCAGTAAATCCCATTCCCGCTCTATCCTGTATTCCAGTCAATCTCATTCCTGTTCTATCCCATATTCTAGTCAATCCCATTCCCCACTCTATCCCAGTATCCAGTCAATTTGATTCCTGCTCTATCCCGGTATTCCAGTCAATCCCATTCCTGCTCTATCTCGGTATTCCAGTCAATCCTGTATTCCAGTCAATCAGATTCCCCGCTCTATCCCGGTATTCAGTCAATCTCATTCCCGCTCTATCTTGTATTACAGTCAATCCCATTACCGCTCTATCCTGTATTCCAGTCAATCCCATTCCCCGCTCTATCCCGGTATCCAGTAAATCCCATTCCCGCTCTATCCTGTATTCGAGTCAATCTCATTCCTGTTCTATCCCATATTCTAGTCAATCCCATTCCCCGCTCTATCCCAGTATCCAGTCAATTTGATTCCCGCTCTATCCCGTATTCCAGTTAATCCCATCCTGATCTATCTCCATATTCCAGTCAATTCATAAAAGAGAGATATGTTACCAAAGCATTTCATCTTGCACTCACAGGACAAATGCAAGAATACCAAATTTCAAACATTCACAGCAATTTATACTACAGGAGAAAGGGGGGTTGTTGATTTGAACAATTAGTTTTTGACAGGAATTGGCCAAATAGTTGAGTTAATTACTACAGCCAGTTTTCGGTGAGTTTTCATGTACACAGTGAAGGATTCTTACACTTTCGCCAAGATTATACGCAGCCTACATATTAATAACAATGCCTTGTCTGTGCTTGCCTAACATTGTTAGCTCATTTACGATCTGAAGGACATTTGCACTGTGTCACTATCACAATGGCAGCATGTACACACTGTCGTATTCTCCATCTGTATTTATTGAAATTATGCACTTAGCAACTCACGCAGTCAAGTTCAAATAGATAGTGTAGCCAGAGGATCCCTGCTAGGTCTCGCTAACGTTTTTGTCAATTTCCACAAGAAAGGCATTTTTGATGGAATAAGCCTGAACCTTCAACCCCATGCATATGCAATGCTTAAATGATGTGTTCATGATATTTGAACATGTAACCATGAGTAAGGATGGCCTTGCACCTCTAATGTGTTCCTAGGGATCGGTGTTAGGATTCATGCTCTTCGTAATACATATTAATAACCTTGTCCTTGATGTACTGGCTGCAATTTCAAAATTTGCAGGTGAAAGTTGGGACTCACCTTTGAATAGAGCTGATAGTCTGGTCAATTGGAGGTGTCAAAAATACGACTTTATTGCTAATTATTCACTTGAATACATTTGAATCAGAACTAAGAAACAAAATATCAAACAATACATAAAAAGGTCGAACACATGGCAAAAAGCATAAAACATAAAGAAATCACTTCAACACAAACAAACCGATAGATGATTCAAGATTTCAGGAATTTAGGAACAAAGACCTCGATCATGAGGTCCTACTTTTAAGGGAATTCTTAGCTCAGGTTTAAATCCTCATTTACTCTCATTGGTTTCTAATTCTCAGCTGAGACCTGGTTTGCTCAAATGAATGTCTGTTATTTAGAGGATGATTTGTTGCTCAAACATTGGACGTTACTTAAGATTGACTGGTGTCTATCAAAACTAGTTCAGCATCTGTGTGTGCAGTTGCAGGAAAATTACTGCCTATGTTTCTCACGTGTTCCATGTTACACAGCTTAGCCCGGAGACCTTGCTGTAACTGGTTGGTTGACTGACCGAGAACATTCTTAGTGCTGAATACACTGGAATACAATGGTTGATTCATTATCTAATACAATGACTGAAACAATGTCTGGATTCTAACAGTCAAGACACTGGAATACAATGACTCATACATTCTGTGAAACAATTCCCACATGTCAAGACACTTTTAATAATTTTACCTCTCAGCTACATGCATTCAACAAGCACTTAAAACGATGAATAAATCAACACTCTATCAGTCCCCCCTTTAGATTCTTCTAAACCTAATAGAATGAATCGCAATTAAAATAAAGCGAAAAGTAAAATAAAAGCAAAAAGGAACACATTCGCAGTTGCCTTTGATAATCCCTTTGCTTAGGAATAGCCTTCAATGCTGGAATGGGCAAGGCTTGAAAACGTTACAAGCACTTTGGGCTAATAGTCAGAACTGCACATACCCTGTAGAGGTATTTGTTTAAGGGAATACAGAGATACCATTTTAGGGCTTCTTGACATTCTCTTGCAGATACATTTGATCATTAGAATCAAAACATGCATAGCAAAAATGACTACAAAGAACATGACCAAACCTTGCACCACTGAGGCTCCCAACGACCCTAGCCACCCAGTAGCCCGATCCCAGTAGCTGGACACTGGTTACTTTAGTTTTGTAACCCCCTCCTGGTTACCACAGTTGCCTCTCAGCTCCAGGGCCCCAGGTTCGATTCCCGGCTTGGGTCACTGTCTGTGCGGAGTCTGAACGTTCTCCCCATGACTGTGTGGGTTTCCTCCGGTTTCCTCCGATGTGCAGGTTAGGTGGATTGGCTGTGCTAAATTGCCCTTGGTGTCCAAAAATGTTAGGTTGGGTAACGGGGATAGGTTTGAAGTGTTGGCTTAAGTGGTGTGCTGTTTCTAAGGGCCAGTGCAGACTCGTTGGGCCGAATGGCCTCCTTCTGCACTGTAAATTCTATGATTCTATGTCCCACCTCTCGGTGAGAATATAATCAAGAACTATTCAATTTTGCAAGGCCACAGTACGGGTAGCTAGCATTTCAGCGGAAATCCTGAACAGGGCTGCGGAGGTAACATAGCTACCTTTTCTATGATGACTGCCATTTTATTAAACACTTTGGCTACCTTGGCATCCCCATAAAAAGGAATAAAAAGATCGAGAAACCGGTCACATGCAGTAATGGCCCGTTTACTTCTTACCCCTGCTACCTCTAATAGAGATGGGGAATGACGAATAGCGGGTATCACATACCCCATATAACATGATCCTGACCAAAAACGTGGAATCCAAGAATAGACTGGTTACAAAATAAGTACCATCATAGGAAGTAAAATGAGCGACATTTCCTGGGTACCAGCGGTCTGAGAAATTCCCACCGCCGGTAGAATTGTATAGGCCTGTCAGTGGGGAAGAACCAAGAGCAGCCTCGATTAATGTTGGAGTACATTTGTAAACTCTACTTGTATTAAAATAGTGGCTGCAATTACTATATCCCATCTCCAGTCCCTTAGGGTGATGACTTGTCAAACATACAAATCCCTTCTGAATGAAGGTGGTTAGGAGGATTCTGGTCCCTGTCGTAGTTGGGCTGGTACCACCCTGAAAAGATAGTCAGCGGGTAACCCGCAGACCTCCACAACTGGGGCCTCTTTCTCAGGAAGACCCAGGATCTGGTTTCCCTTCATGTGGTGGCTCCCTCACAAGCTTGGGAAGAACGGGTGGTGCTTTGGAAAATGCATCATTCTGCTGTTTCAGAGCGACTAAAAGGAATAGATAAAAAGGAAATACCCTCCCCTGAGTGGGTGGGAGTAGCAATGCATACCCAACAAATGGAAACATTGAAATCTTTGGCATACCCAAAAGAAAAGTGTTATCATTTAACTCCTTACGAGCCTTTGTGGATATGGCAATAGTCTGTTGAACTGAAAAGACAGCCAAAAATCAAAATGGCGGCAAACATTTTACAGAAATTAGCTTCAATCATAATGAGCTCTTTTAACATGTGAGGCATGGATCCAGGACTTCTGGACCTTTACATAGCACTTGGGTTGTGAGCAGCACCTGATAGGGTCCTTCCCACTTGGACCCCAATGGCTCCTTCTGCAGTTTCTTCATGTAGACTTTATCTCCTGGCACAACATGGTGCCCACGTTCGGGAGGATCGCCCCATGCTGCTGATACCTGTAAGGAAGCAGAACTGACGGCATTTGTTAGATTCTGACGATATTTGAGTAATGCATCATCTTTTGGCCCAAATTGGATGTTTGTCGAGCCATCCTTCCTGAAGGCTCTAATTGACCATGTTACTTTTTCGTTCTCAAAGTTTAGAGAAGAATTTAATTGGGCTAGAACATCCAGACCCAGTATGGCCTGGTTGGCTTGGGTAATTCTTTGTTCTCCGTCCACTGTTCTTACTGACTCGGTCTTATACCATTTTGACTTTAAAGGGGCTAGCCGTCTGCCGTGAGTCTTTTGGGACTTAGTTTTTTTCTTTTGGGGTGTCTCCTCCTCCTGACTAATCTCTCCACCAGAATCGCTACAGGATTCCGAAGCAGTTACAACATCGGGTTCAGTGACCACCTCTGCTGGTTTCTTTTTCAAAGAACAAAGAAGAAAGAACAAAGAAAGATTACAGCACAGGAACAGGCCCTTCGGTCCTCCAAGCCTGCGCCAATCCAGATCCTCTATCTAAAACTGTCGCCTATTTTCTAAGGATCTGTATCCCTCTGCTCCCTGCCCATTTATGTATCTGTCTAGATACATCTTAAAGACGCTATCGTGCCCGCTTCTACCACCTTCGTCGGCAATGTGTTCCAGGCACCCACCACCCTCTGCGTAAAGAACTTTCCACGCATATCTCCCTTAAACTTTTCCCCTCTCACCTTGAACTCGTGACCCCTAGTAATTGAGTCCCCCACTCTGGGGAAAAAGCTTCTTGCTATTCACCCTGTCTATGCCTCTCATGATTTTGTAGACCTCAATGAGGTCCCCCCTCAACCTCCGTCTTTCTAATGAAAATAATCCTAATCTACTCAACCTCTCTTCATAGCTAGCGCCCTCCATACCGGGCAACATCCTGGTGAACCTCCTCTGCACCTTCTCCAAAGCATCCACATCCTTTTGGTAATGTGGCGACCAGAACTGTACGCAGTATTCCAAATGTGGCCGAACCAAAGTCTTATACAACTGTAACATGACCTGCCAACTCTTGTACTCAATACCCCTTCCGATGAAGGAAAGCATGCCGTATGCCTTCTTGACCACTCTATCGACCTGCGCAGCCACCTTCAGGGTACAGTGGACCTGAACAACCAGATCTCTCTGTACATCAATTTTCCCCAGGGCTTTTTCATTTACCGTATAGATCGCTCTTGAATTGGATCTTCCAAAATGCATCACCTCGCATTTGCCCGGATTCAACTCCCATTTGCCATTTCTCCGCCCAACTTCCCATACCAGCCTCCCCAAACAGGCGCCGGAATGTGGCGACTAGGGGCTTTTCACAGTAACTTCATTTGAAGCCTACTTGTGACAATAAGCGATTTTCATTTCATTTCAACTCTCCAATCTATCTATATTCTGCTGTATTCTCTGACAGTCCCCTTCACTATCTGCTACTCAACCAATCTTAGTGTCATCTGCAAACTTGCTAATCAGACCACCTATACCTTCCTCCAGATCATTTATGTATATCACAAACATCAGTGGTCCCAGCAGGGATCCCTGTGGAACACCACTGGTCACAGTAATCCATTTTGAGAAACTCCCTTCCACTACTACTCTCTGTCTCCTGTTGCCCAGCCATTTCTTTATCCATCTAGCTAGTACACCCTGGACCCCATGAGACTTCACTTTCTCCATCAGCCTACCATGGGGAACCTTATCAAATGCCTTACTGAAGTCCATGTATATGACATCTACAGCCCTTCCCTCATCAATCAACTTTGTCACTTCCTCAAAGAATTCTATTAAGTTTGTAAGACATGACCTTCCCTGCACAAAACCATGCTGCCTACCACTGATAAGTCTATTTCCTCCCAATGTGAATAGATCCTATCCCTCAGTATCTTCTCCAACAGTTTGCCTACCACTGACGTCAAGCTCACAGGTCTATAATTCCCTGGATTATCCCTGCTACCCTTCTTAAACAAAGGGACAACATTAGCAATTCTCCAGTCCTCTGGTACCTCACCCGTGTTCAAGGATGCTGCAAAGATATCTGTTAAGGCCCCAGCTATTTCCTCTCTCACTCCCCTCAGTAACCTGGGATAGATCCCATCCGGACCTGGGGACTTGTCCACCTTAATGCCTTTTAGAATACCCAACACATCCTCCCTCCTTCTGCCGACTTGACCTAGAGTAATCAAACATCTATCCCTCACCTCAACATCCGTCTTGTCCCTCTCCTCGGTGAATACCGATGCAAAGTACTCGTTAAGAATCTCACCCATTTTCTCTGACTCCACGCATAACTTTCCTCCTTTGTCCTTGAGTGGGCCAACCCTTTCTCTAGTTACTCTCTTGCTCCTTATGTATGAATAAAAGGCTTTGGGATTTTCCTTAACCCTGTTTGCAAAAGATATTTTTGATTCTCGTTTCAGATTGGTCCTACATTCCCGATATTTTCCAAAGCTTCGTCTGTCTTCAGTCACCTGGACCTTATATATGCTTTCTTTTTCCTCTTAGCTAATCTCACAATTTCACCTGTCATCCATGGTTCCCTAATTTTGCCATTTCTATCCCTCATTTTCACAGGGACATGTCTGTCCTCCAATCTAATCGATCTCTCTTTAAAAGCCTCCCACATATCAAATGTGGATTTACCTTCAAACAGCTGCTCCCAATCCACATTCCCCAGCTCCTGCCGAATTTTGGTATAGTTGGCCTTCCCGCAATTTAGCATTCTTCCTTTAGGACCACTCTCGTTTTTGTCCATGAGTATTCTAAAACTTACGGAATTGTGATCACTATTCCCAAAGTAATCCCCGACTGAAACTTCAACCACCTGGCCGGGCTCATTCCCCAACACCAGGTCCAGTATTGTCCCTTCCCGAGTTGGACAATTTACATACTGCTCTAGAAAACCCTCCTGGATGCTGCTCATTAATTCTGCTCCATCTAGACCTCTGACACTAAGTGTATCCCAGTCAGTGTTGGGAAAATTAAAATCTCCTATCACCACTACCCTGTTGCTCCTACATCTTTCCGTAATCTGTTTACATATTTGTACCTCTATCTCATGCTCACTGTTGGGAGGTCTGTAGTACAGCTCCAACATTGTTACCGCACCCTTCCTATTTCTGAGCTCAGCCCATATCGCCTCACTGCTCGAGTCCTCCATGGTGCCCTCCTTCAGCACAGCTGTGATATCCTCTCTGACCAGTAATGCAACTCCTCCACCCCATTTACCTCTCTCTCCAGCCTGCCTGAAGCATCGATATCCTGGGATATTTAGTTGCCAAACATGCCCTTCCCTCAACCAAGCCTCAGTAATACCAATAACATCGTACTCCAAGGTACTAATCCAAGCCCTAAGTTCATCTGCCTTGCCTCCTACACTTCTTGCATTAAAACAAATGCACCTCAGACCACCAGTCCCTTTGCGTTCATCATCTGCTTCCTGCCTACCCTTGCCCTTAGTCACGACTTCATGATCTTGTTCCTTACAGGCTTTAGTTACTATCTCCTTACTGTCCACTAACCTCCTCATTTGGTTCCCATCCCCCTGCCACATTAGTTTAAAACCTCCCCAACAGCGTTAGCAAAAGCACCCCCAAGGACATTGGTTCCAGTCCGGCCCAGGTGCAGACCGTCCAATTTATAGTAGTCCCACCTCCCCCAGAACCGGTCCCAATGTCCCAAAAATCTGAACCCCTCCCTCCTGCACCATCTCTCAAGCCACGCATTCATCCTGCCTATTCTTTCATTTCTACTCTGACTACCACGTGGCACTGGTAGCAATCCTGAGATTACTACTGAGGTCCGACTTTTTAACTTGGCTCCTAACTCCCTAAATTCTGCTTGTAGGACCTCATCCTGTTTTTTACCTATATCATTGGTGCCTATATGCACCATAACAACTGGCTGTTCACCCTCCCCCTTCAGACTGTGCTGCAGCCGATATGAGACATCCCTGACCCGTGCACCTGGGAGGCAACATACCATTCGGGAGTCTAGTTTTCGACCACATAACCGTCTATCTACTCCCCTTACAATTGAATCCCCTATGACTACAGCCCTTCCACTCTTTTTCCCGCCCTTCTGTACAGCAGAGCCAGCCACGGTGCCATGAACCTGGCTACTACTGCCTTCCCCTGGTGAGTCATCTCCCCCAACAGTATCCAAAACGGTATACCTGTTTTGGAGGGAGATGACCGCAGGGGACACCTGCACTGCCTTCCTACTTTTTCTCTGCCTTTTGGTCAACCATTTCCTGTCTCCCTCAGCAATCCTAATTTGTGGTGTGACCAATTCGCTAAACGTGCTATCCACGACCTCCTCAGCATTGTGGATGCTCCAAAGTGAGTCCATCCGCAGCTCCAGAGCCGTCATGCGGTCTAACAAGAGCTGCAGCTGGACGCACTTCCCGCACGTGAAGGAGCCAGGGACATCAGCCACGTCCCTGAGCTCCCACATTGAGCAAGAGGAGCATAACACGGGTCTGAGATCTCCTGCCATTTTTAATCTGAAGCTTAACTTAGTCCAACTATAATATCAAATAATAGATAAAAGGAAAAAAAAAAAAGAAAAATTGTTACCAATCACACGATAAAAAAAAAATAGAAATAGAAAATAATTTGAATGCCCTTGTTTAATTACTTTTACTTCGGGGTGAAATTGCCGCGGAAGAGCTTGCGGTCGTGATTGGCTTTTTTATCTTATGTTGGGAACGGCCTTTATAACCTCACATCCTGGCGGAGGTGCAGGCAGGGGCGGGACTTCTGGAGTTGGATCTACTGTTTCTGGGACGGCCTCGGTTGTGTGGGTGTTGAGGGCCCATTGAAAAGACGTTACCCGCAGGTCAGGAATTTATCCGGTAATCTCTTTCAAGTTACCTATTCTGGGTCAGAAAATCTTGGACTCCCAATTGAAGTCCTGATATTTCCGCTTTCAGCTTCGTATTTTCCAATGCTATCTTGCTATTTACTTTTTTTTAATAAATATTTTATTGAAAATTTTTGGTCAACCAACACAGTACATTGTGCATCCTTTACACAATATTATAACAACACAAATAACAATGACCTATTTTATAAACAAACAAAAAAATGAATAAATAATAAATAACAAAAATGAAAACTAACCCTAATTGGCAACTGCCTTATCACAAGTAACACTCTCCAAAAATATAATTTAACAGTCCAATATATAATTATTTGTCGCAATGACCTATACATATTATACAGTATATATTAACAACCCTGAGAGTCCTTCTGGTTCCTCCTCCCCCCCCGATCCTGGGCTGCTGCTGCCTTTTTTCCATTCCATCTATCTTTCTGCGAGGTATTCGACAAACGGTTGTCACCGCCTGGTGAACCCTTGAGCCGACCCCCTTAGAACGAACTTAATCCGCTCTAGCTTTATAAACCCTGCCATGTCATTTATCCAGGTCTCCACCCCTGGGGGCTTGGCTTCTTTCCACATTAACAATATCCTGCGCCGGGCTACTAGGGACGCAAAGGCCAAAACATCGGCCTCTCTCGCCTCCTGCACTCCCGGCTCTTGTGCAACCCCAAATATAGCCAACCTCCAGCTTGGTTCGACCCGGACCCCCACTACTTTTGAAAGCACCTTTGTCACCCCCATCCAAAACCCCTGTAGTGCCGGGCATGACCAAAACATATGGGTATGATTCGCTGGGCTTCTCGAGCACCTCGCACACCTATCCTCCACCCCAAAAAATTTACTGAGCCGTGCTCCAGTCATATGCGCCCTGTGTAATACCTTAAACTGAATCAGGCTTAGCCTGGCACACGAGGGCGACGAGTTTACCCTGCTTAGGGCATCTGCCCACAGCCCCTCCTCGATCTCCTCCCCCAGCTCTTCTTCCCATTTCCATTTTCGTTCATCTACCATAGTCTCCCCTTCGTCCCTCATTTCCCTATATATATCTGACACCTTACCATCCCCCACCCATGTCTTTGAGATCACTCTGTCCTGCACCTCTTGTGTCGGGAGCTGCGGGAATTCCCTCACCTGTTGCCTCGCAAAAGCCCTCAGTTGCATATACCTGAATGCATTCCCTTGGGGCAACCCATATTTCTCGGTCAGCGCTCCCAGACTCGCGAACTTCCCATCCACAAACAGATCTTTCAGTTGCGTTATTCCTGCTCTTTGCCACATTCCATATCCCCCATCCATTCCCCCCGGGGCAAACCTATGGTTGTTTCTTATCGGGGACCCCCCCAAGGCTCCAGTCTTTCCCCTATGCCGTCTCCACTGTCCCCAAATCTTCAGTGTAGCCACCCACCACCGGGCTTGTGGTGTAGTTCCTCGGTGAGAGCGGCAATGGGGCTGTCACCATAGCCTGTAGGCTAGTCCCCCTACAGGACGCCCTCTCTAATCTCTTCCACGCCGCTCCCTCCTCCTCTCCCATCCACTTACTCACCATTGAAATATTAGCGGCCCAATAATACTCACTTAGGCTCGGTAGTGCCAGCCCCCCCCTATCCCTGCTACGCTGTAAGAATCCCTTCCTCATTCTCGGGGTCTTCCCGGCCCACACAAAACCCATGATGCTCTTTTCAATCCTTTTAAAAAAAGCCTTCGTGATCACCACCGGGAGGCACTGAAACACAAAGAGGAATCTCGGGAGGACCACCATCTTAACCGCCTGCACCCTCCCTGCCAGTGACAGGGATACCATATCCCATCTCTTGAAATCCTCCTCCATTTGTTCCACCAACCGCGTTAAATTTAACCTATGCAATGTGCCCCAATTCTTGGCTATCTGGATCCCCAGGTAACGAAAGTCCCTTGTTACCTTCCTCAACGGTAGGTCCTCTATTTCTCTACTCTGCTCCCCTGGATGCACCACAAACAACTCACTTTTCCCCATGTTCAATTTATACCCTGAAAAATCCCCAAACTCCCCAAGTATCCGCATTATTTCTGGCATCCCCTCCGCCGGGTCTGCCACGTATAGTAGCAAATCGTCCGCATACAAAGATACCCGGTGCTCTTCTCCTCCTCTAAGTACTCCCCTCCACTTCTTGGAACCCCTCAACGCTATCGCCAGGGGCTCAATCGCCAGTGCAAACAATAATGGGGACAGAGGGCATCCCTGCCTTGTCCCTCTATGGAGCCGAAAATATACAGATCCCCGTCCATTCGTGACCACGCTCGCCATCGGGGCCCTATACAGCAGCTGCACCCATCTAACATACCCCTCTCCAAAACCAAATCTCCTCAACACCTCCCACAAATAATCCCACTCCACTCTATCAAATGCTTTCTCGGCATCCATCGCCACTACTAACTCCGTTTCCCCCTCTGGTGGGGCCATCATCATTACCCCTAACAGCCTCCGTATATTCGTGTTCAGCTGTCTCCCCTTCACAAACCCAGTTTGGTCCTCGTGGACCACCCCCGGGACACATTCCTCTATTCTCATTGCCATTACCTTGGCCAGGATCTTGGCATCTACATTTAGGAGGGAAATAGGTCTATAGGACCCGCATTGTAGCGGGTCCTTTTCCTTCTTTAAGAGAAGCGATATCGTTGCTTCAGACATAGTCGGGGGCAGTTGTCCCCTTTCCTTTGCCTCATTAAAGGTCCTCGTTAATACCGGGGCGAGCAAGTCCACATATTTTCTATAGAATTCGACTGGGAATCCATCCGGTCCCGGGGCCTTTCCCGCCTGCATGCTCCTAATTCCTTTCACCACTTCTTCTACCTCGATCTGTGCTCCCAGTCCCACCCTTTCCTGCTCTTCCACCTTGGGAAATTCCAGCCGATCCAAGAAGCCCATCATTCTCTCCCTCCCATCCGGGGGTTGAGCTTCATATAATTTTTTATAAAATGTCTTGAACACTCCATTCACTCTCTCTGCTCCCCGCTCCATCTCTCCTTCCTCATCCCTCACTCCCCCTATTTCCCTCGCTGCTCCCCTTTTCCTCAATTGGTGTGCCAGCAACCTGCTCGCCTTCTCCCCATATTCGTACTGTACACCCTGTGCCTTCCTCCATTGTGCCTCTGCAGTGCCCGTAGTCAGCAAGTCAAATTCTACATGTAGCCTTTGCCTTTCCCTGTACAGTCCCTCCTCCGGTGCTTCCGCATATTGTCTGTCCACCCTCAAAAGTTCTTGCAGCAACCGCTCCCATTCCTTACTCTCCTGCTTCCCTTTATGTGCCCTTATTGATATCAGCTCCCCTCTAACCACCGCCTTCAACGCCTCCCAGACCACTCCCACCTGGACCTCCCCATTATCATTGAGTTCCAAGTACTTTTCAATGCACCCCCTCACCCTTAGACACACCCCCTCATCTGCCATTAGTCCCATGTCCATTCTCCATGGTGGGCGCCCTCCTGTTTCCTCCCCTATCTCCAAGTCTACCCAGTGTGGAGCGTGATCCGAAATGGCTATAGCCGTATACTCCGTTCCCCTCACCTTCGGGATCAACGCCCTTCCCAGCACAAAAAAGTCTATTCGCGAATAGACTTTATGGACATAGGAGAAAAACGAGAACTCCTTACTCCTAGGTCTGCTAAATCTCCACGGGTCTACACCTCCCATCTGCTCCATAAAATCTTTAAGTATCTTGGCTGCTGCCGGCCTCCTTCCAGTCCTGGACTTCGACCTATCCAGCCCTGGTTCCAACACCGTATTAAAATCTCCCCCCATTATCAGCTTTCCCATCTCTAGGTCCGGAATGCGTCCTAGCATCCGCCTCATAAAATTGGCATCATCCCAGTTCGGGGCATATACGTTTACCAAAACCACCGTCTCCCCCTGTAGTTTGCCACTCACCATCACGTATCTGCCCCCGTTATCCGCCACTATAGTCTTTGCCTCGAACATTACCCGCTTCCCCACTAATATAGCCACCCCCCTGTTTTTCGCATCTAGCCCCGAATGGAACACCTGCCCCACCCATCCTTTGCGTAGCCTAACCTGGTCTATCAGTTTCAGGTGCGTTTCCTGTAACATAACCACATCTGCCTTAAGTTTCTTAAGGTGTGCGAGTACCCGTGCCCTCTTTATCGGCCCGTTCAGCCCTCTCACGTTCCACGTGATCAGCCGGGTTGGGGGGCTTCCTCCCTTGTCGATTAGCCATCCCCTTTTTCCAGCTCCTCACCCGGTTCCCACGCAGCTGTATCTCCCCCAGGCGGTGCCCCCCCCGCCCATCCCCTCCCATACCAGCTCCCCCCTCTCCCCAGCAGCAGCAACCCAGTAATTCCCCCCCCCCCCCCCCCCGCTAGATCCCCCGCTAGCGTAATTACTCCCCCCATGTTGCTCCCAGAAGTCAGCAAACTCTGGCCGACCTCGGCTTCCCCCCGTGACCTCGGCTCGCACCGTGCGACGCCCCCTCCTTCCTGCTTCTCTATTCCCGCCATGATTATCATAGCGCGGGAACCAAGCCCGCGCTTCTCCCTTGGCCCCGCCTCCAATGGCCAACGCCCCATCTCCTCCACCTCCCCTCCTCCCCCCATCACCACCTGTGGAAGAAAGAAAAGTTACCACATCGCATCTTGCTATTTACTAATTGTAGCTCGTCTTTTTCTGAATTCAACTCAGATACTTCATGTTTGAGTCTTGCAACTTCTGCCTCTAAAATTTCTTGCTTTTCAATTTTGGGCTTCTCTCTCTTGAGCTCCTCATGGACTGCCCGTAATTGCTCCTTCTGTTTTTTATTTCGCGATCATAGGTTGTACTTGCTACAGTCTTGTTTCTCTTTCCGAGCTGGCTCATTACAATCAAGGATCATTTGGTCCGTTTTTTATCTCTGCTCTTCGTAGTACATATTAATGACCTTGGTGTACACAAACAGCTTGGTTGAATAGACAGATAATGACAGATGAAATTGAATGAGAAAAGTGTGAAGTGGTTCATTTTGGTAAAAAGAATGCAGAGACACAATATACACTTCCAAAGGGGATATAGGAGCAGGTGCGTAAATCTTTGAAGGTTGCTGGACAGATTGACAGTTGGTTAATGATACATATGGCATCTTAGGCTTTATCACTAGATGTGTTGAGCAAGGAGATGTTAAATCAGTTCAGTCTCAGCTGGAGTATTGCATCCAGTCTGAGGCATCACACACTAGGAAAGATGAGAAGACATTTGAGAGAGTGCAGAAATCATTCACAAAAATGGTGAGTTCAAAAATTGGCAAAGTTGGAACTGATGTTCTCCTTGCAGAAGAGAAGGCTGAAACAAAATTTGGAGGTTTTCTTGCCCATGTTTAACCTGAAGCCATGAGACTTCATGGGGTCCAGAGTTGATGTTGACTCCCAGGACAACTTCTTTCTCACTGTATGCCACTGTGCCACCACCTCTGCTGGGTTTGTCCTGCCGGTGAGACAGGACATACCCAAGAATGGTGATAGAGGTGCCTGGGACATAGTCATACTCACAGAATCATACCTTATAGACAATGTCAGGCTGTTGCTAACCAGTTTGTGAGACAACCCTCAACTTTGGCACAAGCCCCCAGATGTTAGTGAGGAGGACTTTGCAGGGTCGACAGGGTTAGGTTTTCTGTTGTCGTTTCCGGTGCCTTGTTGTGTTTTCATAGCAATTGAATACAACTTGCTAGGCCATTTCAGAGGGCATTTAAGTGGATCTGGAGTCACATGTAGACCAGACCAGGTAAGGATGACAGATTTCCTTCCCTAAAGGACATTAGTGAACCAGATGGGTTTTATGACGATCCACAATGGTTCATGGTCATCATTCGACTTTTAATTCCAGATATTTAATGGAGTTTAAATTCCATCACCTGCCGTGGTGGGATTCGAACCCAGATCCCCAGGCCATTATCCCGGGTCTCTGGATTACTGGTCCAGCGATAATATCACTATGCCACCACCTCCCCATCAAACGCTTTGTTAAAATCCATATGAACAAGGTCCACCACATTCCTTTCATCAACATTCTCTGCTCCTTCATATTGATCTGTTTCTATTGGTAAGGCTTCGGTTTTTCCATGCTGTTGAAGCTGAGTTGCATTCTCAAAGTCATTGACATCCAGTGCTGCACACAGCACTGTCTTAGCTAAAAAAGTCTCCATTAGTTACATCAAATCAGATCATATGTACAAGAGGTAACTTGCAACACTAAAATGTATTGCACCAGAGGCCGCAGATTTAGTATAAGTCCAATGATAATGAGAGATTCATCAGTTAAAATGATTTTTTTCCCCTCTGATTTTATCCTCTTCCCTACCCAATGTTATGACCAGGCTGATCAACAGCTAGGAAAGAAAGGAAAGAGCAAGATGGGAGACATGTTGGAGAAAGCTGCTGAGCTACTGATGAGTTGTTTCCGGGTTTGTGCCAGTGACAAGTAGGTGTTTTAACAGCTTGTTTTTTTATGTTAACACTAAGTACAGTGCTACTTTAGTCCAGGATTTAGAAACTAACTCCTGTGGTCTTCTGCAGTAAACATTTTGTGTTATTTGACAAATTAAACATGAAATGGTGCAAATTTGTCTTATTTGGAAAACTGAGTGGGCTATCATTTCAAAGCTTTCAGAAATTTAGAACTATAGTGCAGAAGGAGGCCATTCGACCCATTGATGCCGCACCGACCCTCTGAAAAAGCACCTTGCCTGGGCCATTCCCCAGCTCTATCCCCGTCTCCTCATAACCCCACCTAACCTGCACATCTTTGGACTCTAAAGGGAAATTTGGTATGGCCAATCCACCTTTGGACTGTGGGAGGAAACCGGAGCACCCGGGGGAAACCCACGCACACACCGGGAGAAAGTGCAAACTTCACACAGACCCTCACCCAAGGCTGGAATTGAACCCAGGTTCCTGGCGGTTGTGAGGCAGCAGTGCTAACCACTGCGCCGCCAGTGGAACTGATTTAGATTTCAAAGTTCCATGGTTAAATCTTCAGGCAAGTGATTCCCAAAAGTTCTGACCTTAATGGACCATGGAAGTGTGTACCATGGAGTCAGTGCGTAGCACAGTGGTCGGGATATTCCCATGCCGCCGAAAGTCAATGAACTTTTGGCTGACCCGCAGAGGGTCCCACCATGATGGGGTCAACGAACCCTGACCACCCGTCATCTACAGGGTTGCGAGGTAGCATGGAGTTTAGAGGCCGTGTTCAAGGGATAGATGTGTAGCATTGAGTGCCGAAGACATGTAAAAAGTGTATGTGCCAATGAATATCACAACCACAAATAATGAGGAGGGGCGGGGGATCATGGGAGTGACAGGGCAGGGTTTAAATCCATTTTCCATGAATTTTCCTGTTTCTCAAGCTGTTAATGCTGTTAAAGGATCTCAGGATACTGATTTAGAATTCATGAGTGGGGTGGTGAAGGGAGCATTTCCAGCCAACAAACCTCTCAAAATATCTAGGTCCACACAATTTAGAAAAGGCATATACAAGTGAAAGTAAAAATGTATTGGCAGCCCTCAGTGGGCTACTTTCAGAGATTGTATGAGGCCCCTAAAGTCTGGTTTGGAACTCCAAATCAGACTTGTAGCCTTTCATGTGTCTGTTTTTGACTGTAATCTCTCAATTGTCACTGTTATTAAAGGTAACTTTTTAAAGTTATTTTTTTCTTTCATTGTGTACAAGATGAACAATAGCAGACAAATGTTTCCCTGTACAAAGTTATCTTCAGGTTCAGCTGCAGTGATGTTTTCTCACCATATAAGTATCTAAAAGTGTTAAGAACAAAGAAAAGTACAGCACAGGAACAGGCCCTTCGGCTTTCCAAGCCTGTGCCGACCATGCCGCCCGTCTAAACTAAAATCTTCTACACTTCCTGTGTCCGTATCACTCTATTCCCATCCTATTCATGTATTTGTCAAGATGCCCCTTAAATGTCACTATCGTCCCTGCTTCCACCAGCTCCTCCGGCAGCGAGTTCCAGGCACCCAGTACCCTATGTGCAAAAAAACTTGCCTCATACATCCCCTCGCACCTTAAACCTATGCCCCCTAATAATTGACCCCTCTACCCTGGGGAAAAAGCCTCTGACTATCCTCTCTGTCTATGCCCCTCATAATTTTGTACACCTCTATCAGATCGCCCCTGAACCTCCGTCGTTCCAGTGAGAACAAACCGAGTTTATTCAACCGCTCCTCATAGCTAATGCCCTCCATACCAGGCAACATCCTGGTAAATCTGTTCTGCACCCTCTTTCATCTTTCTGGTAGTGTGGCGACCAGAATTGAACACGCTTCTCCATGTGTGGCCTAACTAAGGTTCTATACAGCTGCAACATGACTTGCCAATTCTGATACTCAATGCCCCGGCCAATGAAGGCAAGCATGCCGTATGCCTTCTTGACTACCTTCTCCACCTGTGTTGGCCCTTTCAGTGACCTGTGGACCTGTGCACCTAGATCTCCCTGACTTTCAATATTCTTGAGGGTTCTACCATTCACTGTATATTCCCTACCTGCATTAGACCTTCCAAAATGCATTACCTCACATTTGCCCGGAGTAAACTCCATCTGCCATCTCTCCACCCAAGTCTCCAAACAATCTAAATCCTGCTGTATCCTCTGACAACCCTCATCGCTATCCGCAATTCCACCAACCTTTGTGTCGTCTGCAAACTTACTAATCAGACCAGTTACATTTTCCTCCAAATCATTTATATATACTACGATCAGCAAAGGTCCCAGCACTGATCACTGCGGAACACCACTAGTCACAGCCCTCCAATTAGAAAAGCATCCTTCCATTGCTACTCTCTGCCTTCTATGACTTAGCCAGTTCTGTAATCATCTTGCCAGCTCACCCCTGATCCCGTGTGACTTCACCTTTTGTCCCAGTCTACCATGAGGGACCTTGTCAAAGGCCTTACTGAAGTCCATATAGACAACATCCACTGCCCTACCTGCATCAATCATCTTTGTGACCTCTTCGAAAAACTCTATCAAGTTAGTGAGACATAACCTCCCCTTCACAAAACCATGCTGCCTCTTGCTAATACGTCCATTTGCTTCCAAATGGGAGTAGATCCTGTCTCGAAGAATTCTCTGCAGTAATTTCCCTACCACTGACGTAAGTCTCACCGGCCTGTAGTTCCCTTGATTATCCTTAAACAAAGGAACAACATTGGCTATTCTCCAGTCCTCCGGGACATCACCTGAAGACCGTGAGCATCCAAAGATTTCTGTCAAGGCCTCAGCAATTTCCTCTCTAGCCTCCTTCAGTATTCTGGGTAGATCCCATCGGGCCGTGGGGACTGATCTACCTTAATATTTTTCAAGACGTCCAACACCTCGTCTTTTTGGATCTCAATGTGACCCAGGCTATCTACACACCCTTCTCCAGACTCAACATCCACCAATTCCTTCTCTTTGGTGAATACTGATGCAAAGTATTCATTTAGTACCTCGCCCATACACTGCCTGTTATATTTTTCTGCCATAATTGTTGTACTAACCTTTGAGTTATCTGTTCATGGTCTCCAAGACAGGTGGGGAATGTTTTGCATCCTGGAGAGGTAAACTGTGCCCCTTCCATCATACCATCTCCTCTGGCTGTGGTTCTGCCCCATGTTGTAAGTCGCCCCCACTATGATGCTGACTGACATCGAGAGAAATTTCAGTAAATTTCCTGTATTACATCTCATTGTCAGACATCCTTGGGAGAGGATTTCTCATATAAACCTTTTATGGATTCGACAAATTCCAACAATTAATGACAGATAAATGCAACTTATTGGCATTTGTACTTTTCCAAGGTATAAATGAGGACGTACACTTTTTCATTTTGCTTATTTTGACTAGACTCAGAATGTCATTCTGGTTTTTGCTTCACAGATTTTGAATTAATTTGTTACATTTATTGCAGCAAATTATCCTTAAATTTTATTTGTATGTAAAATTCTACAGAGCAGGAGTTGATTATAATATTAATTCAGTACATCACAAAGAACACATAAGTACAGCACAGGAAGAGGTCCTTTGGCCCTCCAAGCCTTCGCCGATCATACTGCTCATCTAATCTAATCTCACACACTATATTAAAAAGAGGGAACACGTGGCTAAACCAATGGTGTATGAGGGAGGGTTCAGATTTCTGGATCATTGGGATCTCTTCCGGGGCAGGTGGGACCTGTTTTTAAAAAAAAAAAAAGGAGGGGTTGCATCTAAACTCGAGAGGCACCAATATCCTGGCTAGGAGGTTTGCTAGTGTTCCCTCGGGAGGATTTAAACTAGTATGGTAGGGGGATGGGAACCAGAGTGTTAGCTTAGAAGGTGTAATAACTGAAGGGGAAATAGAGAACAAAAATAGGAGAACAACATCACCCTCAGGCAGAGTAAAAAAGGTGACAAGTGTGAGAAGGGAGGTGGTCAATGCAGGACTGAGGTTCTGTACCTTAATGCGCGCAGTATACGGAGCAAGGTAAATGAGCTTGTTGCGCACATTGAAATTGGCGGGTATGATGTTGTGAGCATCACAGAGATGTGGCTGGGACCTAAATATACAAGGATATATGTCCTATGGAAAGAACAGGGAGATAGGCAAAGGGTTTGCATTGTTAGTAAGGAATGAAGTTAAATGAATAGCAAGGAACAATATAGGATCAGAAGGCATAAAATCTCTGTGGGTAGAGTTGAGGAATCACAAAGGTAAAAAGACCCTGATGGGAGTTATGTACAGCAGTAGTCAGGATGTGGAACAGAAAATACATCAGGAGATGGAGAAAGCATGTAAAAAAGGCAATAATCATGGGGGACTTCAATATGCAGGTGGACTGGGAAAATCAGGTTGGTAGTGGATCCCCAGAAAAGGAATTTATGGAATGTTTAAGAGATGGTTTTTGGAGCAGCTTGGGGTCGAGCCCACTAGGGAATAAGCAATTCTGGATTTATTGATGTGCAATGAGGCAGACTTGATTAGGGATCTTAAGATGAAGGAACCTTTAGGGAGCAGTGACCACAATATGATCGAATTTATCCTGCAGTTTGAGGGGGCGAAGCTGCAATCCGATGTAACGGAATTACAATTAAAAGGGTAACTACAAAGACATGAGGGAGGAGCTAGCCAGAGCTGATTAGAAAAGGAGCCGAGCAGGGAAGTCAGTGGAACAGCAATGGCAGGAGTTTTGGGGGGTTATTCGAGAGGCACAGCAGAAATTCATCCCAAGGAGGAGGAAACATGCTAAGTGGAGGACAAGGCATCCATGGCTGTTGAGGGAAGTCAAGGACAGCATAAAAACAAAAGAAAAAGCGTACAAAGTGGCGAGAATTAGTGGGAAGCCAGAGGATTGGGCATCCTTTAAAAGCGAGCAGAGGACAATTAAAAAAGCAATAAGGGGAGAGACGATGAAATATGAGTGCAAGCTAGCCAGTAATATTAAAGAAAATAAGACTTTTTTTCAATTTATGAAAGGTAAGAGAGAGGCAAAAATAGACAATGGACCACTGGAAAACGTGGCTGGAGAAGTAATAATGGGAAACAAAGAAATGGCAGACGAACTGAATAGTTACTTTGCATCAGTGTTCACGGTGGAAGACACCAGTGGGGTGCCAGAGCTCCAGGAGAATTATGAGGCAGGGGTGAGTGCAGTGGCCATCACTAAGGTTCTGGGGAAACTGAAAGGTCTGAAGGTGGACAAATATCTGGATCGGATGGACTACACCCCAGGGTTCTGAAGGAGGTAGCTGAAGAGATTGCGGAGGCATTGGTGATGATCTTTCAGGAATCACTGGAGGCAGGAAGGGTCCCAGAGGACTGGAAAGTGGCTTCTGTCACACCACTGTTTAAGAAGGGAGGAAGGCACAGAGGGTGCCTTTTACACAGAGGGTAGTGGGTGCTTGCAACTCGCTGCCGGAGGAGGTGGTGGAAGCAGGGACGATAGTGGCATTTAAGGGGCATCTTGACAAATACATGAATAGGATGGGACTAGAGGGATACGGACCCAGGAAGTGTTGAAGATTGTCGTTTAGTAGGGCAGCATGGTCGGCACGGGCTTGGAGGGCCGAAGGGCCTGTTCCTGTGCTGTACTTTTCGTTGTTCTTTGAGGCAGAAGACATGAAATTATCGGCCAGTTAGCCTGACTTCGGTCATTGGTAAGATTTTAGAGCCCGTTATTAAAGATGAGATCGCGGAGTACTTGGAAGTGCATGATAAAATAGGACTGAGTCAGCACGGCCTTGTCAAAGGGACGTCATGTTTGAAAAATCTGTTAGAGTTTTTTGAGGAGGTAACAAGGAGGTTAGACAAAGGAGAGCTTGTGGACATGATTTATTTAGATTTCCAGAAGGCCTTTGACAAGGTGCCACATAGGAGACTTAAGAGCCCACGGTGTTAAGGATAAGATCCTGGCATGGATAGAGGATTGGCTGACTGGCAGAGGCAGAGAGTGGGGATAGAGGGGTCTTTTTCAGGATGGCAGCCAGAGACTAATGGTCTGCCTCGGGGTTATGTGCTGGGACAACAACTTTTCACAATGTACATTAATGATCTGGAAGAAGGAACTGAAGGCACTGTTGCTAGATTTGCAGATGATACAAAGACCAGTTGAGGGGCAGGTAGTATTGAGGAAGCAGGTGGGCTTCAGAAGGATTTGGACAGGCTAAGAGAGTGGGCAAAGAAGTGGCAGATGGAATACAATATGGAAAAATGTGAGGTAATGCACTTTGGAAGGAGAAATGGAGGCATAGACTATTTTCTAAATGGGGAAATGCTTAGGAAATTAGAAGCACAAAGGGACTTGGGAATCCTTGTTCATGATTCTCTTAAGGTTAATGTGCAGGTTCAGTTGGCAGTTAGGAAGGCAAATGCAATGTTAGCATTCAGGTCAAGAGGACGAGAATACAAGAGCAGGGATGTACTTCTGAGGCTGTATAAAGCTCTGGTCAGACCCCATTTGGAGTATTGCGGGCAGTTTTGTGCCCTGTATCAAAGGAAGGATGTGCTGACCTTGGAAAGGGTCCAGAGGAGGTTCACAAGAATGATCCCTGGAATGAAGAGCTTTTCGTATGAGAAACGGTTGAGGACTCTGGATCTGTACTCGTTGGAGTTAAGAAGGATGAGGGGGATCTTATTGAAACTTATAGGATACTGCGAGGTCTGGATAGAGTGGACGTGGAGAGGATGTTTCCACTTGTCAGAAAAACTAAAAGCAGAGGACACAATCTCAGACGAAAGAGATGATCCTTCAAAACAGAGATGAGGTGGAATTTCTTCAGCCAGAGGGTGTGTGAATCTGTGGAACTATTTGCCGCAGAAGGCTGTGGAGGCCAATCACTGGGTCTTTAAGACCGAGATAGATAAGTTTTTGATTAATAAGGGGATCAGGGGTTATGGGGAGAAGGCAGGAGAATGGGGATAAGAAAAATACGAGCCATGATTGAATGGCGGAGCAGATTCGATGGGCCGAGTGGCCTAATTCTGCTCCTATGTCTTGTGGTCTTATGGTCCACGAGCTTTTTTGAGTAGCCCATTGAATTTTTCAAAATTGATTATTTTGGGTTTACTGATGTTTATTTCTTAACAATTGAAATTATTTTACTGAATTTTATCATTATCTCTCACCATAGCCGAGCTGGAATCGATGATTCAAAGAAGTGGGGAATGTTATTTCTCATCAATCAGCTGTTCAAAATATACTTTAAGGTAAGACAAGATCCCTGTGTAATTGTACAATCAGTGCTCATTCAATCACCCCAATATCAATAGTGAGGTACAGTTTTATAGACAGCCGAAGAACCTAGTAAGGCCCGGAACCTGGAGGTCCTGCCTAACCTAATAGCAGGACTTCCTTATCATTCCCTGGTAAATATTGGCTTCTTTATCAGCAACTGGGTGAGTCATAGAGGTTTACAGAATGAAAACGCCCTTCGGCCCAATAATTCCATGCTGCCCAGTTTTTACTACTAAGCTAGTCCCAATTTCCCACATTTGGCCCATATCCCCCTCTACCCATCTTTCCCATATAATTGTCTAAATGCTTCTTAAAAGACAAAATTGTTCACGCCCCTACTACAGCCTCTGGCAGCTCGTTCCACATACTCACCATCCTCTGTGTGAAAAATGGGGAAAATCTGTATCGTTGATTGTTGGGAAGTATGCATTTAAAAAAAAAAAATGTATTCTATTACAAACTTGTATCAAAACAGGTTACAGAGAATAAACGCCCCGGAAAATATACATCCCAGCATTTCCCCTTTTTTCACCCCTTCCCCCCCCCCCCCATGAACACTTCTGAAGAGCCCCTTAACTCATACTTTATCTTCTCCAACCACAGGAAGTCGTACAGGTCACCCAGACAAACTGCTATCCCCAGTGGCGATGCCGACTGCCACTCCAGCAAAATCCGCCGCTGTGCAGAGAGGCGAAGGCCACGACATCGGCCTTCCTGCTCTCCAGCTTCTCTGAAAGCCCAAATATCGCCACCAAAGAGTCCAGGTCCACCTCCTCCTTCACTATCCTGGCTAAAACCGCGAACACACCCACTCAGAATCTGCCCACTTTTTTGCAACACTAAAACAGGTGCGTGTGATTCTCACACTCATCTGCTATCACCTGAAAGAACCCACTCATATGCACCCTGTGCACCACCTTAAACTGTATCAGTCTCTTGCGTGCACAAGAGGAGGTCCTGTTTCCCCTACGCAGTGCCTAACTCCATACTCCTCAATTGATCTCCCCCACTTCTCCCAACTCCGCTTCCCATTTCTCCTTGATCTTCACCACCCGCTCGCCTCCCTGCTCCCCCAGCCACTTGTATAGATCCCCAATTCTTCCCTCCCCTTTCACATCCGGAAGCAGCAGTCGCTCCAGCAGGATGTATCCCGGCAACCTAGGGAACCCCCTCCAGACGCTTCGCGCAAAGTCCTGAACCTGCAGATACCTGAACTCATTCCCCCTCGGCGGCTCTACCCTCTCCCTTAGCTCCTCCAGACTGGCGAACCCTTCCTCCAAATACAGATCTCTCACCTTGACCAGCCCCACTTCCCTCCACCCCCTGTATACACTAACCACCCCCCCAGAACTGTTTTGATGCATGTTTGTAATAAAAAAAAATTTTTTTAAATGATTGTGGTGCAGTTGGAGCAGTCCAACTGCGTGCAGCAGCAGGTGGTGGTCCGACAATGAGTGCCATCCAGGCCAACAACGCACTGATGGCGTCCGTGGTGGAGGCATTGGGAGCAACGGTTTTGGCTGTAGATCACATGTCCAAGGCCTGGGGCATTCTGTGCAGGCGCTGGCCGAGGCCCATGAAGTTGCCGCCTCACAGGCGACCATGTCCCAGGGCCACCTTGCAATCGCAGCGGCGCTCCTGCGTGTGACCCAGTCGCAGCAGGCCATGGTTGGGAATGTTGGCGGCATTGCCGAGGCGCTGGCCGACGTGGTGCAGACACAGAGGGAGGTGGCCCAGTCCGAGAGGGAGATGGCGCACCCACTGGCTGATGTGACACAAACCCAGAAGGTGGTGGCACAGTCACAGCGTGATGTGATGCAATCCCAGATGGAGATGGTCCATTCCCTGTGCTCTATGGCTGCGAACGTGCGGATCGTGGTCAAGACCAGAGCGGGCCTCAAGGACTGGTAGGCCGAGTTATGTATTACTTGATATTCTAACCATTTTCCAACAGATCAATAAACTCCATCTATGTAAGCCCTTAATCAGAGCGATTGACAGCTCCAGTCTGAAGGATGAGTACAGCATGGCACAAAGGGTGACGTATAAGTACTATGTTGGGAGGAAAGCCATGTTTGACAGTGATTTTAAGCAAGGTGAGACACTCCTGACAAATTAAGAATTTCTTTACCCGTCAGTCTGGCCTCAATAAAAGTCGAGATGGATTTGCAGGTACAGCATTAGTTATTTTATTTGACTTGCAAGCCTGGCTCAATTCACAGAGGTACAAAACACATCTTGCTTTGTATACCTCCGGAATCCAGTGAATGTGTAAGACAAAGAAATCCCTACTGATACACACAAATGGCATCAAGTTTCACATACACGATTCCCATAGGTCATCCTATACCCCTCCTGACCTGGCCATACATCCTAATTGGCTCACTTCCAATCCCTTCCTCTGGCCCCCTATTACCCAGCATCCTTTTCTCCTCCTTTGCTGGACACACCTCCTTGCTTTGCCATGCGGTCTGAAATCCTTTGTCTGTGAACTCACCAGGATGAGACTGGCCTATCTCTACATTACAGTAACTAATATCTCTAAAGTAACTATTTTATATCACATTCGTCACTCCTATCACCAGGTACTGGGAAGACTTATTATTAGAGAGTGTATGTTTTATACTGTTGCGGGCACATTAGAATACTCCATTGAAAAATGTTTACTTACTCTCGCTACTATCATAGTTGTTGTGTAAAGTGCATAAAAAGGAGGAAGACATAAAACATAAAGGGAGTGTGAACCTTGCACTTTATTTCATGGACCAAAGCGATGATAACTTTAAAATATAACATTTCCTGTTCTCTTTTTGCAGCTGAAGAATATCTATCATTTGCATTTCAACATTGCCATAGGTCCAGCCAGAAGAACAAACGGATGATTCTAATCTATCTGCTACCTGTGAAGATGCTTCTTGTAAGTAAGGCACATTGTGTAGCAATCATAAAATGGTATCCAGTTGTTTACATCTTGGGAAACAACAACTGTTTGAAGAAAACATTGATACTGGATATTGCGAGGAATACAGTTTTCAACACTACATGCTCTCAAGCCATGTTGCAGAGGCTTGAGCATGTAATCCAGATTCCCACTCCAGTGCAGTTGTGAAGTGTCATTTTTGGATAAGGTGTTAAACCATATGGATGTAAAAGATGTTATGGTATTATTTGAAGTAGAGCAGTGGAATTATCCCAGTGTTATCTATGTTCTGATGCACAGTGGGCTAAACAACTGGCTTGGAATGCAGAACAAGGCAGCAGCGCGGGTTCAATTCCTGTATCAGCCTCCCTGAACACGTGCCGGAATGTGGCGACTAGGGGCTTTTCACAGTAACTTCATTGAAGCCTACTTGTGACAATAAGTGATTATTATTATTAATATTTATTGCTCAATCCACACCACTTAAAGACAGATGATCTGATCATTCACATCGCCGTCACATGGGGGACGCAGTGGCATAGTCACTGGGCTAGTATTCCAGAGACTCTGGGGACCTGGGTTCGAATCCAACCATGGCAGATAAAGAAAGTTGAATTCAATAAAAATCTGAATTAAACTCTAATGATGGCCAATGAAACCATTGTCGATTGTTGTAAAAACCCAAATGTCTTTTAGGGAAGGAAATCTGGCGTCCTTACCTGGTCTGGCCTGCATGTGACTCAAAGTGTTTGACTCTTATGGGGCATTTTAGGCCTCTGAAAAGGCCTCGCAGTTGCAGGGCTATTAGGAACGGCAAATAAATGCTGACCCAGATCAAATGAATTTAAAAAGTAAGACATGTGGGAGCTTGCTGTTGAAAATTGGCTGCTGTGTGTTAAGTAATGGGTTAATTCGTTGTCTCATTTATGTTAAGTATCCAATGATTGACACTGATATGTAAAGGGGCTTCAGGTGGCCCTTGTGTCAGATGGTGTGTTAGAGTTTTGTGCAGAGGAAGTGAAATAAATGGTGTTTGGTGAAAAGGAACAGGACTTTTGACTCTACATACAACGGTAACTAAAACGTATAACACTGTGTTTACTACATTACAATGCCGACTACATTTCCAAATTTGCTCTATTGACTTTCCCTTTTCTATTTCTTTCTGTTCTTTTAACAGGGCCACATGCCAACAGTCCAACTGTTGCGGAAATATGACCTTTTGCAGTTTTCTGATGTCACCAAAGCTGTTGGGTATGAATTTCATGGCTACATGGGGCGCGATTTAATGGCCTCATTGCACCCGACGTGGTGTTGCAATGAGGCTGTTGAATCTCACGAGAGGCCTCTCGTGAGATTTGCAATTCTTGAAGCGCCTCGTGAGATGTAACGGAATGTCGCGAGACGGGTCTCGTCCTCACTGGGTGTGATCCCGATCTGCATATTTAAATGACCCATTAGACTTATTGAAATATGCATTCAGCGGTGAGAGTGGAGGCACTGCACAAAAAATGGCAGGAGAAGCTGGAGAATAGGTCAAGGAGTCAGAACCTGCTGATTCCGAGTCTCCCTGAAGGTGTGGAGGGGTCGGATGTCGAGGCGTACGTGGCTACGATGCTGGGCACGCTGATGGGCGTCTGGAGTTGGATGGGGCGCACAGAGTCCTGGCAAGGAGGCCGAGGGCGAACGAGCCCCCGAGAGCTATGGTGGTAAGGTTCCACCGCTTCACCGATAAGGAGTGTCCTGCGATGAGCGAAGAAGGAGCGGAGCAGCAGGTGGGAGAACACCGAGATCCGTATTTATCAGGACTGGACTGCAGAGCTGGCCAAGAAGCGTGCGGGATTCAACAGGGCCAAGGCGGTCCTCCACGGAAAGGGGGTGAAGTTCGGGCTGTTACAACCGGCGAGGCTGTGGGTTACATATCAGGACCGGCATCACTATTTCGACACTCCGGACGAGGCGTGGACTTTCATCAAGAATGAGAAGCTGGACTCTAGTTAATGGACTGCAGTATGTTGTGGGGGTTGTTGGTGGGGGGGTGTTATGTTGGGATTTTCCCTGTGTTTTTGTGGCCCCTTTGCCCTGGGCCCTCGAGGCTTTGGGCGAGGTCGCAGTTGGGAAGAGCTGCGTCACAGGAGGTGGGGTCGGCCCAGACAGGGAGCATGGTTTACCCGGAAATGGTGGGGGTGGCACCTGAAGCTGGGGGTTTGAGTGTACGGTACTTTGTTTTGTTTTTCTTTCACTGTTCACACGGGGTGAAGAGGGGACTCTCTCTACCCCACTTGGGTGTGGGTGGGGTGGGAGGTTGGAGATTTGTAAGGGGAACCCACGGGGCGATTGGAGGTGGAGGCGGGAGCGGCCGGGGTCAGCATGAGTCAGCTGACTTACGGGAGTGCAATGGGGGGGGGAAGTAGGGGGGTTAAGCGGATGGGGGGGGCTGGGATGCTGCTCTGCTGACTGCGGAGGAATCGATGATAAAGGGAAGAGTCGTAGAACGATACAGCGCAGTACAGGCCCTTCGGCCCACGAAGTTGCACCGAAACAAAAGCCATCTAACCTACACTATGCCATTATCATCCATATGTTTATCCAATAAACTTTTAAATGCCCTCAATGTTGGCGAGTTCACTACTGTAGCAGGTAGGGCATTCCACGGCCTCACTACTCTTTGCGTAAAGAACCTACCTCTGACCTCTGTCCTATATCTATTACCTCTCAGTTTAAAGTTATGTCCCCTCGTGCCAGCCATATCCATCCGCGGGAGAAGGCTCTCACTGTCCACCCTATCCAACCCCCTGATCATTTTGTATGCCTCTATTAAGTCTCCTCTTAACCTTCTTCTCTCCAACGAAAACAACCTCAAGTCCATCAGCCATTCCTCATAAGATTTTCCCTCCATACCAGGCAACATCCTGGTAAATCTCCTCTGCACCCGCTCCAAAGCCTCCACGTCCTTCCTATAATGCGGTGACCAGAACTGTACGCAATACTCCAAATGCGGCCGTACCACAGTTCTGTACAGCTGCAACATGACCTCCTGACTCCGGAACTCAATCCCTCTACCAATAAAGGCCAACACTCCATAGGCCTTCTTCACCACCCTATCAACCTGGGTGGCAACCTTCAGGGATCTATGTACATGGACACCTAGATCCCTCTGCTCATCCACACTTCCAAGAACTTTACCATTAGCCAAATATTCCGCATTCCTGTTATTCCTTCCAAAGTGAATCACCTCACACTTCTCTACTATAAACTCCATTTGCCACCTCTCAGCCCAGCTCTGCAGCTTATCTATATCCCTCTGTAACCTGCTACATCCTTCCACACTATCGACAACACCACCGAGTTTAGTATCATCTGCAAGTTTACTCACCCACCCTTCTGCGCCTTCCTCGAGGTCATTGATAAAAATGACAAACAGCAACGGCCCCAGAACAGATCCTTGTGGTACTCCACTTGTAACTGAACTCCATTCTGAACATTTCCCATCAACCACCACCCTCTGTCTTCTTTCAGCTAGCCAATTTCTGATCCACATCTCTAAATCACCCTCAATCCCCAGCCTCCGTATTTTCTGCAATAGCCTACCGTGGGGAACCTTATCAAACGCTTTGCTGAAATCCATATACACCACATCAACTGCTCTACCCTCGTCTACCTGTTCAGTCACCTTCCCAAAGAACTCGATAAGGTTTGTGAGGCATGACCTACCCTTTACAAAGCCATGCTGACTATCCCTGATCATATTATTCCTATCTAGATGATTATAAATCTTGTCTCTTATAATCCCCTCCAAGACTTTACCCACTACAGACGTGAGGCTCACCGGTCTATAGTTGCCGGGGTTGTCTCTGCTCCCCTTTTTGAACAAAGGGACCACATTTGCTATTCTCCAGTCCTCTGGCACTATTCCTGTAGCCAATGATGACATAAAAATCAAAGCCAAAGGTCCAGCAATCTCTTCCCTGGCCTCCCAGAGAATCCTAGGATAAATCCCATGAGGACCCGGGGACTTATCTATTTTCAGCCTGTCCAGCCTACGTACCTCAATGCCATCTATTCTATTAGCCTGGGTCTCAGCATTCTCCTCCACAACATTATCTTTTTCCTGAGTGAATACTGACGAAAAATATTCACTTAGTATCTCGCCTATCTCTTCAGACTCCACACACAACTTCCATCCCTGTCCTTGACTGGTCCTACTCTTTCCCTAGTCATTCGCTTATTCCTGACATACCTATAGAAAGCTTTTGGGTTTTCCTTGATCCTACCTGCCAAATACTTCTCATGTCCCCTCCTTGCTCGTCTTAGCTCTCTCTTTAGATCCTTCCTCGCTACCTTGTAACTATCCATCGCCCCAACTGAAACTTCACACCTCATCTTCACATAGGCCTCCTTCTTCCTCCATAGGCCTCCTTCTTCCTCTTAACAAGAGATTCCACTTCTTTGGTAAACCACGGTTCCCTCGCTCGACGCCTTCCTCCCTGCCTGACCGGTACATACTTATCAAGAACACGCAGTAGCTGATCCTTGAACAAGCTCCACTTATCCAGTGTGCCCAACACTTGCAGCCTACTTCTCCACATTATCCCCCCCCAAGTCACGTCTAATGGCATCATAATTGCCCTTTCCCCAGCTATAACTCTTGCCCTGCGGTGTATACTTATCCCTTTCCATCATTAACGTAAACGTCACCGAATTGTGGTCACTGTCCCCAAAGTGCTCTCCTACCTCCAAATCCAACACCTGGCCTGGTTCATTACCCAAAACCAAATCCAACGTGGTCTCGCCTCTTGTTGGCCTGTCAACATATTGTGTCAGGAAACCCTCCTGCACACACTGTACAAAAAATGACCCATCTAATGTACTCGAACTATATCTTTTCCAGTCAATATTTGGAAAGTTAAAGTTAATAACTACCCTGTTACTTTCGCTCTTATCCAGGATCATCCTCGCCATCCTTTCCTCTAGATCCCTAGAACTATTTGGAGGCCTATAGAAGACTCCCAACAGTGTGACCTCTCCTTTCATGTTTCTAACCTTAGCCCATACTACCTCGGAAGATGAGTCCCCATCTAGCATCCTCTCCACCACCGTAATACTGCTCTTGACTAGCAGCGCCACACCTCCCCCTCTTTTGCCTCCTTCTCTGAGCTTACTAAAACACCTAAACCCCGGAACCTGCAACATCCTCTCCACCAGAATTGATTGGTGAGGGTCTTCCCAGAAGTCCGCGGGTCGAAGTTCCTGTTCCCGTCTTAAACACTAAAATTTAAAAAAAACAGCAAAGAGGGACCGAAATTGCTGAAATTGACTAGCCTGCTCCTGTGAAGGTCTCCCAGAAATCACTAACGCATCGCTCCCGCTGAAATCGACTGGCCTGCTCCTGCAAAGACAAGTGTTTTTTAAAGGAGAGACTTACCTCCCAGAAATCACTTGCGCACTGCTCCCGCTGAAATTGACTAACCTGCTCCGCTCCCGCTGAAATCGATTGGTCTGCTCCTGCAAAGACAAGTGTTTTTAAAGGAGAGACTTACCTCCCAGAAATCACTTGCGCACTGCTCCCGCTGAAATTGACTAACCTGCGCCGCTCCCGCTGAAATCGACTGGCCTGCTCCTGCAAAGACAAGTGTTTTTAAAGGAGAGACTTACCTCCCAGAAATCACTTGCGCATCGGGACGGGAAGCCTCCGCCTGGGGGGCTGGAGGGTGCGGGAGGCGCGGGCACGTGGCTGGCCATAAAAAGGAGATGGCTAGTCGGCGGGGGGGGTGGTGGGCGCGGGGGTAAGCCCCCCGACCAGGCTGATCACGTGGAACGTGAGAGGCCTGAATGGGCCGGTCAAGAGGGCCAGTCTGTTTTCGCACTTAAAGGGGCTAAAGGCAGATGTAGCCATGCTACAAGAAACGCACCTGAAGATCGCGGATCAAACCAGGCTGAGGAAAGGATTGGTGGGGCAGGTTTTCCACTCGGCTGGACGTGAAGAACAGGGGGGGTCGCAATTTTGGTGAGCAAGCGGGTGGCATTTGAGGCGGCGGGTTTTGTGGTGGATAAAGGGGGTCGATATGTTATGGTGAGTTGCAGGGAGCCCGGGTGGTGCTAGTGAATGTGTATGCTCCAAAGTGGGACGATGCAGGGTTCATGATGCGAATGTTGAGTAGGATTCCGGATCTGGAGTCATGCAGTTTGGTAATGGGGGGGGGGGGGACTTTAACACGGTCCTGGACCCGGCACTGGATCGGTCTAGGTCAAAATCGGGTAAGAGGCCGGCAGCGGCCAAGGTCCTGAGGGGGTTCATGGCCCAGATGGGAGGAGTGGATCCATGGAGATTTGCCAAGCCAAGGGCGAAGGAGTTTTCCTCCTTCTCTCATGTGCACAAGGCGTACTCGCGGATTGATTTTTTCGTTGTAAGTAGGCCGCTAATCCCGAGAGTGGAGGGGTGGAGTACTCGGCCATTGCGATCTCGGACCATGCCACGCACTGGGTGAAGTTGCGGCTGGGGGAGGAGAGAGGCCAATGCCCTCTGGAGAATGGACGTGGGACTACTGGCGGACGAGGAGGTCTGTGGGTGGGTTCGGAGGTGTATCCAAAGCTATGTGGAGACCAATGATAATGGGGAGGTTTCGGTGAGTGTGGTCTGGGAGGCGCTGAAGGCAGTTGTCAGAGGGGAGCTAATTTCAGTCAGGTCCCGCAGAGAGAAGAGGGATAGGATGGAGAGGGAGAGGTTGGTGGGGAAGATACTTAGGGTGGACAGGAGGTATGCGGAATCCCCCGAAGAGGGATTGTTGAAGGAGCGCTGGAGCCTGCAGGCGGAGTTTGACTTGCTTACCACGGGGAAGGCTGAGGCTCAATTGAGGAAGATACAGGGAGCAGTGCAAGAGTATGGGGAGAAGGCAAGTAGGATGCTGGAGCATCAGCTGCGGAAGAGAGAGGCGGGCAGGGAGTTTGGGGGAATTAGAGATGGGGGGGTAACACGGTGCTGAGCTCGGCAAGGATTAACGAGGTCTTCAAGGGCTTTTATGGCAAATTGTACGAGTCCGAACCCGGGGGGGGTGGGGGGGGCAGTTCCTGGACCAACTGAGGTTTCCACAGGTGGAGATGGGGCGAGTAGAGGGATTGGGGGCCCCGATTGAGATGGAGGAACTGGTTAAGGGGTTAGTGGCTTTGCAGGCAGGCAAGGCCCCGGGACCGGATGGGTATCCCGTAGAGTTTTATAGGAAATTCTCGTAGCTGCTGGGTCCGCTGTTGTTGAGGACTTTCAATGAGGCTCAGGAAAAGGGAACCCTTCCCCCGACGCTGTCGCAAGCTCTGGTCTCGCTTATCCTCAAGCGAGATAAGGACCCGTTGCAATGCAGCTCCTATAGGCCGATTGCGCTCCTTAATGTGGATGCCAAGCTGTTGGCCAAGCTGTTGGCCAAGATTTTGGCTCCTAGGATTGAGGACTGTGTCCCGGGAGTGATCAATGAGGATCAGACAGGGTTTGTGAAGGGCAGGCAGTTGAATACGAATGTGCGGAGGCTCCTGAATGTGATCATTATGCCCTCGGAGGTGGGTGGGGGGGGGGGGGGGGGGATGCAGAGGTGGTAGCGGCAATGGACGCGGAGAAAGCCTTCGATCGGGTGGAGTGGGAGTACCTGTGGGAAGTGTTCGGCAGATTTGGGTTTGGAGAGGAATTTATAGGGTGGGTCAAATTGTTGTATCAGACCCCGGTAGCGAGTGTGTCGACGAACAGGCTGTGGTCGGGGTACTTTAGATTACATCGAGGGACGAGGCAGGGGTGCCCCCTGTCCCCCCTGCTGTTTGCCCTGGCGATCGAGCCGTTGGCCATGCTGCTGAGCGAGTCCAGAAACTGGAGGGGGTTGGTTCGGTGGGGGGAGGAGCATCGTGTTTCACTGTATGCGGATGACCTGCTCCTGTACATTGTGGATCCGGTGGATGGGATGGGGGAGGTCATGCAGATTCTTAGGGATTTTGGAGACTTTTCGGGGTATAAGCTGAATGTTGGAAAAAACAAGCTTTTTGTGATACATGCGAGGGGCCAGGAAAAGAGACTGGGAGAGCTACCCCTTAAGATGGTGGAGAGGAGCTTTCGCTACTTGGGCACTCAGATGGCAAAGAGCTGGGGTATCCTGCACAAGCTCAATTTTGCGCGGCTGGTGGATCAGATGGAGCAGGACTTTAAAAGGTGGGACATGCTGCCGCTTTCCCTGGCAGGCAGGGTGCAGTCCGTAAAGATGACGGTCCTCCACAGGTTCTTGTTCGTCTTCCAGTGCCTTGCCATTCTCATCCCCAAGTCCTTTTTCAAGCGGGTAAATAGGATTATTACGGGATTTGTGTGGGCAAACAGGACCCCACGTGTTAAGAGACTGTTCTTGGAGCGCAGTCGGGGGGGGGGGGGGATGGGTTGGCGCTGCCGAACCTTTGCAGCTATTACTGGGCAGCGAAAATATCCATGATTCAGTAATGGAGGGAGAGGGGGCAGCGTGGAAAAGATTGTAAGCGGCGTCTTGTAAAGATACTAGCCTGGGGGCACTGATAACGGCGCCGTTGCCGCTTCCGCCGACGCGGTATACCACGAGCCCGGTGGTGGCGGCGACATTGAGGATCTGGGGGCAGTGGAGACGGCACAGGGGGAGGCAAGGGCTTCAGTCTGGGCCCTGATACGGAACAATCACAGGTTCGTTCCGGGTAAAATAGATGGGGGGTTCCTAAGTTGGCAAGGGCGGGTATCAGAAGGATGGGGGACTTGATGGGACTTTTGCTAGTATGAGGGCGCTGGAGGAGAAATTTGGGCTACCCCCGGGGAATACCTTTTGGTACATGCAGGTCCGGGCGTTCGTGAAAAAGCAGGTGGGGGAATCCCTGCTGCTGCCTGCCCGGAGGATACAGGACAGGGTGGTCTCGGGCGTGTGGGTAGGGAATGGCAAGATATCGGAAATGTTCAGGAGCTGCAGGAGGCAGAGGGGGCCTCGGTGGAAGGGGCTAAAGGGCAAGTGGGAGGAGGAGCTGGATGAGGGCCTGTGGGCTGACGCCCTGGGCAGGGTCAATTCCTCCTCATCTTGCGCCAGGCTTAGCCTGATTCAGTTTAAGGTGGTGCACCGGGCGCATATGATAGTGGTGAGAATGAGTAAGTTCTTTGGGGTGGAGGACAGGTGTGTGAGGTGCTCAGGGAGCCCAGCAAATCATGTCCATATGTTCTGGGCATGCTCGGCACTTACAGGATTTTGGAAAGGCTTCGCAAAGGCTATCTCCAAGGTCTTGGATACTCTGGTAAAACCGAGCTCGGGGATAGCGATATTTGGGGTATCAGACGATCCGGGAGTGCAGGAGTCGAAAGAGGCCGGAGTTCTGGCCTTTGCCTCCTTGGTAGCCTGGAGAAGGCTCTTGTTAATGTGGAGAGACGCGAAACCCCCAAGCGTAGAGGCTTGGGTCAGTGACATGGTGGGATTTCTCAGGTTGGAGAGGATAAAGTTTGCCTTGCGAGGGTCCTTGCAGGGGTTCTCCAGGCAGTGGCTACCGTTCCTTGACTTTCTCGCGGAAAGTTAGGTGGCAGTCAGCAGCAGCAGCAAACCGGGGAGGGGGTAGGGGGGGTGGTTTGGGCGGTGGATGGATTTTGTTTGTAAAGGGCAGATACCCCACCTTGTTTTGTTAAATGGTTAAGTTGTTTTCTGCTTTATTGCTATGTTTTATTTTCGTTGTTTTTCTTTTTGTTGTGGTTTGTAAAAATTTTGAATAAAAACAAATTAAAAAAAAAAAAAAGAAATATGCATTCACGGGATTCTACTGGCACCCGGGACCTAACGGGCCTGGAAGAGCTCACCATAGCACCGTTTAGTACTGGTCCACACAAATGTCGTAATGGCATACAGGGGGATCTTCCAGGCCATTAGAGACACCCAGGTCGTTGGGGAGCGGGCACGGTAGCGCCTTGGCACTCTCTTTGGCACCTGGGCAACTTGGCACTACCAGGGTGCTTGGGTAGCACTAGCAGGGGCACTGCCCAAGTGCCAGGTTGGCACTGCCAGGGATCGGGCCCAAGGGACCATACTAGGTGAAGGGAAGTGATGGGGATATTCCCAGGGGCCTCCCCGAGGTTGGGGGGGAAAACAGGAGGTCAAATACCAGTGGTGGGGGCTGGGGGGTGGTGAGAGAGATTGGGACAATCTAACAAAGAAGAAGAACCTTTATAAATGACTCTGGGCCAAGGAGGAGAGGCGCTGGAGAAGGATGGTATGGTAAATCCTGTCAAAGGGTTGGACTGCAGTTTTGTTAATTTTTGTTTTTTTTGTATAATTAGTGAAGGGAACCTTTTGCTACTAAATGAAGCATTGGCGAAACATGAAGCTTTCTTCATTCGCTGTGGAATCTTTCTCATACTTGAAAAACTGAAAATCATCACATACAGAAACCTTTTCAAGAAAGTGTAAGCACAGAACTTCATTTGCTGCTTGTTTGTGTCATGCAGTCCCCTCGAGTGGTGACCTTTATGTAACAATCACACTGCTTTCTGATTAATCAGCAGTTTTACATTGACGTAACTCTGTTCTTCTAGGTATTTACTGCTCAGGACACATCAGCTGCCACTCGATGCTTTCCTGGTTGCTCTTAATTTCATGCAAGTCGAGGATGTTGATATTGATGAAGTTCAATGTATTTTAGCAAACCTCATCTACATGGTATGTAAACTGATTACCAATTTTCAATTTATGAGGGAAATGCAGAGCCGAATCTTCTGAAGAGTGACAATCACCATTGTTTTGCCACTCTACTCCTATTTACTTACTTTGCAAGGGAGCTCCACATTTCCTGCCCAGGCTTCTGTACTGGGCCTCCTCAGTAATGCGGAGCAGCGTAGGGGGAGATTAGTTGAGTAGTCTGTTCAGGAGCACATAGTCTATGGGAGGAGTGGAGGGGGGGTGGGTGTGGTGGGCGGTCAATGGTATAGTTAACCAGGTGTTAGATATATTTTTAATTCGGATGGCGCAGTGGTTAGCATTGCTGCCTCACGGCGCCGATCCCGGCTCTGGGTCATTGTCCGTGTGGAGTTTGCTCATTTTCCCCGTGTTTGCGTGGGTTTCACCCCCAAAGATGTGCAGGGTAGGTGGATTGGCCACGCAAAATTGCCCCTTAATTGGGAAAAAGTGAATTGGGTACTCTAAATTTATATATTTTTTAAAAGAAATATTTTTAATCCTCCTAACTTTTCCTGAGTAGCTATTCTGCTATGTGAGTTGGAACCATCAAAGTCTCTGACTCGGAGGGTTCCAGGCACAGGGGAGTTGCCCATTAGAAGTCGAAACATTCTGGGCAATTCTTGCATAGTCAGTGTGTTGGCACTTTCCAGGAATCCCAAAGCGCATCTTGGGGTATTACCGGGATACAACCATTCAGAGATCTGGTGGGTCATAGATTAGAAAATTATCGTATTAGATTCAGAGAAGAGGCTTACAAGATAGCAAGAAAAAGCAACAGACCAGAGAATTAGAAAAAGTTTAAAATTCAGCAAAGGCACACCATGGGATTGATTAAAAAGCGGAAAATACAATATGAAAGTAAGCTAGTGGGAACATAAAAATAACTGTAAAAGTTTTTAAAGGTATGTAAAGAGAAAAAGATTGATAAAAAACAATGTAGGCCCCTTACAGTCAGAATGAAGAGCTTGTTGTATGAGGAATGGTTGAGGACTCTGGGTCTGTACTCATTGGAGTTTAGAAGGATAAGGAGGGATCTTATTGCAACTTATAGGATACTGCAAGGCCTGGATAGAGTGGACGTAGAGAGGATGTTTCCACTTGTAGGAAAAACTAGAAGCAGGGGAAACAATCTCAGACGAAAGGGATGATCCTTTAAAACAGTAAGAAGTCTTACAACACCAGGTTAAAGTCCAACAGGTTTGTTTCGATGTCACTAGCTTTCCTCACCTGAGGAAGGAGCAGCGCTCCGAAAGCTCGTGACATCGAAACAAACCTGTTGGACTTTAACCTGGTGTTGTAAGACTTCGTACTGTGCTCACCCCAGTCCAACGCCGGCATCTCCACATCATGGCTACTTTTAAAACAGAGATGAGGAGGAATTTCTTCAGCCAGATGATGGTGAATCTGTGGCACTCTTTGCCACAGAAGGCGGTGGAAGCCAAATCACTGTGTCTTTAAGACCGAGATAGATAGGGTCTTGATTAATAAGGGGATCAGGGGTAATGGGGAGAAGGCAGGCGAATGGGGATGAGAAAAATATCAGCCATGATTGAATAGCAGAGCAGACCCGATGGGCCGAGTGTCCTAATTCTTCTCCTTTGTCTTATGGAGATGGAAATGGCTGAGGAACTAAATTCGTACTTTGCTCCTGTCTTCACAAAAGAAGACCTGAATAATGTACAGAAAGTTCTGAGAAATACATGTTTTGGTGAGGAGCTTAAGGAAATTGGTATTAGTGGAGAAATGGTTTTGGGGAAATGAATGGCATTGAAGGCGGATAAATCTCTAGGGCCTGACAATCTTAATTCCAGAATACTCAAGGAAGTTGCCCTAGATATGGTCGATCCATTGGTAGTTATTCCTCAAAATTGTTTGGACTCTGGAATGGTTACGACAGATTGGAAGGATGTAATATAACCCCGCTATTCAAAAAGGGACGTGTTATGGGCCAGGATTTAGAGAACCCCAAAGTGTATCATGGAGTTCACCTGACCCACAACTTTTAACAGATTGTGGTTATGGGGAGTACACGGGCCTACCTTACAGGTGCAGTACAGCAGAAAGTTAAAGTAGTTTTAAATAAAACAGACGTTTATTTATGAAATCAGTTCATACTTTATAAACCCACAGTAAACATCTTAACAACTATCAACTCCAATAAATCCCCCAAAGAATACAGTACTCTAGAAGTAACTCTCAATCTTTCCTTGCAACATCCATAAGACAAAAAAAACCTTTTTACAGAAAGACATCAGGTTTAACTTCTCTACAGAAACAGGTATTATTTTTAAATCACCAAAGGATCTGGAGACAGTCTTTAGATTGCAGGGGGAGAGGGACTAATACACCTACTTACTGTGATTGCAGCTATCCAGCTCTCAAAATGAAACTAAAACATACCCTGTAGCAGACAGCCCAAAGCGAAAGTAAAAGCAGATAGACAGACCAGCTCCACCCACTCTCTGACATCACTGATAAACACCCATTTCTTCAAGGTACATCCACTACAGCTATTTTATAAACACCCATGATAGACGTAGAAAGAAAACAGGGAAGCATGGACAAATAAGCATTTTTTTAAATATATTTTATTCAATGCTTTTTACATACATGTGCAGAAAATCAGAAGAACAATGCAGCAACCCAACAAACAACCGCAGATCTCTGAACCCCCCTGATACCAACACCCCACCACATCCTGCCTTCCCTATTTTATCCCCCTTACACTCCCCTCCCTCCCGCTGACCCGTTGAAGAAACCAATGAATGGTTCCACATCCGGGTGAACCCCCCTACCAACACCCCACAGAGCAAACTTGACCTTCTCAAAACGACACCCCCCCCCCCCCCCCCCCCCCCCCCCCTGCCAGAACCCCCTCGGTCTTGGACATGCCCTGAACATGTGGACATGATTTGCAGAGCCCCCCGTGCACCGCCCGCACCCATACCCACCTCCACAAAGAACCTGCTCATTTGGCCACCATCATGTGGGCCCTATGCACCTCTGTAAACTGGATGAGGCTTAACCTCGCACACGTGGAGGACGCGTTGACGCTCTGCAAGGCCTCTGCCCATGACCCGGACCACACCTCCCCACCCAGCTTCTCCTCCCACTCGCGCATAATATCCTACACCGGGGTGCCCTCCCTCTCCATCAGTTCCTTAAATATCCAGCACCTTCCCCTCCCCTATTTCTTCCTCCAATAACAGCTTATCCTGGAACACCAGGAGTGGCAGCCCTGGGAAGGAAGGCACATCTCTTCTCATGAAATCCTATACCTGCAGGTACCTAAAGCCATTTCCCTTGGGCAACTCATACAATTCCTCCAACTCCTCCAGCCCCGCGATTTTGCCCCCTAGAAACAAGTTCCTGAAATACTCAATCCCCACCTGCCTCTTCACCCGAAACCTCATTCGAGCCCTGCCGGCACAAACCTATAGTTGTCGTAAATCGGCGCCCACGCAGACATGCTCACCAGCCCAAAACGTTGCCTGCACTGCCCCCACACCTTTAATACTAACACCACGGAATACCTGGCCGGTGAGAACAACCAACAACAGAGCCCTCAAACACGTTCCCCTGCATAATGCTGCCTCCACCCGCACCCAGACCGACCTCTCCTCCACAGCCCATTTCCTCACCATCACAATATTTGCCACCCAATAATAATTGTATCAAATTCAGCAATGCCAACCCCCAACTCCCCCTCGCCCCCATTCCAGAAATACCCGTCTCACCCGCAGGGCCTTCCCCGCCTTCACAAACCCTGAAATTATCCCATTGACCTTTCTCAAAAAAGACTTGGGGACTAAGATAGGGAGATTCTGGAACACAAACAGAAACCGTCATTTCCACTGTCATTTCCACATACTTGGCAGCCTCTGCTCCTTCACTGCACTTAGGCAACCAACGATCCTCCGATTCTGTCTCCTAGAGCGGTTCTCAAGGTCCTCCAATTTCTCTCTCAGCCTTTTCTGGCTGACCAGCACCACCCCAACTCTGTCTCCAGCAGGCCGGCCGCTCCTCATACTCCCCCACCGCCTCCTACACTTTCTGGATTGCCAGGCCCTGAGCCTCTTGCATCTGCTCCACTCGCTGAATCGCAGCTTTGAGCAGCTCCACCACCTTGGCCAACCCTTCAAGGCCTCTTTCCCCTGCTGCTGGAATTTGTTGTTCAAAACCTCCACCAGCTGCTCTGCTGACCACTGGGCGGGCAGCGCTGCCCCCTTTCTCTCTGACATCTTCACCTGTGGCGTGCCACAAAAACTTTTCTCCAGCTGCTCTCTCTCATAGAACATAGAACATAGAACAATACAGCGCAGTACAGGCCCTTCGGCCCACGATGTTGCACCGAAACAAAAGCCATCTAACCTACACTATACCATTATCATCCATATGTTTATCTAATAAACTTTTAAATGCCCTCAATGTTGGCGAGTTCACTACTGTAGCAGGTAGGGCATTCAAGGCCTCACTACTCTTTGCGTAAAGAACCTACCTCTGACCTCTGTCCTATATCTATTACCCCTCAGTTTAAAGCTATGTCCCCTCGTGCCAGCCATTTCCATCCGCGGGAGAAGGCTCTCACTGTCCACCCTATCCAACCCCCTGATCATTTTGTATGCCTCTATTAAGTCTCCTCTTAACCTTCTTCTCTCCAACGAAAACAACCTCAAGTCCATCAGCCTTTCCTCATAAGATTTTCCCTCCATACCAGGCAACATCCTGGTAAATCTCCTCTGCACCCGCTCCAAAGCCTCCACGTCCTTCCTATAATGCGGTGACCAGAACTGTACGCAATACTCCAAATGCGGCCGTACCAGAGTTCTGTACAGCTGCAACATGACCTCCTGACTCCGGAACTCAATCCCTCTACCAATAAAGGCCAACACTCCATAGGCCTTCTTCATCACCCTATCAACCTGGGTGGCAACTTTCAGGGATCTATGTACATGGACACCTAGATCCCTCTGCTCATCCACACTTTCAAGAACTTTACCATTAGCCAAATATTCCACATTCCTGTTATTCCTTTCAAAGTGAATCACCTCACACTTCTCTACATTAAACTCCATTTGCCACCTCTCAGCCCAGCTCTGCAGCTTATCTATATCCCTCTGTAACCTGCTACATCCTTCCACACTATCGACAACACCACCGACTTTAGTATCGTCTGCAAATTTACTCACCCACCCTTCTGCGCCTTCCTCTAGGTCATTGATAAAAATGACAAACAGCAACGGCCCCAGAACAGATCCTTGTGGTACTCCACTTGTGACTGAACTCCATTCTGAACATTTCCCATCAACCACCACCCTCTGTCTTCTTTCAGCTAGCCAATTTCTGATCCACATCTCTAAATCACCCTCAATCCCCAGCCTCCATATTTTCTGCAATAGCCTACCGTGGGGAACCTTATCAAACGCTTTGCTGAAATCCATATACACCACATCAACTGCTCTACCCTCGTCTACCTGTTCAGTCACCTTCTCAAAGAACTCGATAAGGTTTGTGAGGCATGACCTACCCTTCACAAAGCCATGCTGACTATCCCTGATCATATTATTCCTATCTAGATGATTATAAATCTTGTCTCTTATAATCCCCTCCAAGACTTTACCCACTACAGACGTGAGGCTCACCGGTCTATAGTTGCCGGGGTTGTCTCTGCTCCCCTTTTTGAACAAAGGGACCACATTTGCTATCCTCCAGTCCTCTGGCACTATTCCTGTAGCCAATGATGACATAAAAATCAAAGGCAAAGGTCCAGCAATCTCTTCCCTGGCCTCCCAGAGACTCCTAGGATAAATCCCATGAGGACCCGGGGACTTATCTATTTTCAGCCTGTCCAGAATTGCCAACACCTCTTCCCTACGTACCTCAGTGCCATCTAATCTATTTACCTGGAGCTCAGCATTCTCCTCCACAACATTGTCTTTTTCCTGAGTGAATACTGACGAAAAGTATTCATTTAGTATCTCGCCTATCTCTTCAGACTCTACACACAACTTCCTATCCCTGTCCTTGACTGGTCCTACTCTTTCCCTAGTCATTCGCTTTTTCCTGACATACCTATAGAAAGCTTTTGGGTTTTCCTTGATCCTTCCTGCCAAATACTTCTCATGTCCCCTCCTTGCTCGTCTTAGCTCTCTCTTTAGATCCTTCCTCGCTACCTTGTAACTATCCATCGCCCCAACTGAAACTTCACACCTCATCTTCACATAGGCCTCCTTCTTCCTCTTAACAAGAGATTCCACTTCTTTGGTAAACCTCGGTTCCCTCGCTCGGCACCTTCCTCCCTGTCTGACCGGTACATACTTATCAAGAACACGCAGTAGCTGATCCTTGAACAAGCTCCACTTATCCAGTGTGTCCAACACTTGCAGCCTACTTCTCCACCTTATCCCCCCCAAGTCACGTCTAATGGCATCATAATTTCCCTTCCCCCAGCTATAACTATTGCCCTGCGGTGTGTACTTATCCCTTTCCATCCTTAACGTAAACGTCACCGAATTGTGGTCGCTGTCCCCAAAGTGCTCACCTACCTCCAAATCCAACACCTGGCCTGGTTCATTACCCAAAACCAAATCCAATGTGGCCTCGCCTCTTGTTGGCCTGTCAACAAACTGTGTCAGGAAACCCTCCTGCACACACTGTACAAAAAACAACCATCTAATGTACTCGAACTATATCTTTTCCAGTCAATATTTGGAAAGTTAAAGTCTCCCATAATAACTACCCTGTTACTTTCGCTCTTATCCAGGATCATCCTCGCCATCCTTTCCTCTACATCCCTAGAACTATTTGGAGGCCTAGAGAAGACTCCCAACAGTGTGACCTCTCCTTTCATGTTTCTAACCTCAGCCCATACTACCTCGGAAGATGAGTCCCCATCTAGCATCCTCCCCGCCACCGTAATACCGCTCTTGACTAGCAGCGCCACACATCCCCCTCTTTTGCCTCCTTCTCTGAGCTTACTAAAACACCTAAACCCCGGAACCTGCAACATCCATTCCTGTCCCTGCTCTATCCATGTCTCCAAAATGGCCACAACATCGAAGTCCCAGGTACCAACCCATGCTGCCAGTTCCCCTACCTTATTTCGTATACTCCTGGCATTGAAGTAGACACACTTCAAACCACCTACCTGAACACTGGCCCCCTCCTGCGACGTCAAATCTGAGCTCCTGACCTCTATACTCTCATTCTCCCTTACCCTAAAACTACAATCCAGGTTCCCATGCCCCTGCTGCATTAGTTTAACCCCCCCCCCCCCCCCCAAAGAGCACTAACAAATCTCCTCCCCCCAGGATATTTGTGCCCCTCAGGTTCAGATGTAGACCATCCTGTCTGTAGAGGTCCCACCTTCCCCAGAAAGAGCCCCAGTTATCCAGAAATCTGAATCCCTCCCGCCTGCACCATCCCTGTAGCCACGTGTTTACTTGCTCTCTCTCCCTATTCCTCATCTCACTTTCACGTGGCACGGGCAACAACCCAGAGATAACAACTCTGTTCTAGTTCTGAGCTTCCATCCTAGCTCCCTGAAAGCCTGCCTGACATCCTTGTCCCCTTTCCTACCTATGTCGTTAGTGCCAATGTGGACCACGACTTGGGGCTGCTCCCCCTCCCCCTTAAGGACCCGGAAAACACGATCCGAGACATCACGTACCCTTGCACCTGGGAGGCAACATACCAAACGCGAGTCTCTCACGCTCCCACAAAATCTCCTATCTGTGCCCCTGACTATCGAGTCCCCAATTACTAATGCCCTGCTCCTCTCCCCCCTTCCCTTCTGAGCAACAGGGACAGATTCCGTGCCAGAGGCCCGTACCCCATGGCTTACCCCTGGTAAGTCGTCCCCCCCACAAGTATCCAAAGCGGTATACTTGTTTCTCAGGGGAACGACCGCAGGGGATCCCTGCACTGACTGCTTTTTCCCAGTCCCTCTTACAGTTACCCATCTATCTCCAATCTTTGGTGTAACTAATTCCCTGAAGCTGCTATCTCGTGGCATTTCTCGTCCGCTCATCTATACACCAGCCTCATTGGAGGAGTATTACCTTCCCTGGGCACTCACACATCTTTTGCCCTCAAAAAACCCCCACATTGGTGGGGAAGGACCGAAAAAATCCACCTTGCGCGGCAGCCACCAAATGTGCGGCAACTCACTCCATGGCCGCCACTGGAAGACTGACCAGTGAGCTTTACGTCCGCAGTAGGGAAGTTGCTAGAGTCCATTATCAAGGATTTCGTAGTACAGCATTTGGAAAGCAGTGTATAATCAGGCGAAGTCAGCATAGATTCATGAAAGGGAAATCTTACTTGACAAATCTACTGAAATTCTTTGAAGATGTTACTAAGAGTTGACCAGGGTGAACACGGTGGATGTGGTTTATTTAGACTTTCAGAAGGCTTTTGACAAGGTCTCACATAGCAGATTAATATGCAAGGTTAAAACGCATTGGGATTGCGGGTAGAACAAAGAGCAAACAAAGAAAAGTACAGCACAGGAACAGGCCCTTCGGCCCTCCATGCTGCCCTAACCTAAAACCTTCTACACTTCCGAGGTCCATATGCCTCTATTCCCAACATATTCATGAATTTGTCAAGATGCCCCTTAAACATCACCATCGTACCTGCTTCCATCACCTCCTCCGGCAGCTAGTTCCAGGCACTCTCTACCCTCTGTGTAAACAAAAGTCCCTGGTACAGCTCCTCGAAACATTGCCCCTCGCACCTTAAACCTATGCGCCCTTGTAATTGACTCTTCCACTTGGGAAAAAGCTGCTGACTATGCACTCTATCCATGCCACTCATAATATCGCACCTCAACCGCCGTCGTTCTAGTGAGAACAAACCGAGTTTACCCAACGTCTCCTCATAGCTCATACCCTCCATACCAGACAACATCCTGGTAAACCTCTTCTGCACCCTCTCCAAAGCTTCCACATCCTTCTCGTAGCGTGGCAACCAGAATTGAACACTATATTCCAAGTGTGGCCTAACTAAGGTTCTACACAGCTGCAACATGACTTGCCAATGCAACTGATGAAGGAAAGCATGCCGTATGCCTTCTTGACTACCTGCATTGCCTCTTTATTGACTAGTGGATCTGAACACCCAGATCCCTCTGCCTGTCACTACCCTTGAGGGTTCTGTCATTTACTGTATATTTCCCATCTGTATTAGACCTTCCAAAATGCATTACCTCACATTTGTCCAGATTACCCTCCACCTGCGATCTCTCCGCCCAAGTCTCCAACCGACCTATATCCAGCTGTATCCTCTGAAAATCCTCATCGCTATCCACAATTCCATCAATCTTTGTGTCATCCACAAACTTACTCATCAGACCAGTTATATTTTCCTCCAAATTATTTATACATATTACAAACAGCAAAGGTCCCTGCGGAACATCACTAGCCACAGCCCTCCATTCAGAAAAGCACCCTTCCACTGCTATCATCTGTCTTCTATGACAGAACCAGTTTTGTATCCATCTTGCCAGCTCACCTCTGATCCTATGTGACTTAACCTTCCGTACCAATCTGCCATGAGGGACAAAGAACAAAGAAATGTACAGCACAGGAACAGGCCCTTCGGCCCTCCAAGCCCGTGCCGACCATGCTGCCCGACTAAACTACAATCTTCTCCTCTTCCTGGGTCCGTATCCCTCTATTCCCATCCTATTCATGTATTTGTCAAGATGCCCCTTAAATGTCACTATCGTCCCTGCTTCCACCACCTCCTCCGGTAGCGACTTCCAGGCACCCACTACCCTCTGCGTAAAAAAACTTGCCTCGTACATCTACTCTAAACCTTGCCCCTCTCACCTTAAACCTATGCCCCCGAGTAATTGACCCCTCTACCCCGGGGAAAAGCCTATGACTATCCACTCTGTCTATACCCCTCATAATTTTGTAGACCTCTATCAGGCCGCCCCTCAACCTCCTTCGTTCCAGTGAGAACAAACCGAGTTTATTCAACCGCTCCTCATAGCTAATGCCCTCCATACCAGGCAACATCCTGGTAAATCTATTCTGCACCCTCTCTAAAGCCTCCACATCCTTCTGGTAGTGTGGCGACCAGAATTGAACACTATACTCCCAAGGGTGGCCTAACTAAGGTTCTATACAGCTGCAACATGACTTGCCAATTCTTATACTCAATGCCCCGGCCAATGAAGGCAAGCAGCCGTATGCCCTCTTGACTACCCTCTCCACTTGTGTTGCCCCTTTCAATGACCTGTGGACCTGTACTCCTAGATCTCTTTGACTTTCAATACTCTTGAGGGTTCTACCATTCACTGTATATTCCCTACCTGCATTAGACCTTCCAAAATGCATTACCTCACATTTGTCCGGATTAAACTCCATCTGCCATCTCTCCGCCCAAGTCTCCAAACAATCTAAATCCTGCTGTATGCTCTGACAGTCCTCATCGCTATCCGCAATTCCACCAACCTTTGTGTCATCTGCAAATTTACTAATCAGACCAGTTACATTTTCCTCCAAATCATTTATATATACTACAAAGAGCAAAGGTCCCAGCACTGATCCCTGTGGAACACCACTGGTCACAGCCCTCCAATTAGAAAAGCATCCTTCCATTGCTACTCTCTGCCTTCTATGACCTAGCCAGTTCTGTATCCACCTTGCCAGCTCACCCCTGATCCCGTGTGACTTCACCCCTGATCCCGTGTGACTTCACCTTTTGTACTTGTCTACCATGAGGGACCTTGTCAAAGGCCTTACTGAAGTCCATATAGACAACATCCACTGCCCTACCTGCATCAATCATCTTGGTGACCTCCTCGAAAAACTCTTATCAAGTTAGTGAGACACGACCTCCCCTTCACAAAACCATGCTGCCTCTCACTAATACGTCCATTTGCTTCCAAATGGGAGTAGATCCTGTCTCGAAGAATTCTCTCCAGTAATTTCCCTACCACTGAAGTAAGGCTCACCGGCCTGTAGTTCCCTGGATTATCCTTGCTACCCTTCTTAAACAGAGGAACAACATTGGCTATTCTCCAGACCTCCGGGACATCCCCTGAAGACGGTGAGGATCCAAAGATTTCTGTCAAGGCCTCAGCAATTTCCTCTCCAGCCTCCTTCAGTATTCTGGGGTAGATCTCATCAGGTCCTGGGGACTTATCTACCTTAATATTTTTTAAGACACTCAACACCTCGTCTTTTTGGATCTCAATGTGACCCAGGCTATCTACACAACCTTCTCCAGGCTCAACATCTACCAATTTCTTCTCTTTGGTGAATACTGATGCAAAGTATTCATTTAGTACCTCGCCCATTTCCTCTGGCTCCACACATAGATTCCCTTGCCTATCCTTCAGTGGGCCAACCCTTTCCCTGGCTACCCTCTTGCTTTTTATGTACGTGTAAAAAGCCTTGGGATTTTCCTTAACCCTATTTGCCAATGACTTTTCGTGACCCCTTCTAGCCCTCCTGACTCCTTGCTTAAGTTCCTTCCTACTTTCCTTATATTCCACGCAGGCTTCGTCTGTTCCCAGCCTTTTAGCCCTGACAAATGCCTCCTTTTTCTTTTTGACAAGGCCTACAATATCTCTCGATATCCAAGGTTCCCGAAAATTGCCGTATTTATCCTTCTTCCTCACAGGAACATGCCGGTCCTGAATTCCTTTCAACTGACACTTGAAAGCCTCCCACATGTCAGATGTTGATTTGCCCTCAAACATCCGCCCCCGTCCTTCTTCAGTTCCTGCCTAATATTGTTATAATTAGCCTTCCCCCAATTTAGCACATTCATCCTAGGACCACTCTTATCCTTGTCCACCAGCACATTAAAACTTACTGAATTGTGGTCACTGTTCCCTAAATGCTCCCCTCCTGAAACATCTACCACCTGGCCGGGCTCATTCCCCAATACCAGTTCCAGTACCGCCCCTTCCCAATATGTCCACATATTGTTTTAAGAAGCCCTCCTGGATGCTCCTTACAAACTCCACCCCGTCTAAGCCCCTGGCACTAAGTGAGTCCCAGTCACTATTGGGGATGTTGAAGTCTCCCATCACCACCTGTTGTTTTTACTCTTTTCCAAAATCTGTCGACCTATCTGCTCCCCTAGGGAGCTGTTGGGAGGCCTGTAGTAAACCCCCAACATTGTGACTGCACCCTCCTTATTCCTGATCTCTACCCATATAGCCTCACTGCCCTCTGAGGTGTCCTCTCGCAGTACAGCTGTGATATTCTCCCTAACCAGTAGCGCAACTCCGCCACCCCTTTTACATCCTCCTCTATCCCGCCTGAAACATCTAAATCCTGGAACGTTTAGCTGCCAATTCTGCCCTTCCCTCAACCAGGTCTCTGTAATGGCAACAACATCATAGTTCCAAGTACTAATCCAAGCTGTAAGTTCATCTGCCCTACCCGTAATACTTCTTGCATTAAAACATATGCACTTCAGGCCACCAGACCTGTGTTCAGCAACTTCTCCCTGTCTGCTCTGCCTCAGAGCCCCACTGTCCCTATTCCCTAGTTCTCCCTCAATGCTCTCACCTTCTGACCTATTGCTCCCGTGCCCACCCCTCTGCCATACTAGTTTAAACCCTCCCGTGTGACACTAGCAAACCTTGCGGCCAGGATATTTATGCCTCTCCAGTTTAGATGCAACCCGTCCTTGTATAGGTCACACCTGCCCCGGAAGAGCTCCCAGTGGTCCAGATAACGGAAACCCTCCCTCCTACACCAGCTGTTTAGCCACGTGTTTAGCTGCTCTATCTTCCTATTTCTAGCCTCACTGGCACGTGTCAAAGGTTTTACTGAAGTACATGTGGACAAAATTCACTGCCCTACCTTCATCAATCACCTTCATCACTTAGAAGTTTACAGCATGGAAACAGGCCCTTCGGCCCAACCAGTCCATGCCGCCCAGTTTTTACCATTAAGCTAGTCCCAGTTGCCCGCACTTGGCCCATAACCCTCTATACCCATCTTACCCATGTAACTATCTAAATGCTTTTTAAAAGACACAATTGTACCCGCCTCTACTACTACCTCTGGCAGCACATTCCAGACACTCACTACCCTCTGAGTGAAGAAATTGCCCCTCTGGGCCCTTCTGAATCTCTCCCCTCTCACCTTAAACCTATGCCCTCTAGTTTTAGACTCCCCTACCTTTGGGAAAAGATGTTGACTATCTACCTTATCTATGCCCCTCATTATTTTATAGACCTCTATAAGATCACCCCTAAGCCTCCTACGCTCCAGGGGAAAAATGTCCCAGTCTATCCAGCCTCTCCTTATAACTCGAACCATCAAGTCCCGGTAACATCCTAGTAAATCTTTTCTGCACTCTTTCTAGTTTAATAATATCCTTTCTATAATAGGGTGACCAGAACGGCACACATTATTCCAAGTGTGGCCGTACCAATGTCTTGTACAACTTCAACAAGACGTCCCAACTCCTGTATTCAATGTTCTGACCAATGAAACCAAGCATGCCGAATGCCTTCTTCACCACCCGGTCCACCTGCGACTCCACCTTCAAGGAGCTATGAACCTGTACTCCTAGATCTCTTTGTTCTATAACTCTCCCCAACGCCATACCATTAACTGAGTAGGTCCTGGCCTGATTCAATCTGCCAAAATGCATCACCTCACATTTATCTAAATTAAACTCCATCTGCCATTCGTCGGCCCACTGGCCTAATTGATCAAGATCCCGTTGCAATCCTAGATAACCTTCTTCACTATCCACTGTGCCACCAATCTTGGTGTCATCTGCAAACTTACTAACCATGCCTCCTAAATTCTCATCCAAATCATTAATATAAATCACAAATAACAGTGGACCCAGCACCGATCCCTGAGGCACACCACTGGTCACAGGCCTCCAGTTTGAAAAACAACCCTCTACAACCACCTCTACAACGACCTTCTGTCGTTCAGCCAATTTTGAATCCAATTGACAACCTCACCATGGATCCCGTGAGCTTTAACCTTCTGCAACAACCTACCATGCGGTACCTTGTCAAAGGCTTTGCTAAAGTCCATGTAGACAACGTCTACTGCACTGCCCTCATCTACCTTCTAGGTCACCCCCTCAAAAAACTCAATCAAATTTGTGAGACATGATTTTCCACGCACAAAGCCATGCTGACTGCCCCGAATCAGTCCTTGCCTCTGTAAATGCTTGTAGATCCTGTCTCTCAGAATACCTTCTAGCAACTTACCTAGAGGCAATTTCTTCACTCAGAGGGTAGTGAGTGTCTGGAATGTGCTGCCAGAGGTAGTAGTAGAGGCGGGTACAATTGTGTCTTTTAAAAAGCATTTAGATAGTTACATGGGTAAGATGGGTATAGAGGGTTATGGGCCAAGTGCGGGCAACTGGGACTAGCTTAATGGTAAAAACTGGGCGGCATGGACTGGTTGGGTGACGTTAGGCTCACCGGTCTGTAGTTCCCAGGCTTTTCCCTGCTGCCCTTCTTAAACAATGGCACAACATTCGCCACTCTCCAATCTTCAGGCACCTCACCTGTGGCTGCCGATGATTCAAATATCTCTGTTAGGGGACCCGCAATTTCCTCCCTAGCCTCCCACAACATCCTGGGATACATTTCATCAGGTCCCGGGGATTTATCTACCTTGAATCTTCCTCGAATAAGTCGATCAGGTTAGTGAGACAAGACCTCCCCTCCACAAAACCATGCTGCCTCTCGCTGATACCTGCTTCCAAATTGAAGTAAATCCTACCTCAAAGAATTCTCTCCAATAATTTCCCTACCACTGATGTAAGGCTCGCCGGTAATTTCCTGGATTATCCTCGCTATCCTTGTTAAACAAAGGAACAATATGAGCTATTCTCCTGTCCTCTGGTACCTTACCTGTAGCCAATGAGGATACCAAGATTTCTGTCAAGGCCCCAACAATTTCCTCCCTTACCTCCCTCAGTATTCTGGGGTAAATCCCATCAGGACTTACCTATCTTAATGTTTTTCAAGACGCCCAACACCTTTTTGATCTTAATGTGACCCAGACTATCTACACCGTCTTCCCCACACTCATCATCCACCAAGTCCTTCTCTTTGGTAAATACTCATGCAAAGTACTCATTTAGTACCTTGCCCATTTCCTCTGGCTCCACGCATAGATTCCTTCCCCTGTCCTTGAGTGGTCCAACCCTTTTCCAGGCTCTTTATATACTTATAAAAAGCTTTGTGATTTTCCTTAATCGTGTTTGTCTTGAGATGGTTAAAAAGCTGGTTAGCAGACAGGAAGCAAAAAGTTGGAATAAATGTATTTTTTTCTGATTGGCAGGGAGTTGTGCTGGGAACCCAACTGTTCACGTTATATATTAATTTTGATGAGGGAACTAAATGTAGTATTTCCAAATTTGTAGATAATACAAAGTTGAGTGGGAGTGTGGACTGTGAGGAGGATGCAGAGATGCTTCAGCAGGATTTGGGCAGGCTGAATGAGTGGGCATGGCAGATGCAGTATAATATTGGTAAATGTGAGGTTATCCATTTTGGTAGCAAAAATAGGAAGGCAGATTATTATTTGAATGGGTGTAAATTGAGAGAGGTGGATACACAGCGAGGCCCTGATGTCCTCGTGCATCAGTCTGTATTGGGAGAGGCGTTTTCAGAACCCCAAAATGTATCTTGGCGTTCAACCAACCTCCCCCTTTACTGTTTTGTTGCTTTTCCAAGCACACGGCTTGTTCTCCAGGTGTGGGATTACAATTATGGACACGGGGGGTTTTAAACACAAAACAATGTTTATTCCATGAACTCAACTTAACCTTTTAAATAAACATTGGATCACTTAACACCCCTTACTTCAAAGATAACCCCGAAAATAAAACAACACTAAATAATCCTTCAGTTATTCCTTTCAACATCCAAGAGACTTAACACCTTTAAACAGAAACACATCAGGTTAAAGCATTACTATTATGAGTTGAAATTACCCAAATGATCCAGAGATAGTCTTTCATGACAGAGATCACAGCCGATCCAGCTCACTGCAAACACAGACACTCCCAAGCTCGTTTTCTCAAAACTCCAACTAAAAACTGCAAAATGACTGATCTAAAGCCCAGCTCCACCCACATTGTGACATCACTGCATTTCTTTTATTTATTTTTTTCAAATAATTTTTATTAAAGGTTTTCATAAAATATCAATAACAAAATGAGAAAGAAAAAAGAACCCAACAGGGGTAAGTACAAAACACAATCTAAAAAAGCAACCCCCCAAACCCCTCCCCCCCCCCCCCATACCTAAATAATAAATTAACATTAACACCCCGACTTAAGACAACAGGTGTATACACCCCCTCAGACCCTTCCAGTGTAAATAACATAAACAAAAATAAAGTAAACCCCCCCCACCCCCCGAGCTGCTGCTGCCATTGACCAATGTCTAGCGTTCTGCCAGAAAGTCTAAGAACGGTTGCCACCGCCTAAAGAACCCTTGTACTGACCCTCTCAAGGCGAATTTCACCCTTCCAATTTAATGAACCCTGCCATATCGCTGATCCAGGATTCCACACTTGGGGGCCTCGTATCTTTCCACTGAAGGAGAATCCTCCGCCGGGCTACCAGGGACGCAAAGGCCAGAATTCCAGCCTCTTTCGCCTCCTGCACTCCCGGCTCCTCTGCCACCCCAAATATTGCGAGCCCCCAGCCCGGTTTGACCCTGGATCCTACCACCCTCGACACCGTCCTAGCTACGCCCTTCCAAAATTCCTCCAGTGCTGGACATTCCCAGAACATATGGGTGTGATTTGCTGGGCTCCCTGAGCACCTAACACACCTGTCCTCACCCCCAAAGAACCTGCTCATCCTTGTCCCGGTCATGTGTGCCCTGTGCAGCACCTTAAACTGTATGAGGCTGAGCCTCGCGCATGAAGAGGAAGAGTTCACCCTCCCTAGGGCATCTGCCCACGTCCCCTCTTCGATCTCCTCTCCCAACTCCTCCTCCCACTTACCTTTCAACTCCACCACCGAGGTCTCCTCCTCCTCCTGCATCACCTGGTAAGTTTCCGAGATCTTCCCCAATCCCACCCACCCCCCCGAGAGCACACTGTCCTGTACTGTGTGTGGCAGTAGTCGTGGGAATTCCACCACCTGCCGTCTGGCAACCGCCCTTACCTGTAAGTATCTGAAGGTGTTCCCCGGGGGGGAGCCCGTACTTCTCCTCCAGCTCACCCAAGCTCGCGAACTTCCCGTCCACAAACAGGTCCCCTAACTTTCGTATGCCTGCCCTGTGCCACCCCAAAAACCCTCCACCTGTTCTTCCTGGGGCGAACCGGTGGCTCCCCCGTAATGGGGTCCACGCCGAGGCCCTAACTTCCCCCCTATGCCCCCTCCACTGCCCCCAAATTTTGAGGGCCGCCACCACCACCGGGCTCGTGGTATACCTCCTTGGAGGGAGCGACAGCGGCGCCGTTGCCAGCTCCCCCAGACTCGTACTCACACAGAACGCCGTCTCCAGCCTCTTCCATGCAGCCCCCTCCCTCTCCATCACCCACTTGCGCACCATTGTCGCATTGGCGGCCCAGTAGTACCCACAGAGGTTGGGCAGCGCCGGCCCCCCTATCTCTACTCCGCTCCAGGAATACCCTTCTCACCCTCGGAGTCCCTCGCGCCCACACAAACCCCATTATACTCCTGTTAACCCGCCTGAAAAAAGCCTTCGGGATAAACACGGGGAGGCACTGAAACAGGAACAAAAACCTTGGAAGCACCGTCATTTTGATTGACTGCACCGTACCTGCCAGGGACAGCGGCAACGCGTCCCACCTCTTGAACTCCTCCTCCATTTGCTCCACCAGCCTTGTAAAGTTAAGCCTATGCAGGGCCCCCCAGCTCCTGGCCACCTGGACCCCCAAATATCTGAAACTCCTCTTCGCCCTTTTTAGTGGGAGCTCGCCAATCCCCCTCTCCTGGTCCCCTAGCTGAACTACGAACAGCTCGCTCTTCCCCATATTGAGCTTGTACACCGAAAAGTCCCCGAATTCCCTAAGCATCCTCATTACCTCTGGCATTCCTCCCACCGGGTCCGCCACATATAGCAGCAGGTCGTCCGCATAAAGCGACACCCTGTGCTCCTTCCCACCCCGCACCAACACCCTCCAGTTCCTCGACTCTCTCAGTGCCATAGCCAAGGGTTCAATCGCCAGTGCGAAGAGCAGGGGGGACAGGGGACACCCCTGTCTCGTCCCTTGGTGCAATCGAAAGTACTCTGACCTCCTCCTATTTGTGGCCACACTCCCATCAGGACCTCGTACAACAGCCTAACCCAACTGACAAACCCCTCCCCAAACCCGAACCTCTTCAGCACCTCCCACAGGTACCCACACTCTACCCTATCGAAGGCTTTCTCAGCGTCCATCGCCACCACTATCTCCGCCTCCCCCTCCCTCGCCGGCATCATGATAACGTTCAAAAGCCTCCGCACATTCGCGTTCAACTGTCTCCCCTTCACAAACCCCGCCTGGTCTTCATGGATGATCTGCGGCACACAATCCTCAATCCTCGTGGCTAAGACCTTCGCCAGCACCTTGGCATCTACATTTAGCAAGGAAATCGGTCTGTAAGACCCACATTGCAGGGGATCCTTTCCCGCTTCAGGATCAAGGAGATCAGTGCCCGGGACATCGTCGGGGGTAAAGCCCCCCCCTCCCTTGCCTCATTAAAGGTCCTAACTAACAGCGGGCCCAACAGGTCCATATATTTTTTATAGAACTCGACCGGGAAACCGTCCGGCACCGGTGCCTTCCCCGCCTGCATGCTTCCTATCCTTTTGATCAGCTCCTCCAGCCCAATCGGGGCCCCCAGTCCCGCCACCAGTCCCTCTTCCACCTTTGGAAACCTCAATTGGTCCAGGAAACGGCCCATCCCTCCCTCCTCCCGTGGGGGCTCGGATCGGTACAATTCCTCGTAGAAGTCCCTGAAGACCCCATTGAAGCCAACCCCACTCCGCACCACACTCCCTTCCCTGTCCTTAACTACCCCGATCTCCCTGGCTGCGTCCCGCTTCCGAAGCTGATGCGCCAGCATCCGGCTTGCCTTTTCCCCATACTCGTAGACCGCCCCCTGGGCCTTCCTCCACTGCACCTCCGCCTTCCTGGTGCAATCCTTCCTCAGGTTCTTCCGCATACCTCCTGTCTACCCTCACCATCTCCCCCACCAGCCTCTCCCTCTTCCCCCCGATCCCTCCGCTCCTTGTGGGCCCTGATGGAGATCAGCTCTCCCCTCACCACCGCCTTCAGTGCCTCCCATACCATCCCCACTCGGACCTCCCCGTTGTCTTTGGTCTCCAAGTACCTCTCTATACTTCCTCGGACCCGCTCGCTCACCTCCTCGTCCGCCAACAGCCCCACTTCCAAGCACCACAGCAGGTGCTGGTCCCTCTCCTCCCCATCTCCAAGTCCACCCAATGCGGGGCGTGGTCCGAAATGGCTATTGCTGAATACTCGGTATCCTCTACTCTCGCTATCAGCGCCCTACTCAAAATGAAAAAGTCGATTCGAGAATAAGCCTTATGGACATGTGAGAAGAATGAAAATTCCCTAGCCCCCGGCCTTGCAAATCTCCAAGGGTCCACCCCTCCCATTTGGTCCATAAATCCCCTCAACACTCTAGCCCCCGCCGGCTTCCTACCCGTCCTAGACCTGGATCCAGTGTAAGGATCCAACACTGTGTTAAAGTCTCCCCCCATTATCAGGCCCCCCACTTCCAAGTCTGGGATCCGACCCAACATACGCCGCATAAAACCCGCATCGTCCCAGTTCGGAGCATACACATTGACCAGTACCACCCTCTCTCCCTGCAACTTACCACTTACCATTATGTACCTACTGCCATTATCTGCCACAATGCTCGATGCCGCGAATAACACCCTTTCCCAGCAAGATCGCCACCCCTCGATTTTTGGCATCTAGCCCCGAGTGAAACACCTGACCTACCCACCCTTTCCTCAGTCTTACCTGGTCTGCCACCTTCAGGTGTGTCTCCTGGAGCATAACCACATCCGCCTTGAGCCCCTTCAGGTGCGCGAACACGCGGGCCCACTTAACCGGCCCATTCAGTCCCCTTACATTCCAGGTTATCAACCGGATTAGGGGGCTACCCGCCCCCTCCCCCGCCGACTAGCCATGACCCCTCCTCGGCCAGCCACGCGCCCGCACCCCACACCCGGCCCGTTCCCCACAGCGGCATACCCCCGTCTTGACCCACCCCACTCGCTCCAGCTCCTCCTTGATCTTAGCAGCAGCAACTCGATTCCCCCCCACCCACCCCCCATCACTGCATTTCTTAAAGGTACATTGCGTAAACATCCATTTCTTAAAGGCACTCTCATGACAAGTCGCTAAAAGTAAGGGTGCAGGTACACGGGCCGTAAAGAAGGTGAATGATATGTTGACCTTCGTAGCAAGAGGGTTTGAGTACACAAATAGGGATGTTTTACAGTTGCAAAGGATATTACTGAGGCAACACCTGGAGTATTGTGTCCAATTTTGGTGTCCTTTTCTGTTCAGCGAAGGTTTACCAGGCTGATTCCTGGGATGGCGGGACTGTCATATGAGGAGAGACTAAGTTGGAGTTTCGAAGAATGGGGGGGGGGGGAGATCTCATATAAATTATAAAATTCTCACAGTATTAGACCGAGTAGATTCAGAAAGAATGTTCCTGATAGTGGGTGAGTCCAGGACTAAGAGTCATAGTTTGAGGACAAGGGCTAAACCTTTTAGGACTGAGGTGAGGAGAAATTTATTTCCCCAGAGAGAGGTGAATCAGTGGAATCCACTGCCACAAAAAGTAGTTGAGGCCAAAACGCGTAATTTCAAGAAGATATTAGATAAAACTCTTGGGGCTAGAGGGACATGGGGTAAGGCGGGATCAGGGTATTGAACTTAATGATCCGCCATGTTCACAATGAATGGCAGAGCAGGCTCATAGGACCTTATGGCCTCTTCCTGTTTTAATTTCTATGTATATCTGATAAAGGTACTTTAAATATGCAGTGGTGTAAGGCTAATTAGATAGCTCTTTCAAGAGTTCGGGGCATTCTGGGCCAAATGGCCTCCTTCTGTGCTGGAAGATTCTGTAGTTCATAGATTTTTAATTGTAGCATGTTTCTTCCAAACAACGTAAATACATATGATTTATTTTCGTCATTTTTTTTTTTTTTTAAATGATGAGGTCATTTACGGCATTCAAAAGGCGACTTGACAAATAAATGGATAGGATGGGTATTGAGGGATATGGCACAAGGAAGTGCTGAGGGTTTTGGCAAAGGTTGGTATCATGACGGGTATAGCCTTGGAGGGACGAAGGGCCTGTTCCTGTGCTGTATTGTTCTTTGTTCTTATTTAACAGCATCTAATCATAGAATTTACAGTGCAGAAGGAGGCCATTCGGCCCATCGAGTCTGCACCGGCTCTTGGAAAGAGCACCCTACCCAAGGTCAACACCTCCACCCTATCCCCATAACCCAGTAACTCCACCCATCACTAAGGGCAATTTTGGACACTAAGGGCAATTTATCATGACCAATCCACCTAACCTGCACATCTTCGGACTATGGGAGGAAACCGGAGCACCCGGAGGAAACCCACGCACACACGGGGAGGATGTGCAGACTCCGCACAGGCAGTGATCCAAGCCGGAATCGAACCTGGGACGCTGGAGCTGTGAAGCAATTGTGCTATCCACAATGCTACCGTGTTTTGGGTCCAACGTTAAGTCTCTGCAAATTCTGAGCTGGATATGACATATTGAACCCTCACTTGTATGTCGATGCTTACAGTGTGACTAACCCCAGTTGAAATTTGTAATCTGAGTGGCTTGTAGGGTCTGGGAAATGACTGAATACAAAATAAAGATAGAGGAGAACTAACAAGGTGAAGGAGGAAAACAAATGATAGGCTCATTAATCAGACATGATTCTGGGTGGAGAAGGGGTTAAATTTAGTTGGTATTGTTGGATATTGTTCGTGCCTTTTTAAAATTAAGGTCACTGTTGGTTGTGAGGGCCTAAGTGGGTCGGTGCAGACTCGATGGGCCGAATGGCCGCCTCCACTGTATTTTCTATACTGTGAATTTGTTTTTAAAATTGCCATGTTTTATTGTCAATGATTGTCTGTATTAATTGGTAATTGTCTGCCTGAGGCTATTAACAACTGGTGTTATCCATGGCTAGCGGTCTCACTTATGATTCAAAAGATTGGTGTCACTGGTGGCTGGAAAATCCAGATTAATTTTCTCTCCTTAATGCACTGTCTGAGATGTGCCATCTTTTTAGTTGAACTGAGGTTGCAGCTGACTTCTCAAGTCTGCATAAGTGACTTCATGGGACTATTTGAAAGTTTGGCCAAAATGTATCCCTCACCAACATCACTTTAACAGATTATCTGCTTACAAATGCTGCTGTTTGTGAGAGCTTGCTGTGCACAAGTTGGCTCCACTGTTGCCTACATTACAGCAGTGGCTACACTTCAGTACGCATTTCATTGGCGATGAAACACTTTTGAAATATCCTGAGGTTGTGAAAGTCGCCATGTAAAACCAAGTTCTTTTGTTAAATCGTTATAAAGTTTCATTTTGTGTGGTCACAGTTCATTGTTTGTTTTGTAGGGACACATCAAGGGTTATATCTCTCACCAACATCAGAAACTCGTTGTCAGTAAACAGAACCCTTTCCCACCACTCTCCTCTGTGTGTTAACCAGTGAAGATCGAAGTTCATGTATTGCTTCCCCTATGTCAATCCCAGGAAACACACGCGCGGTGAAGGCTGAATGCCTCATCACCCAGGATTTTATGTAAAGCTAAGGATAATGTGACATCCCAGTGAGTATTCCCTGTCATTATTTGATGTACTTCCTCTGCCATTGTCCCAGTGTAATTTTGTATTTCTTATTAAAGATGCATTGTAATGCAAGGTATATTTTGTTAACTTGAACTTGTTAAATGATGTTGTAATAAATACAAACTTCTTTTTATTAAAGTGCACTGTTTTTATATATATATATATATATATATATATCTTTTTAGAAACCAATTAACCATGTTAATTTGTATACCATCTATTTTGAAACAAAATGGAACACACACGATACCAAAAATTAACATTTTGCTAAATCCGCTTGCCTTCAAAAACATTCAATCACCACCCAAATTAAATCTGTTACAAAATATATTAGAAACAAATGTTCCCACCGCTGACTTTGCCTTTTCTGAAACAAAATCAGAAAAATTCTGAAAATACTCAGTCGGTCAAGCAGTATCTGTGGAGAACCTGCACAATTTCACAGTTATATCCCGTGACAAATCCAATCTGGCTAATTGCCGTCCACAAGTCCACTCTCACTTATCAACAAAACGGCGGAAGGTGTTGTTGATGTTGACCGTCATTGGCAAAAAGGGTTCAGGAGAATCCAAAGGCATTTTATACGTATATAAAGAGCAAGAGGATAGCCAGCGAAAGGGTTGGCCCACTCGAGGGCAGAGGAGGAAATCTATGTGTGGAGCCAGAGGAAATGGATGAGATACAAAATAAATACTTTGCACCAATATTCACCAAAGAGAAGGACTTTGTGGATGATGAGCTTATGAAAGAGTATGTAGATGGTCTGGGTCATGCCAGTGTCAAAAAGGAGGAGGTGTTTTAAAAACCATGAAGGTGGTAAGTCCCCAAGGCTTGATGGCATCTACCCCAGAATACTGTGGGTGGCAAGAGAGGAAATTGCTGGGGGCTTTGCCGAAATCTTTGTATCCTCATTAGCTGCAGGTGAGATCCTAGTGGACTGGAGCATAGCTAATGTTCCTTCCAGTGAACACTCCCAGTGAGACACAGAAGACACATCCAGAGTGAGATACATCGAAGAGTGAGTTTGGGAGCTTGGAATTTGAATCTAGGTAGGAATTGAATTGACTGTTCCTTTTTAAATTTCAGAAATGTAATTTAATCTGGAAGTTCTGCAGTAAATGTTAATGAGGGGCTGCCCCAGCCACTCGCATAACAGAGTGAGAGTTTTATTTTAAATCCTTTTATTGGCATTTCAGTACAAACCGGACGGTCTGCACCTGGGCAGGACTGGAACCGATGTTTGCTAGAGCTGTTGGGGATAGTTTAAACTAATGTGGCAGGGGGATGGGAACCGATGCAGGAAGTTGGAAGGTAGTAAAACAGGGACCGAAATAAAAGGCAGTAAGGGGGAAAGTGTAAGGCAGAGAAGTCAGAGTCAAAAATCAAAAAGGGCGACAGTACAAGGTACAGTGACTGAGGGGAGCTCAGTGAATAGGACCAGGAATACTAAAAGAAATAAAACGGGAAGTGAAAACATTCATGGTAAGCGATGCGGCAGGTTGTTACAGGAAGATGTGGGTTCGACGACAAGGAAAATTAGGAGAAAGGTTAAGAGGAAATATAACTTAGGAGAGGTTACTGATCGAGGTGTTAAGATTCAGAACAGAGGTAAAAAAGCCAACATAAGTGTACTTTACCTGAATGCTTGTAGTATTCGGAATAAGGTAAATGAGTTGATGGCGCAAATCATCGTGAATGAATATGATTTAGTGGCCATTACTGAAACATGGTTAAAGGATGGTCACGACTGGGAGTTAAATATCCGAGGGTATCAAACTTTTCGGAAGGACAGAGTGGATGGTAAAGGAGGTGGTGTAGCTCTGTTATTTAAGGATTACATCCAGGCAACAGTAAGGGATGACATCGGTGCTATGGAGGATAAGGTTGAATCCATTTGGGTGGAAATCAGGAATAGTAAGGCGAAAAAGTCACTGATAGGAGTAATCTATAGGCCACCAAATAGTAACATTATGGTGGGGCAGGCAATAAACAAAGAAATAACAGATGCATGTAGAAATGGTACAGCAGTTATCATGGGGGATTTTAATCTACATGTTGACTGGTTTAACCAGGTCGGTCAAGGCAGCTTTGAGGAGGAGTTTATAGAATGTATCCGCGATAGTTTCCTCGAACAGTATGTAATGGAACCTACGAGGGAACAAGCGGTCCTAGATCTGGTCCTGTGTAATGAGACAGGATTGATTCAGGATCTCATAGTTAGGGATCCTCTCGGAAGGAGCGATCACAATATGGTGGAATTTAAAATACAGATGGAGGGTGAGAAGGTAAAATCAAGCACTAGTGTTTTGTGCTTAAATAAAGGAGATTACAATGGGATGAGAGAAGAACTAGCTAAGGTAGACTGGGAGCAAAGACTTTATGGTGAAACAGTGGAGAACCTTCCAAGCGATTTTTCACAGTGCCCAGCAAAGGTTTATACCAACAAAAAGGAAGGACGGTAAAAAGAGGGAAAATCGACCGTGGATATCCAAGGAAATAAGGGAGAGTATCAAATTGAAGGAAAAAACATACAAAGTAGCAAAGATCAGTGGGAGACTAGAGGACTGGGAAATCTTTAGGGGGCAACAGAAAGCTACTAAAAAAGCTATAAAGAAGAGTAAGATAGATTATGAGAGTAAACTTGCTCAGAATATAAAAACAGATAGTAAAAGTTTCTACAAATACATAAAACAAAAAAGAGTGGCTAAGGTAAATATTGGTCCTTTAGAGGATGAGAAGGGAGATTTAATGGGAGATGAGGAAATGGCTGAGGAACTGAACAGGTTTTTTGGGTCGGTCTTCACAGTGGAAGACACAAATAACATGCCAGTGACTGATGGAAATGAGGCTATGACAGGTGAGGACCTTGAGAGGATTGATATCACCAAGGAGGTAGTGATGGGCAAGCTAATGGGGCTAAAGGTAGACAAGTCTCCTGGCCCTGATGGAATGCATCCCAGAGTGCTAAAAGAGATGGCTAGGGAAATTGCAAATGCACTAGTGATAATTTACCAAAATTCACTAGACTCTGGGGTGGTCCCGGCGGATTGGAAATTAGCAAACGTGACACCACTGTTTAAAAAAGGAGGTAGGCAGAAAGTGGGTAATTATAGGCCAGTGAGCTTAACTTCGGTAGTAGGGAAGATGCTGGAATCTATCATCAAGGAAGAAATAGCGAGGCATCTGGATGGAAATTGTCCCATTGGACAGACGCAGCATGGGTTCATAAAGGGCAGGTCGTGCCTAACTAATTTAGTGGAATTTTTTGAGGACATTAACAGTGCGGTAGATAACGGGGAGCCAATGGATGTGGTATATCTGGATTTCCAGAAAGCCTTTGACAAGGTGCCACACAAAAGGTTGTTGCATAAGATAAAGATGCATGGCATTAAGGGGAAAGTAGGAGCATGGATAGAGGATTGGTTAATTAATAGAAAGCAAAGAGTGGGGATTAATGGGTGTTTCTCTGGTTGGCAATCAGTAGCTAGTGGTGTCCCTCAGGGATCAGTGTTGGGCCCACAACTGTTCACAATTTACATAGATGATTTGGAGTTGGGGACCAAGGGCAATGTGTCCAAGTTTGCAGACGACACGAAGATATGTGGTAAAGCAAAAAGTGCAGAGGATACTGGAAGTCTGCAGCGGGATTTGGACAGGCTAAGTGAATGGGCTAGGGTCTGGCAGATGGAATATAATGTTGACAAATGTGAGGTTATCCATTTTGGTAAGAATAACGGCAAAAGGGATTATTATTTAAATGATAAAAATTAAAACATGCTGCTGTGCAGAGAGACCTGGGTGTGCTAGTGCATGAGTCGCAGAAAGTTGGTTTTCAGGTGCAACAGGTGATTAAGAAGGCAAATGGAATTTTGTCCTTCATTGCTAGAGGGATGGAGTTTAAGACTAGGGAGGTTCTGCTGCAATTGTATAAGGTGTTCGTGAGGCCACACCTGGAGTATTGTGTTCAGTTTTGGTCCCCTTACTTGAGAAAGGACGTACTGGCACTGTAGGGTGTGCAGAGGAGATTCACTAGGTTAATCCCAGAGCTGAAGGGGTTGGATTACGAGGAGAGGTTGAGTAGACTGGGACTGTACTCGTTGGAATTTAGAAGGATGAGGGGGGATCTTATAGAAACATATAAGATTATGAAGGGAATAGATAGGATAGATGCGGGCAGGTTGTTTCCACTGGCGGGTGAAAGCAGAACTAGGGGGCATAGCCTCAAAATAAGGGGAAGTAGATTTAGGACTGAGTTTAGGAGGAACTTCTTCACCCAAAGGGTTGTGAATCTATGGAATTCCTTGCCCAGTGACGCAGTAGAGGCTCCTTCATTAAATGTTTTTAAGATAATGATAGATAGTTTTTTGAAGAATAAAGGGCTTAAGGGTTATGGTGTTCGGGCCGGAAAGTGGAGCTGAGTCCACAAAAGATCAGCCATGATCTCATTGAATGGCGGAGCAGGCTCGAGGGGCCAGATGGCCTACTCCTGCTCCTAGTTCTTATGTTCTCATATTTATAAACAGTTGTATATATACATCATATTTTTCTTGCCTGTGCTAATTTACTTTACTTTATTGTACAGAGAGGTTTATTTTGTCCTTCGTTTAACTGACCCTAAGTACACTGATCATGTACACTACGGGGTATAGACGGGGTCTATAGTTCCTCCCCCGTCCCCTCCCTGGTTTTGCAGTCCTTTTTGGTTCCTATCTTGTACTTTTATTCTTGGCTTACTCCTCGTTGCTGGCCTGGAACAGGCCGACAAACTGCTCCCAAGTATCCAGGGAGCTTTCCTCCGACCCTTGGATGGCGTACTTCAGGTGGAGAAATTCCGAAAGGTCAGCGAGCCAGTCTGCAGCTGCCGATTGCCAGCTGAGCAGGAGAGCGTGCGATTCGGGAAGTAAAAGCAAGGGCGTTAACCCCCTTCCCCATGTGTAGTTCTGGCTGCTCCGATACCCCGAAGATTGCCACTATTGGGAATGGCTTCACCCTCACCCCCACAACCTTGGACATTGCCTCGGAGAAGGCTGTCCAGAACCCAGCAACTTTGGGGCAAGCCCAAAATATGTGGGTGTGGTTGGCCGGGACCCTCTGGCACCGCTCACATTTACTTCCGGGAAGAACCTGCTCATTCGGGTTCTGGTCAGGTGCGCTCTGTGCACCACTTTGAGCTGTATTAGGCTTAGCCTTGCGCAGGAGGAGGTGGAGTTCACCCTGCTCAGTGCTTCGCTCCAGAATCCCCATCCGACCTCTGTCCCCGGTTTGTCCTCCCATTTGTTCTGGTCTTGTCCAGTGGTGTCCGGACTCTGTCAAGTAGCTGTAGTATATTTTCCCACATAGCCCCCCACTTCTCGCTGCTTGTGTCCTATAGTAGTGTGGTTTCTGGGGCCCCGGGTGCCTTAGTGTCTCTTTGCGGAAGAAATTATTTATTTGGAGGTGTCTCATTTCCTGTCCTTTTGCTAGTTTCCACTTCCTCGTCAGTTCGTCCAGTGTCGCAATCTGTGCCCTACGTAGAAGTCCCCGACCGTCAGTGTGTCCCCATCCCACCTCCATCTTTTGAAGGTGGTATCTAGCATGGCTGGGGGGAATCTGCCATTGCCGCATACAGGGGCCAAGGGGGACATTTTAGTTATCCCGAAGTGTTGTCTCAGCTGGGTCCACGTTCTCAGCATGGCCGCTACCACTGGGCTTGTTGTGTATCTTGCTGAGGAGGATGCGAGTGCTGCTGTAGCCAGGGACCGGAGGATTGTTCCTTTACAGGATGCTTCCTCCATTTGAACCCAATCTGTGTCGGGTTCCTGTACCCATCCCCTCACTCTTTCTGCTGTTGCTGCCCAATGGTTGTATTGTAGGTTTGGTAAGGCCAAGCCACCTATGATTTTCCTTTGCAGTGTCTGTTTGGAATTCTCGGGTTCATACACCCCACACAAACGCCATGATTAGACTGTCTACGTTTCGGAAAAGGCCTTGGGGATGAAGATCGATATGGATCAAAACAGGAAGAGGAACCTTGGCAGTACGTTCATCTTGATTGTCTGCACTCTTCCCGCCAGGGACAGTGGGAGTGAGCCCCACCTTTGAAGGTCTTTCCCGAGCTGGTCAGGTTCCACTTGTGGATCTGTGTCCAGTCTCTGGCTATCTGGGTCCCCAGGTAACGGAATCTGTTCTGGGCCGTTTTAAACGGGAGCCCCTCCAGCTCTGTCCTTCTCCCCCGTTTGGGTTCACTGGGAATGCCTCACTTTTGCCCAGGTTAAATTTGTCGGGGAGAAGGTTCCAAATTTGCTCGAAGGTTCCAAATTCTTTCAGTATTTGCAGTATTGCCTTCAGTCCCTCCTGTGGCTTCAAGACGTAGAGGAGCAGGTCATCTGCATAGAGTGAGACTCTGTGCTCTCTGTCTGCTCTCCGGATTCCCTTCCAGTTTTTCGCATCCCACAGGGCTATCGGCAGGTGTTTGATCGCGAACGAGAGTGGGGACAGGGGGCAGCCCTGTCTTGTTCCTCTCTGCAGCTGGAAGTATTTAGAGCTGGTGGTGATAGTTTGGACCGTCGCTTTGGGATCGTTGTACAGGAGCCTCACCCAGGCGGTGAACCCCGCTCCTTGCCCAAACCGTTCCAGTACCTCGAGGAAGTCATTCCATTCGACTCTGTCGAAGGCCTTTTCTGCGTTCAGGGGGACGATCACCTCTGGTGTTTTCTCCCCCGGTTTTGGGGGGGGGGAACATTATTACGTTCAGCAGCCGCCTCGTGTTCGCTGTGAGCTGCCGATCCTTGACAAAGCCTGTTTGGTCCTCTAGGAACCAACTCTAGTACGCAGCCTTTTGGCAGGACCTTTTGCGAGTATTTTCTCATCCACGTTCAGCCGTGAAATGGGTCTATATGATCCACATTCCGTCAGGTCTTTTTTTTTAGGGGGTATCAGTGAAATTGTGGCCTGCGCTAGCGTGGGGGCAGGGTGCCCCTTGCTACTGCATCCTCAAACATGTCCCTTAGGTGTGGGGCCAGGACTGGTGCAAATTATGTGTAGAAGTCCACCGGGAACCCGGAGGGTCCCAGCGCCTTCCACTCCTGCATGGAGCTGATGCTCTCCGTGATTTCCCCCAGTCCTATTGGTGCTTCCAGCTCCCCACTTCTGTCTTCCCCCACAACTGGCATATCCAGTCCATCTAGGAACTGTTTTAGCCCCCCAGGGGGGGCTATTAAGTGCACAGTCCCTGGTAGAAGGTCTCAAATGCTCGATTGACCTCCTTTGGTTCTGCTACCAGTCTGCCTCTGCTATCCTTTACCTGCGCTATTTCCCTCGTGGCTGCCTGCTTTCTCAGCTGGTGGGCTAAAAGGCGGCCAGCCTTGTCCCCATGTTCATAGAAGGTCCTCCGTGTCTGGCGGTGTTGGTGCACTGCTTTCCTGGTGGATAGCAGGCTAAAGTCAATTTGCAGCTCTTTCCTCTCCGCCAGCAGCACTACGGTCGAGGCCTCGGAGTATTTTCTGTCGATTTCCAGAATGGAGTCCACCAGTTGTTGACTGGCCACCCTCTCTTCCCTATCTCTGCTTGCCTTGTAGGCTATGATCTCTCTAATTGCGGCCTTCAGTGCCGCCCAGAACGTGGAGGGTAAGACCTCCCCGTTTTGGTTGAAACTAATGTAGTCGCCTATGGCCCGCCATGTTTTTTGGCAGAAGGCCTTGTCAGCCAGGAGGTCCGTATCCAACCTCCACGTGGGGCGCTGGGTCCGGCTTGTCTCCAAACTCACATCCATATAGTGTGGAGCGTGCTCGGAGATAACGATCACGGAGTATTCCGTTCCTGTGGTCCCTGGAAGCACCGATTTCCCCACTACAAAGAGGTTGATATGGGTGTGTACCTTGTGTCCTTGTGAAAAATATTGAGAACTCCTTCTCTCCCGGGTACAGGAACCTCCATGGGTCCACCACCCCCATCTACATAGAACATAGAACAATACAGCGCAGTACAGGCCCTTCGGCCCACGATGTTGCACCAAAACAAAAGCAATCTAACCTACACTATGCCATTATCGTCCAGATGTTTATCCAATAAACTTTTAAATGCCCTCAATGTTGGCGAGTTCACTACTGTAGCAGGTAGGGCATTCCACGGCCTCACTACTCTTTGCGTAAAGAACCTACCTCTGACCTCTGTCCTATATCTATTACCCCTCAGTTTAAAGTTATGTCCCCTCGTGCCAGCCATATCCATCCGCGGGAGAAGGCTCTCACTGTCCACCCTATCCAACCCCCTGATCATTTTGTATGCCTCTATTAAGTCTCCTCTTAACCTTCTTCTCTCCAACGAAAACAACCTCAAGTCCATCAGCCTTTCCTCATAAGATTTTCCCTCCATACCAGGCAACATCCTGGTAAATCTCCTCTGCACCCGCTCCAAAGCCTCCACGTCCTTCCTATAATGCGGTGACCAGAACTGTACGCAATACTCCAAATGCGGCCGTACCAGAGTTCTGTACAGCTGCAACATGACCTCCTGACTCCGGAACTCAATCCCTCTACCAATAAAGGCCAACACTCCATAGACCTTCTTCACAACCCTATCAACCTGGGTGGCAACTTTCAGGGATCTATGTACATGGACACCTAGATCCCTCTGCTCATCCACACTTTCAAGAACTTTACCATTAGCCAAATATTCCGCATTCCTGTTATTCCTTCCAAAGTGAATCACCTCACACTTCTCTGCATTAAACTCCATTTGCCACCTCTCAGCCCAGCTCTGCAGCTTATCTATATCCCTCTGTAACCTGCTACATCCTTCCACACTATCGACAACACCACCGACTTTAGTATCGTCTAATTTACTCACCCACCCTTCTGCGCCTTCCTCTAGGTCATTGATAAAAATGACAAACAGCAACGGCCCCAGAACAGATCCTTGTGGTACTCCACTTGTGACTGTACTCCATTCTGAACATTTCCCATCAACCACCACCTTCTGTCTTCTTTCAGCTAGCCAATTTCTGATCCACATCTCTAAATCACCCTCAATCCCCAGCCTCCGTATTTTTTGCAATAGCCTACCGTGGGGAACCTTATCAAACGCTTTGCTGAAATCCATATACACCACATCAACTGCTCTACCCTCGTCTACCTGTTCAGTCACCTTCTTAAAGAACTCAATAAGGTTTGTGAGGCATGACCTACCCTTCACAAAGCCATGCTGACTATCCCCGATCATATTATTCCTATCTAGATGATTATAAATCTTGTCTCTTATAATCCCCTCCAAGACTTTACCCACTACAGACGTGAGGCTCACCGGTCTATAGTTGCCGGGGTTGTCTCTGCTCCTCTTTTTGAACAAAGGGACCACATTTGCTGTCCTCCAGTCCTCTGGCACTATTCCTGTAGCCAATGATGACATAAAAATCAAAGCCAAAGGTCCAGCAATCTCTTCCCTGGCCTCCCAGAGAATCCTAGGATAAATCCCATCAGGTCCCGGGGACTTATCTATTTTCAGCCTGTCCAGAATTGCCAACACCTCTTCCCTACATACCTCAATGCCATCTATTCTATTAGCCTGGGGCTCCGCATTCTCCTCCACAACATTATCTTTTTCCTGAGTGAATACTGACGAAAAATATTCATTTAGTATCTCGCCTATCTCTTCAGACTCCACACACATTTTCCCATCCCTGTCCTTGACTGGTCCTACTCTTACCCTAGTCATTCGCTTATTCCTGACATACCTATAGAAAGCTTTTGGGTTTTCCTTGATCCTTCCTGCCAAATACTTCTCATGTCCCCTCCTTGCTCGTCTTAGCTCTCTCTTTAGATCCTTCCTCGCTACCTTGTAACTATCCATCGCCCCAACCGAAACTTCACACTTCATCTTCACATAGGCCTCCTTCTTCCTCTTAACAAGAGATTCCACTTCCTTGGTAAACCACGGTTCCCTCGCTCGACGCCTTCCTCCCTGTCTGACCGGTACATACTTATCAAGATCACGCAGTAGCTGATCCTTGAATAAGCCCCACTTATCCAGTGTGCCCAACACTTGCAGCCTACTTCTCCACCTTATCCCCCCCCAAGTCACGTCTAATGGCATCATAATTGCCCTTCCCCCAGCTATAACTCTTGCCCTGCGGTGTATACTTATCCCTTTCCATCATTAACGTAAACATCACCGAATTGTGGTCACTGTCCCCAAAGTGCTCTCCTACCTCCAAATCCAACACCTGGCCTGGTTCATTACCCAAAACCAAATCCAACGTGGCCTCGCCTCTTGTTGGCCTGTCGTTTCAGGAAACCCTCCTGCACACACTGTACAAAAAACGACCCATCTATTGTACTCTAACTATATCTTTTCCAGTCAATATTTGGAAAGTTAATGTCTCCCATAATAACTACCCTGTTACTTTCGCTCATATCCAGAATCATCTTCGCCATCCTTTCCTCTACATCCCTAGAACTATTAGGAGGCCTATAAAAAAACTCCCAACAGGGTGACCTCTCCTTTCCTGTTTCTAACTTCAGCCCATACTACCTCGGAAGAAGAGTCCCCATCTAGCATCCTCTCCGCCGCCGTAATACTGCTCTTGACTAGCAGCGCCACACCTCCCCCTCTTTTGCCTCCTTCTCTGAGCTTACTAAAACACCTATACCCCGGAACCTGCAACATCCATTCCTGTCCCTGCTCTATCCATGTCTCCGAAATGGCCACAACATCGAAGTCCCAGGTACCAACCCATGCTGCCAGTTCCCCTACCTTGTTTCGTATACTCTTGGCATTGAAGTAGACACACTTCAAACCACCTACCTGAACACTGGCCCCCTCCTGCGACGTCAAATCTGTGCTCCTGACCTCTATACTCTCATTCTCCCTTACCCTAAAACTACAATCCAGGTTCCCATGCCCCTGCTGCATTAGTTTAAACCCCCCCAAAGAGTACTAACAAATCTCCCCCCCCAGGATATTTGTGCCCCTCAGGTTCAGATGTAGACCATCCTGTCTGTAGAGGTCCCACCTTCCCCAGAAAGAGCCCCAGTTATCCAGAAATCTGAATCCCTCCCGCCTGCACCATCCCTGTAGCCACGTGTTTAAATGTTCTCTCTCCCTATTCCTCATCTCACTATCACGTGGCACGGGCAACAACCCAGAGATAACAACTCTGTTTGTTCTAGTTCTGAGCTTCCATCCTAGCTCCCTGAAAGCCTGCCTGACATCCTTGTCCCCTTTCCTACCTATGTCGTTAGTGCCAATGTGGACCACGACTTGGGGCTGCTCCCCCTCCCCCTGAAGGACCCGGAAAACACGATCCGAGACATCACGTACCCTTGCACCTGGGAGGCAACATACCAAACGTGAGTCTCTCACGCTCCCACAAAATCTCCTATCTGTGCCCCTGACTATAGAGTCCCCAATTACTAATGCTCTGCTCCTCTCCCCCCTTCCCTTCTGAGCAACAGGGACAGACTCCGTGCCAGAGGCCCGTACCCCATGGCTTACCCCTGGTAAGTCGTCCCCCCACAAGTATCCAAAGCGGTATACTTGTTTCTCAGGGGAACGACCGCAGGGGATCCCTGCACTGACTGCTTTTTCCCAGTCCCTCTTACAGTTACCCACCTATCTCCAATCTTTGGTGTAACTAATTCCCTGAAGCTGCTATCTATGACCCCTTCTGCCTCCCGAATGATCCGAAGTTCTTCCAACTCCAGCTCCAGTTCCCTAACTCGGTCTTGGAGGAGCTGGAGATGGCAGCACTTCCTGCAGGTAAAATCAGCAGGGACACTAACTGCATCCCTCACCTCAAACATCCTGCAGGAGGAACATTGCACTCCCTTCCCTGCCATTCCTCTAACTTTCTACCAAGATCTGGCTAACAACTAAATTTAATTTTTATAAAAAATAATAATATAATAAAATATGGTACTTGCCTCAGACCAATGGGTTTTATTATTAGGCTAGAGGAGGAGGGCGGGTGGGAGACACTACACGTGTAGTGTCTCGGGTTTCCTCTCCACCAGAATTTATTGGTGAGGGTCTTCCCAGACGTCCGCGGGTCGACTTCCTGTTCCCGCCTAAAAAACTAATTTAAAAAAAAAGAAAAATTCTCAGCTTCTGCTGAAATTGACTAACCAGCCAGCTCCACTCCCGCCGAAATCGACTGGCCTGCCCCTGCAAAGACAAGTGCTTTTAAAGGACAGACTTACCTCCCAGCAACCACTTCCGCAATGCTCCCGCTGAAACTGACTCACCAGCTGTTCTCACGCCGAAATCGACTAGCCTGCCCCTGCAAAGACAAGTGCTTTTAAAGGACAGACTTACCTCACAGCAACCACTTCCGCAATGCTCCTGCTGAAACTGACTCACCAGCTGTTCTCACGCCGAAAGCGACTAGCCTGCCCCTGCAAAGACAAGTGCTTTTAAAGGTTGACTTACCTCCCAGCAGCCACTTCCGCAATGCTCCCGCTGAAACTGACTCACCAGCTGATTCTCCCGCCGAAAGCGACTAGCCTGCCCCTGCAAAGACAAGTGCTTTTAAAAGTTGACTTACCTCCCAGCAGCCACTTCCGCAATGCTCCCGCTGAAACTGACTCACCAGCTGATTCTCCCGCCGAAATCGACTGGCCTGCCCCTGCAAAGACAAGTGCTTTTAAAGGACAGACTTACCTCACAGTAACCACTTCCGCAATGCTCCTGCTGAAACTGACTCACCAGTTGTTCTCACGCCGAAATCGACTGGCCTGCCCCTGCGAAGACAAGTGCTTTTAAAGGTTGACTTACCTCCCAGCAGCCACTTCCGCAATGCTCCCGCTGAAACTGACTCACCAGCTGTTCTCACGCCGAAATCGACTGGCCTGCCCCTGCAAAGACAAGTGCTTTTAAAGGTTGACTTACCTCCCAGCAGCCACTTCCGCAATGCTCCCGCTGAAACTGACTCACCGCTGTTCCATGAAAGCTCCTAGTTCCCTCGCCATGCCAGTCTTTTTCCCTGCTTTGGGGTTTGATAGGTCGGTCAGTGTGTCCTGCACGTAGTTGAAGTCGCCTCCCATAATCAGTCGGTGTGTGTCAAGGTTGGGGATTTCCGCCATGGTCTTTATGAATTCTGTGTCGTCCCAGTTGGGAGCGTACACATTTAACAGTATGACAGGTGCCCATTCCAGGACACCACTAACCATGGCGTACCGTCCCCCTGGGTACGTAACTGTCTTGGTTGCCATAAACCTCATCCTCTTGCTAACTAATATTGCTATCCTCCAAGCCCTCATCCCGTAGCATGAATGGTACGTCTGTCCCACCCAGCCCTTCCTGACCAGCAGTCGGCCCTTCTTTCTCAGGCGCGTCTCTTATAGGTAAATTATGTCTGCTTTTAGGCTTAGGTGGGCGAAGACTCTTTTTACTGGGCCGTTGAGTCCCCTTACATTCCAAAATCCTGGTGGGGGGTTTCTGACCCCCCTGGTCCTGCGGGGGCACCCATACTTGCCTAGTGGATGCGCCCCTGCACTCTGCAATTTCCCTTTGTTAGGGGGCCGTCCAACATGGGCACGGTCGCTGCTCTGCCCATGAGGTCGGGGCCCCAGCGCTCCGGGTTTCCCTTTGGCCAGGGGGCACCCAACATGGCCGCCAGATGTGTGGACGCCACGTAATGCGCCCCTGCACTCCAGAGTCTCCCTGAAGCACTCCCGAGTGGCTGTTTGTGGCGCCCTCTTGGTTCCTCGTCCTGCTCCATGCCCGCCGAGGCCTGTGTCTGTACTGCTTCTCTACCTCACCCTTCTCTTTGCTTCTCTTTTGTTCTGCGCTCTCCCCCTGACTCCTCGCCCCCCCTTCTGCCCTGTCCCCGCCCCCCTCTTTGTGCCAGGCGCTCCCCCTCCCCTGAGAGGCGCGCTGCGGCCATCCTTTTTTCCTGCCCTCCCGTGTTGTCCCTCCTCGCTCGTACAATGACCCTCCTCCCAGTATTCGCCCAGTTCTGGCCCTGTTTAACCTTCCTCCTACTGGCCCTTCTCTTGCCCTCCTGTCCGCTTTTCTCACCCTCAGTTCCCTTGCTCCGCCGCCGCCCCCACCGGCCATCGCATTGAGAGAAGAAACGAGCCTGGAAACGAGGTAGCACAGTCCTGTGCAAAACACAGTACACATGTGTACAGTTCATAGAACATTACAGTGCAGTACAGGCCCTTCGGCCCTCGATGTTGCGCCGACCTGTGAAACCACTCTAAAGCCCATCTACACTATTCCCTTATCGTCCATATGTCTATCCAATGACCATTTGAATGCCCTTAGTGTTGGCGAGTCCACAACTGTTGCAGGCAGGGCATTCCTCGCCCTTACTACTCTGAGTAAAGAACCTACCTCTGACATCTGTCTTTTTAAAAAATAATTTTTATTAAAGGTTTTCATAAAATATCAATAACAAAATGAGAAAGAAAAAAGAACCCAACAGGGTTAAGTACAAAACATAATCTAAAAAAAGCAACCCCCCAAACCCCTCCCGCCCCCCCCCCCTCCCCCGTACATAAATAATAGATTAACATTAACACCCCGGCTTAACACAACAGGTGTATTCAGACCCTCCAGTGTAAATAACATAAACTAAAATAAAGTGAACACCCCCCCCGAGCTGCTGCTGCCATTGACCAATGTCTATCGTTCGGCCAGAAAGTCTAAGAATGGTTGCCACCGCCTAAAGAACCCTTGTACCGACCCTCTCGAGGCGAATTTCACCCTGCCATATCGCTGATCCAGGATTCCACGCTTGGGGGTCTCGCATCCTTCCACTGAAGGAGAATCCTTCGCCGGGCTACCAGGGACGCAGAGGCCAGAATTCCGGCCTCTTTCGCCTTCTGCACTCCCCGCTCCTCTGCCACCCCAAATATTGCTAGCCCCCACCCTGGTCTGACCCTGGATCCTACCACCCTCGACACCGTCCTCGCTACACCCTTCCAAAATTCCTCCAGCGCCTGGCATGCCCAGAACTTGTGGGTGTGATTTGCTGGGCTCCCTGAGCACCGAACACACCTGTCCTCACCCCCAAAGAACCGGCACATCCTTGCCCCGGTCATGTGTGCCCTGTGCAGCACCTTAAACTGTATGAGGCTGAGCCTCGCGCACGAAGAGGAAGAATTCACCCTCCCTAGGGCATCTGCCCACGTTCCCTCTTCGATCTCCTCTCCCACTTACCTTTCAACTCCACCACCGAGGCCTCCTCCTCCTGCATCACCTGGTAAGTTTCCGAGATCTTCCCCACTCCCACCCACCTCCCCGAGAGCACCCTGTCCTGTACTGTGTGGCAGTAGCCGCAGGAATTCCATCACTTGCCGTCTGGCAAACGCCCTTACCTGTAAGGACCTGAAGGTGTTCCCCGGGGGGAGCCCATACTTCTCCAGCTCACCCAAGCTCGCGAACTTCCCGTCCTCAAACAGGTCCCCCAACTTTCGTATCCCTGCCCTGTGCCACCCCAAAAACCCTCCACCTGTTTTTCCTGGGGCGAACCGGTGGTTCCCCGGTAATGGGGTCCACGCCAAAGCCCCAACTTCCCTCCATATGCCACCTCCACTGCCCCTCCCACCGGGTTCGCCACATACAGCAGCAGGTCGTCCGCATAAAGCGACACCCTATGCTCCTCCCCACCCCGCACCAACCCCCTCCAGTTCCTCGACTCTCTCAGTGCCATAGCCAGGGGTTCAATCGCCAGTGCGAAGAGCAGGGGGGGACCACTGTCTCGTCCCTCGGTGCAACGGAAAGTACTCTGACCTCCTCATATTTGTGGCCACACTCGCCATCGGGACCTCATACAACAGCCTAACCCAGCGGAGACATCTGTCTTACATCTATCTCCCCTCAATTTAAAGCTATGTCCCCTCGTGCTAGACATCACCATCCAAGGAAAAAGGCTCTCACTGTCCACCCTATCCAATCCTCTGATCATCTTGTATGCCTCAATTAAGTCACCTCTTAACCTTCTCTCGAACGAAAACAGCCTCAAGTCCCTCAGCCTTTCCTCATAAGATCTTCTGTTGTGGGCAAAATCTTAGAAAGGTTTATAAGAGATAGGGTGTATAGAACAAAGAACAAAGAAATGTACAGCACAGGAACAGGCCCTTCGGCCCTCCAAGCCCGTGCCGACCATGCTGCCCGACTAAACTACAATCTTCTACACTTCCTGGGACCGTATCCCTCCATTCCCATCCTATTCATGTATTTGTCAAGATGCCCCTTAAATGTCACTATCGTCCCTGCTTCCACCACCTCCTCCGGTAGCGACTTCCAGGCACCCACTACCCTCTGCGTAAAAAACTTGCCTCGTACATCTACTCTAAACCTTGCCCCTCTCACCTTAGACCTATGCCCCCTAGTAATTGACCCCTCTACCCTGGGGAAAAGCCTCTGACTATCCACTCTGTCTATGCCCCTCATAATTTTGTATACCTCTAGCAGGTCTCCCCTCAACCTCCTTCGTTCCAGTGAGAACAAACCGAGTTTATTCAACCGCTCCTCATAGCTAATGCCCTCCATACCAGGCAACATTCTGGTAAATCTCTTCTGCACCCTCTCTAAAGCCTCCACATCCTTCTGGTAGTGTGGCGACCAGAATTGAACACTATACTCCAAGAGTGACCTAACTAAGGTTCTATACAGCTGCATCATGACTTGCCAATTCTTATACTCAATGCCCCGGCCAATGAAGGCAAGCATGCCGTATGCCTTCTTGACTACCTTCTCCACCTGTGTTGCCCCTTTCAATGACCTGTGGACCTGTACTCCTAGATCTCTTTGACTTTCAATACTCTTGAGGGTTCTACCATTCACTGTATATTCCCTACCTGCATTCGACCTTCCAAAATGCATTACCTCACATTTGTCCGGATTAAACTCCATCTGCCATCTCTCCGCCCAAGTCTCCAAACAATCTAAATCCTGCTGTATCCTCCGACAGTCCTCATCGCTATCCGCAATTCCACCAACCTTTGTGTCGTCTGCAAACTTACTAATCAGACCAGTTACATTTTCCTCCAAATCATTTATATATACTACAAAGAGCAAAGGTCCCAGCACTGATCCCTGTGGAACACCACTGGTCACAGCCCTCCAATTAGAAAAGCATCCTTCCATTGCTACTCTCTGCCTTCTATGGCCTAGCCAGTTCTGTATCCACCTTGCCAGCTCACCCCTGATCCCGTGTGACTTCACCTTTTGTACTAGTCTACCATGAGGGACCTTGTCAAAGGCCTTACTGAAGTCCATATAGACAACATCCACTGCCCTACCTGCAGTATAATCATCTGGAAAGGAATAATCTGATTAGACATAGTCAATACGGTTTTGTGAAGGGTAGGTCGTGCCTCACAAACCTTTGAGAAGGTGACCAAACAGGTGGATGAGGGTAAAGAAGTTGATGTTTTTTTTTAAATTTTGAGTCCTCCGACTTTCCGGCTGTTTCTTGGGGAGCAAAGTGGCGATCCCCACTCCTCCTTCATGAGCGCACACCGGGACCAGACTCTTCTCTCTCACCCTTTTAACTTTCCAGCTCCGCGGAACGGAGCTTTGATGCTTGGGCAGGGCAAGGGAGGCAGAGCCGATTTCGCGGGAGCTTAATTAAATTTTTAAAAACGTGATTTTGCAGACCTGCGGGAGCCTCTTTAGTGCGACCACTCCGTTCGCGAAAGCCACCGGAAGTCCCAACTGAGTGATAGTTAACTGTCAATCACCTAAAGTCTTATTAGGAGGCACTGATTGCAATTGTTTTGTTCTAAACTTACCAGGTGTGTGAGTCATCTCAGCTCTATTTAAGAAGGGGTTTTGAAGCTGACTCCCAGTGAGACACGACACATCCCGAGTGAGACACATAGAAGAGTGAGTTTGGGAGCTGGGAATTTGAAGCTAGGTGAGAACTCGAGGCTGGGTGGAAGGAGGTGCTACTTATCCCTTGATTTGTTACACTGAAATTTCCAGTGAGTGGCCTTGCCCTGCTGCAGGTGATTACGAGGGGGAGAGCTGATTGGTGAGTAGCAGGTACGTCCTTCATCTCGAGAGCGGAGCTGAGCGGGAGAAATCCAGAAGTCAGTCTGGGAAGGTAAGTGAGACTTTGTGTCTGTCTCCCTGTGTCTCTGAATGGGAGAAATTGGGACTGCAGTCTGGGAAGGTAAGTGGTATTTGTGTCTGTGTCTCTGTGTGTTTTCAAATTGTAGGGGGGTTGAAACTGAAGTGTAAAGCTGTGACCTGATTGGCTGGTAGGGAATCTGTTAAATTTATGTAACGATAATTGAAAAACTAATTAATTAACCAGGTAGAGGAGTAACTAAGCCTGAGGGCAGAGATTAGTATTTAGCATTTAATTTTACAGTCAAAATCTAGCGCCAGGAACCATATAGTTAATTGTAACTTAATCTAATAATGATTTAAGTATTTATTTTAAATTAATCAACTCGTGCTTAAATATCATTCAGCGTGCAGTGCTCTAACTGTGAGATGTGGGAGACCCATGACACTTTCAGCGTTCCGGTCAATTACATCTGCAGGACGTGTAACCAAGGTTGGACCAGCAGTTGGATCCACTTAGGAGCATGCAGGTGGCAGAACGCATCATAGATAGCAGTTATAGGGACATGGCACACCATTGTGCTGTTACAGGCAGACAGATGGGTGACCGCTAGAAAGGGCAGGCAGTCAGTGTAGGAATCCCCTATGGCTGTCCCCCTCTCTTAACAAGTATACCATTTTGAATACTGTTGGGGGGGGGGGGAAGGGCCTGTCAGGAAAACAACAGTAGCCAGTACTGTTGTTCAGCAGGGGAGGGCAAAGTGCAGGAGGGCGATAATTATTGAGGACTCAATAGTAAGGGGCACAGATATGCGCACCTGTGGACGTGAAAGAGACTCCAGGATGGTACGTAGATACATAGAAGATAGGAGCAGGAGGAGGCCTTTTGGCCCTTCGAGCCTGCTTCACCACTTATCACGATCATGGCTGATCATCCAACTCAAAAGCCGAATCCTGCTTTCTCCCCATAGCCTTTGATCGTATTTGTCCCAAGTGCTATATCCAGCCGCCTCTTGAATATATTCAATGTTTTAGCATCAACTACTTCCTGTGGTAATGAATTCCACAGGCTCACCACTCTTTGGATGAAGAAATGTCTCCTCATCTCTGTCCGAAATGGTTTTCACTGAATCCTCAGATTCTGTTAGTCAAGGTTTCAGGATCTTTCTGCTTCCATGAGATCAGTTGTCTCATTGATCACTTGTGAGCAGAAATCTATCCCACCATCATGTGGAATTGTTAGTGTTGATGAAGCTTGCCCCCCTCATAATAGCAGGAACACCAGCCTACTCTCACTTATTGAAGAAGCCCCAAACACGACCGCACTGTAGCTCCCTCTATGTCCAGTAACAAGGAATCGTCCTACGCTGTCTGTGCGGAGTCTGCACGTTCTCCCCGTGTCTGTGTGGGTTTCCTTCGGGTACTCCGGTTTCCTCCCACAGTCCAGAGATGTGCAGGTTAGGTGGATTGGCCATGCTAAATTGCACTTAGTGCCCAAAAACATTCGGTGGGGTTACTGGATTATGGGGATAGGGTGGAGGTGTGGACTGAAGTAGGGTGCAGACTCGATGGGCCGAATGGCCTCCTCCTGTTCTGTAAATTTTATGATGCCCTGTGCTGATCCCTGCGCTGAGCGAAGTAGTCATCTCCACTCCTAGGGGCTCATTGTACTTTGGAACAGCTGTCTCTACACCTGAGTCCAGGTGTGACATAGAAATGTTCGGTTGGATCAAAGCAAAAGTCAAAGCTAAAAACAGCTGATTGAAATCTGAAACAAAAAGAAAATACTGGACAATATCAGCAGGTCTGACATGATCTGTGGAGAGAGAAGGGAGTTAAGATTTTGAGTTTGGGTGAATTTTTGTCAAAGCATCCAGATTCGAAACATTAGCTCCCTTCTCTCCACAGCTGCTGTTAGACCTGCTGAGATTGTGCAGCATTTTCTGTTTTTATTAAAGCGATGGTCAATTCCACATGGAGCAGCAGGGAGTAATGAGGCTTTTTGTGAACAGTTATAAAATCACCTAAAATTATTTGATGCAATGGGGAGTTGTACCATGCTAACTCTCATTTATTAAGTGGCATGGTGGCGCAGTGGTTAGCGCTGCTGCCTCACGGCGCTGAGGACCCAGGTTTGATCCCAGCCCCGGGTCACTGTCCATGTGGTGTTTGCACATTCTCCCGTGTCTGCGTGGGTCTCACCTCCCCAACCCAAAGATGTGCAGGGTAGGTGAATTGGCAATGTTAAATTGCCCCTTAATTGGCTGATGCCCCTTTTATGTCCTGTGATCTCAGGAAACAATCACTCTGAGTGTCGGGTGTCCCATTTCCTTTTGTGCTGCACATAATATTCTGTCCCTTTTGGCAGTGTCATGTTCAGCCTCTCCGGGATCTCCTGCGATTTGTCAGGTCCCAGGCTACCACGTGCAATGCCACATTATGTCAACTAGTTTAATGGAATCATAGAATCCCTGCAGTGCAGAAAGGTGCCGTTCGGCCCATCAGCTTTGACCTTTGCTTCACCCGAACATTCGGCCAATCGAGTCTGCACCAACCCTTCAAATGTGTATTCGACCCATCCACCCCGCCCTATTGCCATGACCCCATCTAGTCTGCACGTTCCTGGACAAGGGACAATTTATCATGGCCAATCCACCTAATACACACATCTTTGGACTGTGGGAGGAAACCAGAGCACACGGAGGAAACCCACACAGACACAGGGAGAATGTACAAACTCCACACAGTCACCCAAGGTCAGAACTGAACCAAGATCCCTGCCGCTGTGAGGCAGCAGTGCTACCCAATGTGCAGATTTAGGTTTGTTTTTCAGACTGGTGGTGAGCATGGAGTGATTGGTCGCACATTTGATGGCTCCCGCTCAAGGTGGATTTTCTGGTCCTTTCCTGCCTGAAGGGTGTAGTATTTGAGAGCAAAAGGTACAGGAGTGCCCAGGGAAGGTGGCTGGATCCACGGAGAAGGAGCGATGCAAGAAAGAAAGCAACGGGACCAGGAGAGTCTTTTGTGCGCCACAGGTAAAGATGGCGGAGGATAAGGGGGCGCGCTACATACAGCCCAGTGGTCGATGGAGCAGTTGGTAGTGTTCCTGAACAATAAGTTCCTGCAGCAGAGGAAAGAGGCCCTGGAAGACCTGACCAAGGTGGTGGACAAGGTGCTGTCAAAGTATGAAATAGGGGAGGGGAAGGAGTAGGATGCAAGTAGGTTTACATTAACACTGCAATGAAGTTATTGTGAAAAAACCCTAGTCGCCATACTCTGGCGCCTGTTTGGGTACACTGGGGGAGAATTCAAAATGTCCAAATTATCTAACAGCACATCTTTCAGGGTTTAAGACCTTTATAAGGTCTTATATCTTATATAAGATATAGGAGCAGAATTAGACCACTCGGCCCATCGAGTCTGCTCCGCTATTCAATCATGGCTGAAATTTTTCTCATCCCCATTCTCCTGCCTTCTCCCCATAACCCCTGATCCCCTTATTCATCAAGAACATATCTACCTCTGTCTTAAAGACACAGTGATTTGGCCTCCACAGCCTTCTGCGGCAAAAAGTTCCACAGATTCACCACCCTCTGGCTGAAAAGATTTCTCCTCATCTCTGTTTTAAAGGATTGTCCCTTTAATCTGAGATGGTGTCCTCTGGTTCTAGTTTTTCCTACAAGTGGAAACATTCTCTCCACGTCCACTCTATCCAGGCCACGCAGTATCCTGTAAGTTTCAATAAGACCCCCCATCATCCTTCTAAACTCCAACGAGTACAGACCCAGAGTCCTCACCGTTCCTCATATGACAAGCTCTTCATTCCAGGGATCATTCTTGTGAACCTCCCCTGGACCCTTTCCTTGTGGGAGGAAAGGACCCTGGTGCTGTGAAGCTAAACACGGTGCTACAATGCAACCTAAGAAGTTGATGGAATGGGAGGGAATCTTGATGGGGGACATTAAGCATAAATGAGAGAAGGAGTTGGGAGGGGAGGTGGGGGCTGAGAGGTGGGCGGAGGGTGAACGCGACCTCGTCATGTGCGAGGTTAAGCCTCATCCAATTTAAGCTGGTGCATAGGGCTCATATGAAATGAAATGAAAATTGTATATTGTCACAAGTAGGCTTCAAATGTGAAAAGCCCCTATTTGCTACATTCCGGCGCCTGTTCGGGGAGGCCGGTACGGGAATTGACGATGGCTAGGATGGGAAGCTTCTTTGTGGGGGTAGAGGAGAGGTGTGCGCGGGGAGGCCTGAGAATCATGTCCAAATGTTCTGGGTGTGTCCAAGACTGAGGGGGTTCTGGCAGTGGTTCGGAGTTCTCGGACATGATGTTCGTCGTGCTGGATGGTTCTGAATCCAGAGGTGGCGATATTTGGGGTGTTGGAAGACCCGGGAGTCCCGGGGGTGAGAGAGGACGATGTATTGGCCTTTGCCTTCCTGATAACCTGGAGACGGATTTTGTTAGAGTGGTGAGCCTCGGAGCCGCCAAAAGCGGGAGTGTGGGTGAGTGACCGGCAGAATTCCTGAGGCTGGAGAAGGTCAAGTTCGCTTTGAGGGGTTGGCAGAGCAGTTCACCTGGAGGTGGAAGCCGTTTATCAATTGCTTGAAGGAGGATTGAAGAGTCAACAAGGGATGGGGGAGAAAGGGGGGTTAAAATGGGGAAGGTGAGATGTGGTGGGAGGTTGGTGTCAGGGGGGCAGGTGGGGTGTAGTTGTTCATTGTGTTCTGTTCTAATTTCTTTTGCGTGTACATGTGAAAATGCCTTGAATAAAATATTTTCTAAAAAAAAAAAAAGATTTGGTTGGTTTTTCATTGCTAATCTGTACCAGTTTGTATTTTAAAGCTCAAAACTACAGGTACAAGAGTTCAGTGTAGACAAACATAAATGCAGTAACGAAAGAGAAAATGCTGGAAAATCTCAGCAGGTCTGGCAGCATCTGTAGGGAGAGAAAAGAGCTAACGTTTCGAGTCCGATGACTCTTTGTCAATGCTTTGACAAAGCTTTGAGCTTTGACAAAGGGTCATCGGACTCGAAACGTTTGCTCTTTTCTCTCCCTACAGATGCTGCCAGACCTGCTGAGATTTTCCAGCATTTTCTCTTTCGTTTCAGATTCCAGCATCCGCAGTAATTTGCTTTTATATAAATGCAGTAGTTCTGTTAGAAATCTGCCGTCTTACATAAAATTATTTGAATACAGGGTGATATGGGAGATGCAAATATTTCACATGTCACCAACACAGATCATCGGGGTAGTGCGGTGGTTAGCACTGCTGCATCACGGCGTTGAGGACCCAAGTTCAGTCCTGGCCCGGGTCACTGTTCATGTGTGTTTGCTCATTCACCCCGTGTCTCACCCCCACAACCCAAAAATGTGCAATGTACGTGGATTGGCCATGATAAATTGCCTCGTAATTGGAAAACAAAGAATTGTGTACTCTCAATTTTTTTTAAAAAACAACACATTGTTAATATTGGGCGCCACAGTAGCACAGTGTTTATCACTTTTGCTTCACGGTGCCAGAGTCCCAGGTTCGATTCCCGCTTGGGTCACTATCTGTGCGGAGTCTGTGCGTTCTCCCAGTGTCTGCGTGGGGTTCCTCCGGGTGCTCCGGTTTCCTCCCATAAGTCCCGAAAGACATGCTCCTTAGGTGAATTGGACATTCTGAATGCTCCCTGTGTACCTGAACAGGCGCCGGAGTGGCGACTAGGGACTTTTCACAGTAACTTCATTGCAGTGTTAATGTAAGCATACTTGTGACAATAATAAAGATTATTATTATCATTCATCACGCAACACTATCACCCATTGTCACCCCTATCAGCACCAATGTGATTCCATTGCATCTGTTTATTCCATCAGTTTTCAAGCACATCATTTCATTAATTGCTCCACAGATTTCCTGGAATGGTTACATCCAGTTGCTATCCACAAGTTTAACCACCCATTTTTATTTCTGTAAATGGCCATACAAAGAACAAAGAAATGTACAGCACAGGAACAGGCCCTTCGGCCCTCCAAGCCCGTGCCGACCATGCTGCCCGACTAAACTACAATCTTCTACACTTCCTGGGTCCATATCCCTCTATTCCCATCCTATTCATGTATTTGTCAAGATGCCCCTTAAATGTCGCTATCGTCCCTGCTTCCACCACCTCCCCCGGTAGCGAGTTCCAGGCACCCACTACCCTCTGCGTAAAATATTTGCCTCGTACAACTACTCTAAACCTTGCCCCTCTCACCTTAAAGCTATGCCCCCTAGTAATTAACCCCTCTAACCTGGGGCATAGCTTCTGACTATCCACTCTGTCTATGCCCCTCATAATTTTGTCGACCTCTATCAGGTCGCCCCTCAACCTCCTTCGTTCCAGTGAGAACAAACCGAGTTTATTCAACCGCTCCTCATAGCTAATGCCCTCCATACCAGGCAACATTCTGGTAAATCTCTTCTGCACCCTCTCTAAAGCCTCCATATCCTTCTGGTAGTGTGGCGACCAGAATTGAACACTATACTCCAAGGGTGGCCTAACTAAGGTTCCATACAGCTGCAAACATGACTTGCCAATTATACTCAATGCCCCGGCCAATGAAGGCAAGCATGCCGTATGCCTTCTTGACTACCTTCTCCACCTGTGTTGCCCCTTTCAGTGACCTGTGGACCTGTACTCCTAGATCTCTTTGACTTTCAATATTCTTGAGGGTTCTACCATTCACTGTATATTCCCTACCTGCATTAGATCTTCCAAAATGCATTACCTCACATTTGTCCGGATTAAACTCCATCTGCCATCTCTCCGCCCAAGTCTCCAAACAATCTAAATCCCGCTGTATCCTCTGACAGTCCCCATCGCTATCCGCAATTCCACCAACCTTTGTGTCGTCTGCAAACTTACTAATCAGACCAGTTACATTTTCCTCCAAATCATTATTATATACTACAAACAGCAAAGGTCCCAGCACTGATCCCTGTGGAACACCACTGGTCACAGCCCTCCAATTAGAAAAGCATCCTTCCATTGCTACTCTCTGCCTTCTATGACCTAGCCAGTTCTGTATCCACCTTGCCAGCTCACCCCTGATCCCGTGTGACTTCACCTTTTGTACTAGTCTACCATGAGGGACCTTGTCAAAGGCCTTACTAAAGTCCATATAGACAACATCCACTGCCCTACCTGCATCAATTATCTTAGTGACCTCCTCGAAAAACTTTATCAAGTTAGTGAGACACGACCTCCCCTTCACAAAACCATGCTGCCTCTCACTAATACGTCCATTTGCTTCCAAATGGGAGTAGAACCTGTCTCGAAGAAGTCTCTCCAGTAATTTCCCTACCACTGAAGTAAGGCTCACCGGCCTGTAGTTCCCTGGATTATCCTTGCTACCCTTCTTAAACAGAGGAACAACATTGGCTATTCTCCAGTCCTCCGGGACATCACCTGAAGACAGTGAGGATCCAAAGATTTCTGTCAAGGCCTCAGCAATTTCCTCTCCAGCTTCCTTCAGTATTCTGGGGTAGATCCCATCAGGCCCTGGGAACTTATCTACCTTAATATTTTTTAAGACACCCAACACCTCGTCTTTTTGGATCTCAATGTGACCAGGCTATCTACACACCCTTCTCCAGACTCAACATCTACCAATTTCTTCTCTTTGGTGAATACTGATGCAAAGTATTCATTTAGTACCTCGCCCATTTCCTCTGGCTCCACACATAGATTCCCTTGCCTATCCTTCAGTGGGCCAACCCTTTCCCTGGCTACCCTCTTGCTTTTTATGTACGTGTAAAAAGCCTTGGGATTTTCCTTAACCCTATTTGCCAATGACTTTTCGTGACCCCTTCTAGCCCTCCTGACTCCTTGCTTAAGTTCCTTCCTACTTTCCTAATATTCCACGCAAGCTTCGTCTGTTCCCAGCCTTTTAGCCCTGACAAATGCCTCCTTTTTCTTTTTGACGAGGCCTACAATATCTCTCGATATCCAAGGTTCCCGAAAATTGCCGTATTTATCCTTCTTCCTCACAGGAACATTGCGGTCCTGAATTCCTTTCAACTGACACTTGAAAGCCTCCCACATGTCAGATGTTGATTTGCCCTCAAACATCCGCCCCCAATCTATGTTCTTCAGTTCCCGCCTAATATTGTTATAATTAGCCTTCCCCCAATTTAGCACATTCATCCTAGGACCACTCTTATCCTTGTCCACCAGCACATTAAAACTTACTGAATTGTGGTCACCGTTCCCGAAATGCTCCCCTACTGAAACATCTACCACGTGGTCGGGCTCATTCCCCAATACCAGGTCCAGTACCGCCCCTTCCCTAGTTGGACTGTCTACATATTGTTTTTAGAAGCCCTCCTGGATGCTCCTTACAAACTCCGCCCCGTCTAAGCCCCTGGCACTAAGTGAGTCCCAGTCAATATTGGGGAAGTTGAAGTCTCCCATCACCACAACCCTGTTGTTTTTACTCTTCCAAAATCTGTCTACCTATCTGCTCCTCTATATCCAGCTGGTTGTTGGGAGGCCTGTAGTAAACCCCCAACATTGTGACTGCACCCTTCTTATTCCTGAACTCTACCCATATAGCCTCACTGCCCTCTGAGGTGTCCTCCCGCAGTACAGCTGTGATATTCTCCCTAACCAGGAGCGCAACTCCGCCACCTCTTTTACATCCCCCTCTATCCCGCCTGAAACATCTAAATCCTGGAACGTTTAGCTGCCAATCCTGCCCTTCCCTCAACCAGGTCTCTAATGGCAACAACATCATAGTTCCAAGTACTAATCCAAGCTCTAAGTTCATCTGCCTTACCCGTAATACTTCTTAAAACATATGCACTTCAGGCCACCAGACCCGCTGTGTTCAGCAACTTCTCCCTGTCTGCTTTGCCTCAGAGCCACACTGTCCCTATTCCCTAGTTCTCCCTCAATGCTCTCACCTTCTGACCTATTGCTCCCGTGCCCACCCCCATGCCATACTAGATTAAACCCTCCCGTGTGACACTAGCAAACCTCGCTAGGATATTTATGCCTCTCCAGTTTAGATGCAACCTGTCCATTTATAGGTCACACCTGCCCCGGAAGAGCTCCCAGTGGTCCAGATAACGGACACCCTCCCTCCTACACCAGCTGTTTAGCCACGTGTTTAGCTGCTCTATCTTCCTATTTCTAGCCTCACTGGCACGTGGCACAGGGAGTAATCCCGAGATTACAACCCTAGAGGTCCTGTCTTTTAACTTTCTGCCGAGCTCCCTGAACTCCTGCTGCATGACCTCATGCCCCTTCCTGCCTATGTCGTTAGTACCAATATGTACAACGACCTCTGCCTGTTTGCCCTCCCCCTTCAGGGTGCCCTCTACCCGTTCGGAGACATCCTGGACCCTGGCACCAGGGAGGCAACATACCATCCTGGAGTCTCTTTCACGTCCACAGAAGTGCCTATCTGTGCCCCTGACAATAGAGTCCCCTATTACTATTGCTCTTCTGCGCTTTGACCCTCCCTCCTGAACATCAGAGCTTGCCGTGGTGCCACTGCTCTGGCTGCTGCTGTTTTCCCCTGATAGGCTATCCCCCCGACAGTATCCAAAGGGGGTCTACCTGTTCGAGAGGGGGACAACCACAGGGGATTCCTGCACTGACTGCCTGCCCTTTCTGGTGGTCACCCATTTCTCTGCCTGCACCTTGGGTGTGACCACATTTATATCACTGCGATCTATGATGTTTTCCGCCACCTGCATGCTCCTAAGTGCATCCAATTGCTTCTCCAACCGAACCATGCGGTCTGTGAGGAGCTCCAGTTGGGTGCACTTTCTGCAGATGAAGCCATCCGGGACGCTGGAAGCCTCCCGGACCTGCCACCATGCCCAGGGGGCAGCACGGTAGCATTGTGGATAGCACAATTGCTTCACAGCTCCAGGGTCCCAAGTTCGATTCCGGCTTGGGTCACTGTCTGTGCGGAGTCTGCACATCCTCCCCGTGTGTGCGTGGGTTTCCTCCGGGTGCTCCGGTTTCCTCCCACAGTCCAAAGATGTGCAGGTTAGGTGGATTAGCCATGATAAATTGCCCTTAGTGTCCAAAATTGCCCTTCGTGTTGGGTGGGGTTACTGGGTTATGGGGATAGGGTGGAGGTGTTGACCTTGGGTTGGGTGCTCTTTCCAAGAGCTGGTGCAGTCTCGATGGGCCGAATGGCCTCCTTCTGCATTGTAAATTCCATGTTATATCTCACAGTCAGAGCACTGCACCCCTCTAACTGACATTGCGTCAATTAATTAAAATTAAAAGTTTTTTTTTAAAATTTATATATTTTTTTAAAAAATTTAAATTACTGTTAACTATCTCTTTCCTAGCACTAGATTTCTAATATAAATGCAAAAGCTAAATATAGTACTATCCAATCTCTGGCTTCGATACCCCTCTAAATTATAATTAAGTAATTATGTTTAATTAGTTACCAATGCTTAATTTTTTTTTAAAATTTAGTGTAGATTCCCAACCAGCCACTCAGGTCACAGCTTTTCTGTGATGTCGCTTCAGTTTCCCCCCGACACACACAATTTGAAAAAGGTATAAAAGTAAAAATGAGTAAAAATCACTTACTTACCTCCTTACCTTCTGAGTGTTTTAGAAGTTCTCAGGTTCTCTCCCTGACAGAGACTGCTCCTCCTCCTCCGAACGGCTCCCGAAACTAGGCCGCGATCTTTTAAAATCTCCGCTCTGACTCGCAGCTCCTGCGCTTTTTAAATTTCCGCTCCGACTAGCAGCTCCCGCGCTTTTTAAATCTCCCGCACTGTTTTCAATGTCCCGGCTCACTCTCCACTCGCGCTGTTTTCAATATCCCGGCTCTCTTTCCTCCATATGGAGTTAAAATTATGAAACAGAAGGAGGACTTAAGTAGGTGATCATTTTTTAATCACTTTGGTTCAAGAATATTCAATTCAACTCAATTTTCATTCCTGTTTCTCCATCTTGGAGATTGATGACAAACATACATCCTTAACTTGTTATGTTGGATGCACCTCTAGATACCCGAGGCAGATTGGGCCATTGTTTTTTTAATCCAACTTATGTACCTTGATACTTTTGTATAAACTGGTAACACTGTGCAATCATATTCTCCTGCTCCTAAACTCATGCCTGTCAAATACCAGATATCCCTGTACTTGGTGACAAAGGGACTTCCTCTGGTTAAGTGACACAGTGGATCTGCCAGTTCTTCGAAACCTGCACAAAACATTCGGTGTACAATGGGAAAATGTTGCAGTCCCTCACATTTTAAAAATTCGACATAAGGAACGTATGGCACTCCAAGTGGAATTGGCTGGTGGATGCGCCCCTTTTTTTGTTTCCATCCACTCACAGCCCCATATTCGGACTTCATCAAAAAGAATTCGGCAAAGTCTGTCTCGGGTAGACAGATAGGGATGGTGTAGTTGTTGAACTCAATTGATGTCTCTAACTTCAGTAATGCAATGTCATTCTCAAAAGTAGCCTGGGAGTACCTTGAATGAATATGTATTTGACTGACGTTGTGTATTTGCTCACTGCCTTCGTTTACTTCCAGGTTGTGCTCGCCTATTTAAAAAAAAAAGACAAAGGAGATTTTCCTTCTGCAGAACTGTTATGTTTTCAATTTTTGAAAAATCGAAATTCGTCTGCCACATAATAAGACAGTCAGTAGTTGTATAGAACCTTTCACTACTTCAGGGTGTCCCAAAGTCATAGAATTATAGAATCCCGACAGTGCAGGAGGAGGCCATTTAGCCCATTGTGTCTGCACCGACCCTCCGAAAGAGAACCCTACCCAGGCCCACTCCCCCGCCCTATCCTGGTAACCCCGCCTAACCTGCATATTATTGTACACTAAGGAGCAATTTAGTATGACCAATCCACCTTGAGTGGCTGCAGCTGCTCTGTTGCTCAGTTTGCTGCTGTTTCCAGTGCTGGTGGGAGCTTCAGCTTGAACTGATTTGATGGTGTGAGGAAGTGGAGCTGCAGTATTTGCAACCCTACCTGACCCCCCTCATTGGGGAAGCTCATACTCATGAAGAATTTTCGAAGGGGTGCAGCCACTCTCTGTCTCTGCTATTGTTTCCAGTGTCTGTTGCTGCTACTGTTTCCAGTGTTGAGCTGCATGGAGGAAGGAGAGATGGAGCGGATTTGCTGCTGGAGATGGCTGACCGGGGTTGGATTCAGCGCCTACTTGGTGCTGTATTGGTAAAGATCGTGCCCCACCGCCTGCAGCTCGAGGTGAGGTTACTCCTGGAGGCTCCGGGGGTTGGCCCCTTGGACTGTTGAAGTAGACTTTGGGATTTTCTGCTGACTTTTGTCAGTTTTGGAGACTTTATCTGGGGTTTTCTCCTAGATGTTGCCCTGTCTCCAAGTGGCCATTTTCTGGATCAAGCTGCACCGGGTGTCAGCGAGTTTTGTGTCGGATACTGTTTTGTTGCACTAAGACTGACTTTTTGGACTTTTGTGTTTGATTTGTTACTGTTGTCTCTGTCCATGTTGTTAAACTGCTCTGTTTGCCGGTTGGGCAGGTTACCACGGTGCTGCGAAGGAAGGTCTCTCTCCTCTGCCATGCCCGGGTATGTATCTTTCCAGTGGTCTGTGCTCCTGGCGGAGGGAGCCTTTTCTCCGATGTGAGGCTACCAGGTTGGGGGGGGGCGGATGATGAACGAAGCAGCCGTTTGCTGGCTTTCTGGCTAGCGGCCTGGAACTGTTCTGGATTTAACTGGGAACCCCTTCGGGGGAGGGGTGGGGGTGGGAAACAGGGCGTGATTGTGTACGTATAGTGGTAGTTTTCTGCATTTAGTAGATGTTTTTATCGTGCTACTGTTTTCTGTTGTCTCTAATATGTTGTCTCTAATACTGTTTCTATATGTTGATGTTGACAGACTATATACGTGCTGTGAGGGAATAAATTTACTATATGCCAGCTTTTAGCCGGTGGCCTGTTTCATGGCTCATTGTTTTGAGCTGTATTGTGGCCCGTTTGTGGGAGAGGGGGCGGTGTTTTCTACTCTCTTTCTCTCGTACTGTGCCCTATGTTAACGTGCCCCTTTTCGGTGGTCTGCGTTGCTCGCTGGAGCTCATCTTCCGTCGGTGTGGGGCTGCCATTCAGGGCGGGGGTGGGTGTATGTATGTGCAAATTGAAGGTTTTGTATCTTGTGCCTGTTTTTGATTTGTGATCGTTGAAGCGTGTTGCGTCCTGGTGCCTTGCGACTGTTTTTGCTATGTAACTGTTAAAGTATATGGAGGCTTTGTGCCTTGTGACAGCCTTTTGAACTGTAACTGTTGAATTGTTAATAAACCAAAATAATTCCAGTGCTACTGGCTGCTGAATTTCCTGGAGAAAGGAGAGAGGGAGGATGACATTTGCTGCTCCCTGCTTTATCGGAAGCTCACCGGAAGTTACAGGGAGCTGCAAGAGAGAGAAAGCAGTCTTCACAGGTGAAGGTTTGGCCTGGCTCGGATAGAGCTCCAGCCTGGGACTGGATTTACACACTGCCTGTCTGCCTCTCTGCATTTCCACAGCCTACAGCAGAAGGGGAGGATGAGGGGCCGGGATTGTTTGGTGCCTGTTCCATCGACAGGGTCCTTGGAGCTGGGACTGTTTGCAGTTTGCTGACTCTTTCATCTGCAGAGACCTAGGGGACTGAGGCCTCCCAGCAAACAGGAGGTTGCTGCAACACTTGAAAGGGGACGGAGAGGAAGGCTGGTGCATCTGGACTTTATTTCTGCTTCATCTGCCGATTACGCTGAGACGGAATAATATCCGTGGACTGTTTTGCTGGGCTCTTGCTGTGCTAAAGACCCAGTCCGCCATCCAGCCGCTGCTGGATCGAAGACCTTTTGGGGGACCAGCCCATACGACTTTCCTCGGCATCGGCCTGTCCATTTGTGTCTTACCTTCCTGCTGTTCCGACCCCTTTCCTCCCTTGTACTTGGGGCACATCGCGGTCCATCCCCCTGTGCCCCATCCTCCTGTGCCTTCTGTCTCCCCCCCCCCCCCCCACCTCCCTTCAGTTACTCTCTCCCTCCCCTATCGTCCACCACTGACTGGGATGGTAGCAACGCTGCCTATGCCGGTGGTGGGGCTCTCTACAGCCACATAGGCGGGAGTGATGGCCTCCACCCTCTCCACTGTTCCCGGGGCTAGGTCACTGTTTCTCCTCATGACTGAAAAACTTGGAGTGAAGTGCTATGCCCACCTCACCATGTCAATCGAGGCCTCCTTCTGTGCTATGGCTGAAGTTGTTGGCCCTTCGGCCATAGTTGAAGCCTTGAAGGTGTATGGCAAAGCTGTCTTCTTTTTGAGAGCTGAGCGGGCGGTTCACCTTGCCCTGGAAAAAGGGCTCACGATGGGTGGGATCTCCTGACGTTGGACCCACTGCCAAGAGAGTTATTCTCTTTAATGTCCTGTCTTTTATTCCCACGGAGCTCCTCCTCACCCACCTCCCATCAACTGGGGGAGGTAAGGTCAGGGGCGTTACCACCCCCGCTGGGCCTCAAAGACCCCACCCTCAAGCATATTTTCTCCTTCCAGTGCCAGGTCTTTGTTTGCCTGGCCCGGGAGGAGGTCCTGGAAGAGGCTTTTGAGATCACTTTTGGGGACAAAACCTACCGCATCTTCTGGTCCGCGGGTGGTGTGCGGCGCCAGGCCTGCAAGAAGGTGGGGCAAATTAGAAAAAATTGCCCACTTCTAAGGCTAATGGTGCTGCCACCCGCTCTACTTCCACTGGCCTTGCAACTAACCCCCCATTGGGGGGAGCCATGCCGGCGCCCACTGACACCTCGGCTGCTGGCGTGGAGGTGAGGAGACAGCCGCGTGGCCGGAAGACAGCGAAGAAGACCAACAGGGCAATTTGCCAGCGATGAGGTTTGGATCCTCCTGACCCTCTGACCCTGATTTCCTTTCCCTTCTGTCGGTACAGAGGCAACGGTATCTGGTCTCTCCAGTGCAGTGTTTAGTACTTGTACCATTTGTTTTTTTACAACTATGTTGTTAACTGTTTTAATAATCAGAGTACCCTACCCCCTTCCCCGTACGTTTGGTACTGAGGGGGAGGGTACCAACACAAAATTAGTGTTTGTACCGTTTGGCCTTGTATATATTTTTTTACAGTTTTAATAAAAAGATAGGGCCAATCCATCTAACCTGCACATCTTTGGACACTCATGGGTAATATAGCGTAGCCAATCCACTTAACCTGCAAATCATTAAGCACTAAGCAATTTAGCCATGGCCAGTCCACCAGATCTGCATATCTTTGGATATGATGGAGCAATTTAGCCATGGCCAATCCCCCGAACTTGCACATCATTTTAAAAATTCATTTGTGTGATGTGGGCGTCGCTGGTTCGGCCAGCATTTATTGTCCATCCTCAGTTCCCCTTCAGAAGGTGGTGGTGAGTTGCCTTCTTGAACCGCTGCTGTCCTTGAAATATAGGTACACCCACTGTGCTGTTAGGGAGGGAGTTCTAGGATGTTGCCCCAGCGACAGTGAAGGAATGGCGATATATTTCCAAGGCAGGATGATGAGTGACTTGGAGGGCAACTTCCAGGTGGTGGGGTTCTCGGGTATCTGCTGCTCTTGTCCTTCTAGATGGTAGTGGTCGTGGGTTTGGAAGGTGCTCTCTGAGGAACTTGGGTGCGTTACTGCAGTGCATTTGTAGATGGTACAAACGGCTGTTACTGTTCATCGGTGGTGAAGGGTTTGAATATTTATGGACGATGGAGCAATCAAGCGGGCTGCTTTGTCCTGGATGGTGTCGAGCTTTTTTTCTTTTGAAATGTTTTTATTGGCATTTTCAATTTTACATTGTGAAACTTTTGTATCCGATATTTACAATTTATACAGTTTCTTATGTACATACATCTTTCTTGATGTATCTTCTCTCAATTTCCCCCCCCCCCGCATATCTTCTCTCCCTTTCCCCCCCCCCCTCCCCCCCCCAACCGCTCCTTGGTATCCTCCTCTTCCGCCCTGGGTGTCTATCGTAGAGCTCCTGTTCTCCCTTTTTTCCCCTCCTTCTGTGTTTTTTGTTGCAGGACTTGTGGGCTTGGGTTGGGGGGGGTGGGGGCGGGGGGCTGACCCCCCCCCCCCCCCCCCCCCCCCCCCCCCCCCCCCCCCCCGCAATCCATGTTTCTCCCTGTGGTTCCCCTTCATCCTCATTTCCGCTCCCCTTCCCCTTTTGTACCTCCGGGTGTTGTGTGGTCTTGTCTGCTCTCCCCCGTCTCATCCTCTTTCCCTATTCGCTGTTGCCTTTGAACATGTATTGGAACAGGCCGACAAATTGCCCCCACGCTTTGTGGAAGCCTTCTTCCGGAACCCCCGGATGGTGTACCTGATCTTCTCCAGGAGGAGAAATTCCGCCAGATCTGCAAGCCAGTCTACAGTTGTGGGTGGTGCTGCTGATCGTCAGCCAAGCAGGATTCTCCAGCGTGGGATCAGGGAAGCGAAAGCAAGGGGTTGGCCCCCTTCCCCATGTGTAGCTCTGGCTGTTCCGATATCCCGAAGACTGCCACTCTCGGGCACAGTTCCACCCTCACCCCCACAACGTTGCATATTGCCTCAAAGAAGGCTATCCAGAACCAGACAAGTCCGGGGCAAGCCCACAACATGTGGGTATGGTTGGCCGGGCGTCCCTGGCACCCCTCACATTTATCTTCCACCTCTGTGAAGAACCTGTTCATTCAGGTTCTGGTTAGGTTAGCTCTGGGCATCACTTTAAACTGCATGAGGCTGAGCCTTGCGCAGGAGGAGGTGGAGTTGGCCCTGCTCAGTGCTTCGCTCCAGAGTCCCCAACCCACTTCCAACCCCAGTTCTTCCCCCCCATTTTCATCTTCCTTTGTCCAGTGGTAGTTTCATCCTGTCCAGTAGCTATCCGTAGATGTTCCTGCAGTTCCCCCTTCCTTACTGTCCGTGTTTATCAGGTCTTCTCACAGTGTGTTTCTGGGGTCCTGAGATATCCTTCCGTCTCCTTGCGGAGAAAGTGCTTTACCTGAAGGTGAATAAGTTCCTGTCCTGTCGGTTGTTCCAAGTCTTCCGTCAGCTCGCTCAGTGTCACTGGTCTGTCTCCCATGTAAAAGACCCTGTTAGCTTCCCTCCCCCCCCCCGCCCTGTCTCCATAGCTTCCCCCCCCGCCCTGTCTCCATAGCTTCCCCCCCCGCCCTGTCTCCATAGCTTTTTCCCCCCCCGCCCTGTCTCCATAGCTTCCCCCCCGCCCTGTCTCCATAGCTTCCCCCCCGCCCTGTCTCCATAGCATCCCTCCCCCGCCCTGTCTCCATAGCTTCCCCCCCGCCCTGTCTCCATAGCTTCCCTCCCCACGCCCTGTCTCCATAGCTTCCCCCCCTCCGCCCTGTCTCCATAGCTTCCACCCCCCGCCCTGTCTCCATAGCTTCCCCCCCGCCCTGTCTCCATAGCTTATTCCCCCCCGCCCTGTCTCCATAGCTTCCTCCCCCCTGCCCTGTCTCCATAGCTTCCCTCCCCCCCCCCACCCTGTCTCCATAGCTTCCCCCCCCCCCCCACCCTGTCTCCATAGCTTCCCTCCCCCCCCCACCCTGTCTCCATAGCTTCCCTCCCCCCTGCCCTGTCTCCATAGCTCCCCCCCCCCAACCCTGTCTCCATAGCTTCCCCGCCCGCCCTGTCTCCATAGCTTCCCCCCCCCCCTGCCCTGTCTCCATAGCTTCCCTCCCCTCCCCCGCCCTGTCTCCATAGCTTCCCTCCCCCCCCCCCCTGCCCTGACTCCATAGCTTCCCCCCCCCCGCCCAGTCTCCATAGCTTCCCCCCCGCCCTGTCTCCATAGCTTCCCTCCCCCCCCCGTCCTGTCTCCATAGCTTCCCCCCCCCCCCCCCACCCCGTCTCCATAGCTTCCCTCCCCTCCCCCACCCTGTCTCCATAGCTTCCCTCCCCTCCCCCGCTCTGTCTCCATAGCTTCCCTTCCCCGCCCCCCCCCCCCCGCCCTGTCTCCATAGCTTCCCCCCCCCCACCCTGTCTCCATTTTTAAAAAAGTGGTGTCGAGCATGACTGGTGCGAATTTGTGGCTCCGCAGATGGGGGCCATGGGGAATCACCTTGAGTAGACCAAAATGTTGCTTCCTCTGGTTCCATGTCTTTTGTGTGGCTACCGCCACTGGGCAGGATGTGTATTTTGTTGGTGGGGGGATGGGAGCGCTGCCGTGGCAAAGGCCCGGAGGGTCGTTCCCTTGCAGGAAGACTCATCCATTCTTACCCATTCCATGGTGGGTTCACATATCCATCCTCTCACACTCTCCGCCGTATCTGCCTGGTGGTAGTATTGTAGATTCAGCAATGCCAGATCGCCCATAACTTTCCTCCTTTGCAGTATTGATTCAGGGATTCTTAGTTTTTTACCTCCCCCGCACAAACGTCATGATCATTTTATCTATGCTGGAAGAAGGCCTTGGGGATGAAGATTGGTATAGATCTGAACCGCAAGAGGAACCTCGACAGTACGTTCATTTTGATCGTCTGCACCCTCCCCGCCAGGGAGAGGGCGAGTGCATCTCTGTAGGTCCTTTTTAACTTTCTCTGCCAGACTGGTCAGATTCCACTTGTGGATCTGTGTCCAGTCATGGGCTATCTGGATCCCCAGGCAGCAGAATTTGTTCTGGGCTCGTTTGAATGTAGTCCCTCAGGCTCTGTCCTTCCCTGCCGAGCTTCTTGGGTGTTGTTGGAACTGCACTCACCCAGGCAAGTGGGTGAGGCAGGTTATACTCCTGACTTGTGCCTTGTAGATGGTGGGCAGGCTTTGGGGTTCAAGAGGTGAATTACTTGCCGCAGGATTCCTAGCCTTTGACCTGCTCTGATAATATTAATATGGCTAGTCCAGTTCAGTTTCTGATCAATGGTAACCACCAGGATGTTGATTGTGGGGGATTCAGCGATGGTAATGCTATTGAATGTCAAGGGGGAGTGGTTAGATCCTCTCTTGTAGGGGATGGTCATTGTCTGGCACTTGTCTGGCACTTGTGTGGCGCGAATGTAACTTGCCACTTGTCAGCCCAAGCCTGGATATTGTCCAGGTCTTGCTGCATTTGGACACAGACTGCTTCATTATCTGAGGAGTCGCGAATGGTGCTGAATGTTGTGCAGTCATCAGCGAGCACTCCCACTTCTGACCTTATGATGGAAGGCAGGTCATTGATGAGGCAGCTGAAGATGGTTGGGCCTAGGACACTACACCGAGGAACTCTTGCAATGATGTCCTGGAACTGATATGATTGACCTCCAACCACTACAACGATCTTCCTTTGTGCCAGGTATGATTCCAACTCGTGGAGATTTTTCCTGCCTGATTCCCATTGACTCCAGTTTAGCTAGGACTCCTTGATGCCATACTCGGTCAAATGATGCTTTGATGTCAAGGACAGTCACCTCACCTCCGGCATTCATTTATGAATGAGAGGGGCCATATTGTTAGAGAGGACATTGAAAACAGCGCGAGAGGAGAGGGAGCCGGGAGATTTAAAAAGCACAGGAGCTGCGAGTCAGAGCGGAGATTTTAAAAGATCGCGGCCTAGTTTCGGGAGCCGTTCGGAGGAGGAGGAGCAGTCTCTGTCAGGGAGAGAACCTGAGAACATCTAAGACACTCAGAAGGTAAGGAGGTAAGTAAGTGATTTTTACTCCTTTTTACTTTTATACCTTTTTTAAATTGTGTGTGTCGGGGGGAAACTGAAGTGACATCACAGAAAAGCTGTGACCTGAGTGACTGGTTGGGAATCTACACTAAATTAAAAAAATTAAGCATTGGTAACTAATTAAACATAATTACTTAATTATAATTTAGAGGGGTATCTAAGCCAGAGATCGGAGAGTACTATATTTAGCTTTCGCATTTATATTAGAAATCTAGTGCTAGGAAACAGATAATTAACAGTAGCTTTAAAAAAATATATATATAATTTATTTTTATTAAACCTTTTAACTTTAATTAATTGACGCAATGTCAGTTAGAGGGGTGCAGTGCTCTGACTGTGAGATGTGGCAGGTCCGGGAGGCTTCCAGCGTCCCGGATGGCTTCATCTGCAGAAAGTGCACCCAGCTGGAGCTCCTCACAGACCGCATGGTTCGGTTGGAGCAGCAATTGGATGCACTTAGGAGCATGCTGGTGGCGGAAAGCGTCATAGATCGCAGTTATATAAATGTGGTCACACCCAAGGTGCAGGCAGAGAAATGGGTGACCACCAGAAAGGGCAGGCAGTCAGTGCAGGAATCCCCTGTGGTTGTCCCCCTCTCGAACAGGTATACCCCCTTTGGATACTGTCGGGGGGGATAGCCTATCAGGGGAAAACAGCAGCAGCCAGAGCAGTGGCACCACGGCTGGCTCTGATGTTCAGAAGGGAGGGTCAAAGCGCAGAAGAGCAATAGTAATAGGGGACCCTATAGTCAGGGGCACAGATAGGCACTTCTGTGGACGTGAAAGAGACTCCAGGATGGTATGTTGCCTCCCTGGTGCCAGGGTACAGGATGTCTCCGAACGGGTAGAGGGCATCCTGAAGGGGGAGGGCAAACAGGCAGAGGTCGTTGTACATATTGGTACTAATGACATAGGCAGGAAGGGGCATGAGGTCCTGCAGCAGGAGTTCAGGGAGCTAGGCAGAAAGTTAAAAGACAGGACCTCTAGGGTTGTAATCTCGGGATTACTCCCTGTGCCACTTGCCAATGAGGCTAGAAATAGGAAGATAGAGCAGCTAAACACGTGGCTAAACAGCTGGTGTAGGAGGGAGGGTTTCCGTTATCTGGACCACTGGGAGCTCTTCCGGGGCAGGTGTGACCTATATAAGAAGGACGGGTTGTATCTCAATTGGAGAGGCATAAATATCCTGGTCGCGAGGTTTGCTAGTGTCACATGGGAGGGTTTAAACTAGTGTGGCAGGGGGTGGGCACGGGAGCAGTAGGTCAGAAGGTGAGAGCATTGAGGGTGAACTAGGGAATAGGGACAGTGGGGCTCTGAGGCAGAGCAGACAGGGAGAAGTTGCTGAACACAGCGGGTCTGGTGGCCTGAAGTGCATATGTTTTAATGCAAGAAGTATTACGGGTAAGGCAGATGAACTTAGAGCTTGGATTAGTACTTGGAACTATGATGTTGTTGCCATTAGAGACCTGGTTGAGGGAAGGGCAGGATTGGCAGCTAAACGTTCCAGGATTTCATAGAATTTACAGTGCAGAAGGAGGCCATTCGGCCCATCGAGTCTGCTCCGGCTCTTGGAAAGAGCACCCTACCCAAGGTCCACAGCTCCACCCTATCCCCATAACCCAGTAACCCCACCCAACACTAAGGGCAATTTTGGACACTAAGGGCAATTTATCATGGCCAATCCACCTAACCTGCACATCTTTGGACTGTGGGAGGAAACCGGAGCACCCGGAGGAAACCCACACATACACGGGGAGGATGTGCAGACTCCGCACAGGCAGTGACCCAAGTTGGAATCGAACCTGGGACCCTGGAGCTGTGAAGCAATTGTGCTAACCACTATCCACTATCCTACTGTTTAGATGTTTCAGGCGGGATAGAGGGGGATGTAAAAGGGGTGGTGGAGTTGCGCTACTGGTTAGGGAGAATATCACAGCTGTACTGCGGGAGGACACCTCAGAGGGCAGCGAGGCTATATGGGTAGAGATCAGGAATAAGAAGGGTGCAGTCACAATGTTGGGGGTTTACTACAGGCCTCCCAACGAGCCACGGGAGATAGAGGAGCAGATAGGTAGACAGATTTTGGAAAAGAGTAAAACAACAGGGTTGTGGTGATGGGAGACTTCAACTTCCCCACTATTGACTGGGACTCACTTAGTGTCAGGGCTTAGACGGGCCGGAGATTGTAGCGAGCATCCAGGAGGCTTCCTAAAACAATATGTAGACAGTCCAACTAGGGAAGGGGGCGGTACTGGACCTGGTATTGGGGAATGAGCCCGGCCAGGTGGTCGATGTTTCAGTAGGGGAGCATTTCGGGAACAGTGACCACAATTCAGTAAGTTTTAAAGTGCTGGTGGACAAGGATAAGAGTGGTCCTAGGATGAATGTGCTAAATTGGGGAAGGCTAATTATAACAATATTAGGCGGGACTGAAGAGGACGGGGGCGGATGTTTGAGGGCAATCAACATCTGACATGTGGGAGGCTTTCAAGTATCAGTTGAAAGGAATTCAGGACCGACCTGTTCCTGTGAGGAAGAAGGATAAATACGGCAAATTTCGGGAACCTTGGATAACGAGAGATATTGTAGCCTCGTCAAAAAGAAAAAGGGAGGCATTTGTCAGGGCTAAAACGCTGGGAACAGACAAAGCCTGTATGAATATAAGGAAAGTAGGAAGGAACTTAAGCAAGGGGTCAGGAGGGCTAGAAGGGTCACGAAAAGTCATTGGCAAATAGGGTAAGGAAAATCCCAAGGCTTTTTACACGTACATAAAAAGCAAGAGGGTAGCCAGGGAAAGGGTTGGCCCACTGAAGGGATATGCAAGGAAATCTATGTGTGGAGCCAGAGGAAATGGGCGAGGTACTAAATGAATACTTTGCATCAGTATTCACCAAAGAGAAGAAATTGGTAGATGTTGAGTCTGGAGAAGGGTGTGTAGATAGGCTGGGTCACATTGAGATCCAAAAAGACGAGGTGTGGGTGTCTTAAAAAATATTAAGGTAGATAGGTCCCCAGGGCCTGATGGGATCTATCCCAGAATACTGAAGGAGGCTGGCGAGGAAATTGCTGAGGCCTTGACAGAAATCTTTGGATCCTCACTGTCTTCAGGTGATGTCCCGGAGGACTGGAGAATAGCCAATGTTGTTCCTCTGTTTAAGAAGGGTAACAAGGATAATCCAGGGAACTACAGGCCGGTGAGCCTTACTTCAGTGGTAGGGAAATTACTGGAGAGAATTCTATAAGACAGGATCTACTCCCATTTGGAAGCAAATGGATGTATTAGTGAGAGGCAGCATGGTTTTGTGAAGGGGAGGTCGTGTCTCACTAACTTGATAGAGTTTTTCGAGGAGGTCACTAAGATGATTGATGCAGGTAGGGCAGTGGATGTTGTCTGTATGGACTTTAGTAAGGCCTTTGACAAGGTCCCTCATGGTCACTAGTACAAAAGGTGAAGTCACGCGGGATCAGGGGTGAGCTGGCAAGGCGGATACAGAACTGGCTAGGTCATAGAAGGCAGAGAGTAGCAATGGAAGGATGCTTTTCTAATTGGAGGGCTGTGACCAGTGGTGTTCCATAGGGATCAGTGCTGGGACCTTTGCTGTTTGTAGTATATATAAATGATTTGGAGGAAAATGTAACTGGTCTGATTAGTAAGTTTGCAGACGACACAAAGGTTGGTGGAATTGCGGATAGCGATGAGGACTGTCAGAGGATACAGCAGGATTTAGATTGTTTGGAAATTTGGGCGGAGAGATGGCAGATGGAGTTTAATCTAGACAAATGTGAGGTAATGCATTTTGGAAGGTCTAATGCAGGTAGGGAATATACAGTGAATGGTAGAACCCTCAAGAGTATTGAAAGTCAAAGAGATCTAGGAGTACAGGTCCACAGGTCACTGAAAGGGGCAACACAGGTGGAGAAGGTAGTCAAGAAGGCATACGGCATGCTTGCCTTCATTGGCCGCGGCATTGAGTATAAGAATTGGCAAGTCATGTTGCAGCTGTATAGAACCTTAGTTAGGCCACCCTTGGAGTATAGTGTTCAATTCTGGTCGCCACACTACCAGAAGGATGTGGAGGCTTTAGAGAGGGTGCAGAAGAGATTTACTAGAATGTTGCCTGGTATGGAGGGCATTAGCTATGATGAGCGGTTGAATAAACTCGGTTTGTTCTCACTGGAACAAAGGAGGTTGAGGGGCGACCTGATAGAGGTCTACAATATTATGAGGGGCATAGACAGAGTGGATAGTCAGAGGCTTTTCCCCGGGGTAGAGGGGTCAATTACTAGGGGCATAGGTTTAAGGTGAGAGGGGCAAGGTTTAGAATAGATGTACGAGGCAAGTTTTTTACGCAGAGGGTAGTGGGTGCCTGGAACGCGCTACCGGAGGAGGTGGTGGAAGCAGGGACGATAGTGACATTTAAGGGGCATCTTGACAAATACATGAATAGGATGGGAATAGAGGGATACGGACCCAGGAAGTGTAGAAGATTGTAGTTTAGTCGGGCAGCATGGTCGGCACGGGCTTGGAGGGCCGAAGGGCCTGTTCCTGTGCTGTACATTTCTTTGTTCTTGTTTGTTCTTTGACAGTGTGAAACAGACTGGTAAGCTCGAGGAAATACTTGTTAGGAAGGAAAATGTGTTGGGCATTTTGAAAAACTTGAGGATAGACAAGTCCCCCGGGCCTGACGGGATATATCCAAGGATTCTATGGGAAGCAAGAGATGAAATTGCAGAGCCGTTGGCAATGATCTTTTCGTCCTCACTGTCAACAGGGGTGGTACCAGGGGATTGGAGAGTGGCGAATGTCGTGCCCCTGTTCAAAAAAGGGAATTGGGATAACCCTGGGAATTACAGGCCAGTTAGTCTTACTTCGGTGGTAGGCAAAGTAATTGAAAGGGTACTGAAGGATAGGATTTCTGAGCATCTGGAAATACACTGCTTGATTAGGGAAGTCAGCACGGATTTGTGAGGAGTAGGTCTTGCCTCAAATCTTATTGAATTCTTTGAGGAGGTGACCAAGCACGTGGATGAAGGTAAAGCAGTGGATGTAGTGTACATGGATTTTAGTAAGGCATTTGATAAGGTTCCCCATGGTAGGAAGTAAGGAGGCATGGGATAGTGGAAAATTTGGCCAGTTGGATAACGAACTGGCTAACCGATAGAAGTCAGAGAGTGGTGGTGAATGGCAAATATTCAGCCTGGAGCCCAGTTACCAGTGGCGTACCGCAGGGATCAGTTCTGGGTCCTCTGCTGTTTGTGATTTGCATTCATGACTTGGATGAGGGAGTTGCAGGGTGGGTCAGTAAATTTGCAGACGATACGAAGATTGGTGGAGTTGTGGATAGTGTGCAGGGCTGTTGTCGGCTGCAAAGAGACATAGATAGGGTGCAGAGCTGGGCTGAGAAGTGGCAGATGAGGTTTAACCCTGAAACGTGTGAGGTTGCCCATTTTGGAAGGACAAATATGAATGCGGAATACAGGGTTAACGGTAGGGTTCTTGGCAATGTGGAGGATCAGAGAGATCTTGGGGTCTATGTTCATAGATCTTTGAAAGTTGCCACTCAAGTGGATAGACCTGTGAAAAGGCCTATGGTGTGCTAGCGTTCATTAGCAGTGGGATTGAATTTAAGAGCCGTGAGGTGATGATGCAGCTGTACAAAACCTTGGTAAGGCCACATTTGGAGTACTGTGTGCAGTTCTGGTCGCCTCATTTTAGGAAGGATGTGGAAGCTTTGGAAAAGGTGCAAAGAAGATTTACCAGGATGTTGCCTGGAATGGAGAGTAGGTCTTACGAGGAAAGGTTGAGGGTGCTAGGACTTTTCACATTAGAACGGAGAAGGATGAGGGGCGACTTGCTAGAGGGAATAGATAGAGTAGACAGTCAGAGACTTTTTCCCCGGGTAGAACAAGCCATTACAAGGGGACATAAATTTAAGGTGAATGGTGGAAGATATAGGAGGGATATCAGAGGTAGGTTCTTTACCCAGAGAGTAGTGGGGGCAAGGAATGCACTGCTTGTGGATGTTGTTGAGTCGGAAACATTGGGGACCTTCAAGCCACTATTGGATAGATACATGGATTGCGGTAGAATGATGGGGTGTAGATTCATTTGTTCTTAATCTAGGACAAAAGTTTGGCACATCATTGTGGGCCGAAGGGCCTGTTCTGTGCTGTATTTTCTATGTTCTATGTTCAGCTCTTTTGTCCATCTTTGAACCAAGGCTGCAATGAGATCAGGAGCTGAGTGACTCTGGCCGAACCCAAACTGAGCATCCGTGAGCAGGTTACTGCTGAGTAAGTGCCCCTTGATGACTCCTTCCATCACTTTGCTGATGATGGAGTGTAGACTGATAGGACCGTAATTGGCTGGGCTGGATTTGTCCTGTTTATTGTGTACTAGATATACCTTCCACATTGCCGGGTAGATGCCAGTGTTATAGCTGTACTGGAACAGCTTGGCAAGGGGTGCGGCAAGTTCTGGAGCACGTCTTCAGTACTATTGCTGGGATATTGTCAGGGCCCATAGCCTTTTCAGTATCCAGGGCCTTCAGCTGTTTCTTGATATCACGCGGAGTGAATCGTATTGGCTGAAATCTGACCTCTGTGATGCTGGGGACCTCTGGAGGAGACCGAGATAGATAATCCAATCGGCATTTCTGGCTGAAGATTGTTGCGAATACCTCAGCCTTGTCTTTTGCAGATATGTGCTGAGCTCCTCCATCATTTGAGGATGGAGATGTTTGTGGAGCCTCCTCCTCCAGTGAGTAACTTAATTGTCCACCACCATTCACGGTTGATGTGGCAGTGCTTATATCTGATGTGTTTGTTGTGAAATCACTTAGCTCGTCTATTACTTGCTGCTTATGCTGTTTGGCATACAAGTACTTCTGTGTTGTAGCTTCACCAGGTTGACACATTACTTTTGGACACCAAGGAGCAATTTAGCATGACCAATCCACCTAACCTGCACATCTTTGGATATGATGGAGCAATTTAGCCATGACCAATCCATAGAATCATAGAATTTACAGTGCAGAAGGAGGCCATTCGGCCCATCGAGTCTGCATCGACCCTTTGGAAAGAGCACCCAACCAAATCCCACACCTCCACCCTATCCCTGTAACCCAGTAACCACACCTAACCTTTTTTTGGACACAAAATAGAGGTGAATTTATCATGGCCAATCCACCTAACCTGCACATCTTTGGACTGTGGGAGACATCCGGAGGAAACCCACGCAGACATGGGGAGAAAGTGCAAACTCCATACAGTTATCTAAGGTCTTAATTGAGCCCTGGCGCTGTGAGGCAACAATTAGTTATTTTTGAAATGCAGCCATTTGCAGGTAACCACCAACTAATTTATAATAGGGAGATCCCATAAATAAAAAATGAGCTAGCCAATACCGTCTGAACGGTTTGGGAGAATAATAATTGGCCAGGACACTAGGAGAATGCTCCCCCTTTGCCATGAGCACTCCAGAAGGGATATGGAGCTGAAAATAGTTAACATTGTAAAAGCAAAAGAATAGACTTTGAATGTACACCTCGGGTTTTTCAAAAAATACATTCTAAAACTTATAACTTGTTTGCAAATTGCAGAAACATTATAGAAGTAGATTCATAAAATTGTATAGAATTTTTGGCACAGATATAGGCCATTTGACCAAATGGCCTGTGTTGGTGCTTATGATCCATACCAGCTTCCTCGCGCCTTAGTGCACCTCGTCATCTTATTTTAATTCCGGTAGCATTACTCAAGGCCTCACTCCTTGGCTGTGGGTATATGAGACCTAAACCTGCCGCAGTTCCTGCTGCTTGTTACTATCCCTGGTGGAAAGCCTTTTGACATGAGATGGCTGGTTAGGAAAAAATACCTTTCATGGGAGTGGGCGTCGTTGACAAGGTCAGCATTTGTTACCCATCTGTAATTGCCTTGAACTGAGTGGCTTTCTAGGCACTCACATTGCTGTGGGCCTGGAGTCAGATGTGGGCCAGACCAGGTAAGGACGACGGATTTCCTTCCCCAGAGAACATTAGTGAACCAGATGGGTTTTTATGACAATCGGCAATGGTTTCAAGCTCACCATTTAACCTTTAATTCCAGATTTTTATTGATTCAAATTTCACCATGGTGGGATTAAAACCCAGATCCTCAGAGTATTTCACTGGGTGTCTAGATTACTAGTCTAGTGGCAATGCCACCACCTCAAGTCACATTGATTGGACTTACAATGACCAACACACATGCAGCAGAAACAGGATGCCGATGGGCAAAGCTGGGTTTAAGGCAGTACTTGAATGAGAAAAGGAGAGACAATAAAACACAAGGTCAGCGTCACAATGGCATCAAATCTGATTTGATTTCAGAAAGGCAGAAACTGAAATTGAAAACTCACCCACGACAACTGTTAAGGGATGCAATTGGTTTGCACAATCAGCAGAGGTTAGCACAAAGTCCTTATTTAGAATGGCAGCTGCACAGAATGTTTCATTGCCATGTTTTAAAAGTACCTAGGATAGAAACACATGAGCCATTTTAACCCAGGAATTCTACAAGTTAGAACTGTTTTAAGACTGGGTTTCTGATTGAGGGTTGGAATCCCAGCTAGGACTAGGACAACCCAGCAGTCCATCCCATTTATCAGTGTTAGAGCGAACCTGGTGGGGATGAGGAGCAGATAAATAGATGAGAATGATGGCCAATGTAATGAATTTGATATTCTGCCATTTCAGCACCTGGCTTTGCTCATATCTGTATAAACCAGGTCACGGCCAGTGGATTATGGAGCTACTTCTGCACTGTAAATTCTATGAAATTCTATGATCTATGAAGTTGCTGGTTGAAGTTTTGGTTAACATTGCTGCAGCTACTGATGTGATTCAGATACTTTGTTGTACTCCTGCTGCAGAAAAAAGCACAGGCAAACTGCCTCGTAAACAGTGTCATCACATCAATGTCTCCGCAACGTTCCCTGATCAATGATAATAATGGACCGAGGCAGAATATGAACAGGATGTAAAGAGAATCCCCCCCCCCCCCCCCCCCCCCCCCCCCCCCCCGGCCAGGTCCGGCTGCACTGAAGGAAGATGCTTAGTCTTGCATCAAAGTTCACAATCACCTCCTCACCTTTGGACCAGAGTCGAATAGGTAAAATGTTAAGTAGGTTTTGCTTGGAAACACTCAACTTTGTCATTTGATCCAATCTCAAAACATTTTGGTGCGCACGAGGGTGAAGAGTTGAATCCCATTGTGAAGCTCCGAGGAAAGCAACCAGGTAGGAGTGAAAGTGCTGAGAGCATATTGGGAAGGATGATAAGATTTTGCCTGATCAGCATGTGGAATATCGAGGTACCTCAATACGCTTTGTCTCTAGGCCTATTTCTTCAAAGAACCATTTGAGCGTTCAAAAAGGTAAATAATGTGTTTTAACTTATTCGATGATAGCTCAGAGAGAGCGGAGAACCAGAGGGCCAGCCAAACACTTCAAGTTGCACATCTCCTATCCTGTGCTCACCATCGCTACGGGTCCAGCACCTGCCCCCACATAAAAGATACAGTGTACTTAGTTGGAGGAAGTGGATCATGAGTAAGGAATGTTTTCACACGGATAAAGCTGTGAGCATAAGGAACTGAAAGTGGATGGAGGCATTGTGATGTACCTCCATGGAGAACAGAGGTAGGAGGAACTTTGGGACCTTGATCTGAGGGCCTCAACGAAAGTAGTGATTTGGCAGCATTGTGGCTCCCCCGAATAAGGATAAAATGATGGGGAAATGGAAGGAGTCTATTATTCATGTTTTAAAAAAACTTTTCAGTCCCCAATTAATTTTTTCCAATTAAGGGCAATTTATCGTGGCCAATCCAACTACCGTGTGCATCTTTTGGGTTGTGTGGGTGAAACCCACGCAAACACGGGGAGAATATGCATACTCCACACGGACAGTGACCCAGAGCCAGGATCGAACCTGGGACCTTGGTGCCGTGAGGCAGCAGTGCTAACCACTGTGCCACCGTCCTGCCCTTCTATTATTCATGTGTGACAGAGTGCAAGACCATGAGATCTCTGCAACAGCAAGGCTCTCGAAGATGAATAAACAAAGTGAGTCAGCGATCACTGCTTCAGTAGATGCCTTGAAGGTCAGTCTTAATATGTCCAGTCTTTCAAGTTTCATTGGAACCACGATGTCTGTTTTCTCACCATCCAGCAGCCCACCATCAGAGCCTGCACCCAGCATCTGAAGGCGACGGAAATTGGAAACAAATATTACTGTAGCTCAGACTAACAACTATGTCTCTTTCTAGTGCCAGCACAAAAGAAGTGGAAACCTCAGGGATAGCCGATTCACTAAAATGAAACTTAAGCTCAACTTTCTGTCACTAAGCAAATATATGAATTAGAAAGAGGAGTGGGCCATTCAGTATCTTGAGCATAAACTGAAAATACTGGACAATCTCAGCAAGTCTGACAGTATCTGTGGAGAGAGAAGAGAGCGAACATTTGAGTATGGATGACTCTTTAACACTCCTCTGAGTGCTCCGGTTTCCTCACACAGTCCAAAGATGTGCAGGTTGGGTGGATTGACCATGCTAACATTGCCCGTTAGTGTCCAGAGATGTGCAGGTTAAGGGGATAGGGCAGGGGAGTAAGCCAGAGGGTTCTTCCTGAGAGTTGATGCAGACTTGGTGGGGTGAATGGCCTCCTTTTGCACTGCAGGGATTATATGAATTCTATTCATATAATCCCTGCAGGAGGTGAGTACTTACTTTAAAAAGCCTTGCCTTTACAGGAGCAGCCCTTTGGATTTCGGCGGCAGCGGTGCGCAGGGGCCTTCTTGGAGGGGAGTAGTGAATTTAAAAAGCCTTACCTTTACAGGAGCAGCCCTTTGGATTTCGGCGGCAGCGGTGCGCAGGGGCCTTCTGGGAGGTGAGCACTTACTTTAAAAAGCCTTGCCTTTACAGGAGCAGCCCTTTGGATTTCGGCGGCAGCGGTGCGCAGGGGCCTTCTTGGAGGTGAGTAGTGAATTTAAAAAGCCTTACCTTTACAGGAGCAGCCCTTTGGATTTCGGCGGCAGCGGTGCGCAGGGGCCTTCTGGCAGGTGAGTACTTACTTTAAAAAGCCTGCCTTTACAGGAGCAGCCCTTTGGATTTCGGCGGCAGTGGTGCGCAGGGGCCTTCTTGGAGGTGAGTAGTGAATTTAAAAAGCCTTACCTTTACAGGAGCAGCCCTTTGGATTTCGGCGGCAGCAGTGCGCAGGGGCCTTCTTGGAGGTGAGTACTTACTTTAAAAAGCCTTGCCTTTACAGGAGCAGCCCTTTGGATTTAGGCGGCACCGGTGCGCAGGGGCCTTCTTGGAGGTGAGTAGTGAATTTAAAAAGCCTTACCTTTACAGGAGCAGCCCTTTGGATTTCGGCGGCAGCGGTGCGCAGGGGCCTTCTGGGAGGTGAGTAGTGAATTTAAAAAGCCTTGCCTGGTCCCGTGTCTGTTCTTCTTTTCTGTTTTATTTGTTTTTATATAAGGCGGGAACCAGAAGTTCGACCCGCGGACCTCTGGCAAGTGTCCCCCCCCCCCCAACCAATAAATTCTGGTGGAGAGGAAACCCGAGACACTACACGTGTAGTGTCTCCCACCCGCCCTCCTCCTCTAACCTAATAATAAGACCCATTGGTGTAAGGTAAGTGCCATATTATATTATTATTACATTATTAGCATTGTGCAGGTCAAGGTTCGGAGGTGGAGGAGCAGTCTCTGTCAGTGAGAGAACCTGAGAACATCTAAGACACTCAGAAGGTAAGTAAGTGATTTTTATTTATTTTTACTTTTATACCTTTTTTCAAATTGTGTGTGTCGGGGGGAAACTGAAGTGACATCACAGAAAAGCTGTGGCCAGAGTGGCTGGTTGGGATTCTAACCTAAATTTTAAAACAATTTTGAGTATTTGGTAACTAATTAAACATAATAACTTAATTATAATTTAGAGGATATCTAAGCCAGAGATCGGAGAGTATTATAGTTAGCTATCGCATTTCTATTAGAAATCTAGTGCTAGGAAACAGATAGTTGACAGTAACTTTGAAATTTAAAAAAAAGTATTTAAAAAAAAAAAAGACAAATTTTAATTTTAATTAATTGACGCAATGTCAGTTAGAGGGGTGCTGTGCTCTGACTGTGAGGTGTGGCAGGTCCGGGAGGCTTCCAGCGTCCCGGATGGCTTCATCTGCAGAAAGTGCACCCAACTGGAGCTCCTCACAGACCGCATGGTTCGGTTGGAGCAGCAATTGGATGCACTTAGGAGCATGCAGGTGGCGGAAAGCGTCATAGATCGCAGTTATGTAAATGTGGTCACACCCAAGGTGCAGGCAGAGAAATGGGTGACCACCAGAAAGGGCAGGCAGTCAGTGCAGGAATCCCCTGTGGTTGTCCCCCTCTCGAACAGATATACACCTTTGGATACTGTCGGGGGGGATAGCCTATCAGGGGAAAACAGCAGCAGCCAGAGCAGTGGCACCACGGCTGGCTCTGATGTTCAGAAGGGAGGGTCAAAGCGCAGAAGAGTAATAGTAATAGGGGACTCTATAGCCAGGGGCACAGATAGGCGCTTCTGTGGACGTGAAAGAGACTCCAGGATGGTATGTTGCCTCCCTGGTGCCAGGGTCCAGGATGTCTCCGAACGGGTAGAGGGAATCCTGAAGGGGGAGGGCAAACAGGCAGAGGTCGTTGTACATATTGGTACTAACGACATAGGCAGGAAGGGGCATGAGGTCCTGCAGCAGGAGTTCAGGGAGCTAGGCAGAAAGTTAAAAGACAGGACCTCGAGGATTGTAATCTCGGGATTACTCCCTGTGCCACGTGCCAGTGAGGCTAGAAATAGGAAGATAGAGCAGATAAACACGTGGCTAAACAGCTGGTGTAGGAGGGAGGGTTTCCGTTATCTGGACCACTGGGAGCTCTTCCGGGGCAGGTGTGACCTGTATAAGAAGGACGGGTTGCATCTAAACCGGAGAGGCATAAATATCCTGGCCGCGAGGTTTGCTAGTGTCACACGGGAGGGTTTAAACTAGTATGGCAGGGGGGTGGGCATGGGAGCAATAGGTCAGAAGGTGAGAGCATTGAGGGAGAACTAGGGAATAGGGACAGTGTGGCTCTGAGGCAGAGCAGACGGGGAGAAGTTGCTGAACACAGCGGGTCTGGTGGCCTGAAGTGCATATGTTTTAATGCAAGGAGCATTACGGGTAAGGCAGATGAACTTAGAGCTTGGATTAGTACTTGGAACTATGATGTTGTTGCCATTACAGAGACCTGGTTGAGGGAAGGGCAGGATTGGCAGCTAAACGTTCCAGGATTTAGATGTTTCAGGCGGGAGAGAGGGGGATGTAAAAGGGGAGGCGGAGTTGCGCTACTTGTTCGGGAGAATATCACAGCTATACTGCGAGAGGACACCTCAGAGGGCAGTGAGGCTATATGGGTAGAGATCAGGAATAAGAAGGGTGCAGTCACAATGTTGGGGGTATACTACAGGCCTCCCAACAGCCAGCGGGAGATAGAGGAGCAGATAGGTAGACAGTTTTTGGAAAAGAGTAAAAACAACAGGGTTGTGGTGATGGGAGACTTCAACTTCCCCAATATTGACTGGGACTCACTTCGTGCCAGGGGCTTAGACGGGGGGGAGTTTGTAAGGAGCATCCAGGAGGGCTTCTTAAAACAATATGTAAACAGTCCAACGAGCGAAGGGGCGGTACTGGACCTGGTATTGGGGAATGAGCCCGGCCAGGTGGTAGATGTTTCAGTAGGGGAGCATTTCGGTAACAGTGACCACAATTCAGTAAGTTTTAAAGTACTGGTGGACAAGGATAAGAGTGGTCCGAGGATGAATGTGCTAAATTGGGGGAAGGCTAATTATAACAATATTAGGCGGGAACTGAAGAACATAGATTGGGGGCGGATGTTTGAGGGCAAATCAACATCTGACATGTGGGAGGCTTTCAAGTGTCAGTTGAAAGGAATACAGGACCGGCATGTTCCTGTGAGGAAGAAAGATAAATACGTCAATTTTCGGGAACCTTGGATGACGAGTGATATTGTAGGCCTCGTCAAAAAGAAAAAGGAGGCATTTGTCAGGGCTAAAAGGCTGGGAACAGACGAAGCCTGTGTGGCATATAAGGAAAGTAGGAAGGAACTTAAGCAAGGAGTCAGGAGGGCTAGAAGGGGTCACGAAAAGTCATTGGCAAATAGGGTTAAGGAAAATCCCAAGGCTTTTTACACGTACATAAAAAGCAAGAGGGTAGCCAGGGAAAGGGTTGGCCCACTGAAGGATAGGCAAGGGAATCTATGTGTGGAGCCAGAGGAAATGGGCGAGGTACTAAATGAATACTTTGCATCAGTATTCACCAAAGAGAAGGAATTGGTAGATGTTGAGTCTAGAGAAGGGGGTGTAGATAGCCTGGGTCACATTGTGATCCAAAAAGACGAGGTGTTGGGTGTCTTAAAAAATATTAAGGTAGATAAGTCCCCAGGGCCTGATGGGATCTACCCCAGAATACTGAAGGAGGCTGGAGAGGAAATTGCTGAGGCCTTGACAGAAATCTTTGGATCCTCGCTGTCTTCAGGGGATGTCCCGGAGGACTGGAGAATACCCAATGTTGTTCCTCTGTTTAAGAAGGGTAGCAAGGATAATCCCGGGAACTACAGGCCGGCGAGCCTTACTTCAGTGGGAGGGAAATTACTGGAGAGAATTCTTCGAGACAGGATCTACTCCCATTTGGAAGCAAATGGACGTATTAGTGAGAGGCAGCACGGTTTTGTGAAGGGGAGGTCGTGTCTCACTAACTTGATAGAGTTTTTCGAGGAGGTCACTAAGATGATTGATGCAGGTAGGGCAGTAGATGTTGTCTATATGGACTTCAGTAAGGCCTTTGACAAGGTCCCTCATGGTAGACTAGTACAAAAGGTGAAGTCACACGGGATCAGGGGTGAGCTGGCAAGGTGGATACAGAACTGGCTAGGCCATAGAAGGCAGAGAGTAGCAATGGAGGGATGCTTTTCTAATTGGAGGGCTGTGACCAGTGGTGTTCCACAGGGATCAGTGCTGGGACCTTTGCTCTTTGTAGTATATATAAATGATTTGGAGGAAAATGTAACTGGTCTGATTAGTAAGTTTGCAGACGACACAAAGGTTGGTGGAATTGCGGATAGCAATGAGGACTGTCGGAGGATACAGCAGGATTTAGATTGTCTGGAGACTTGGGCGGAGAGATGGCAGATGGAGTTTAATCCGGACAAATGTGAGGTAATGCATTTTGGAAGGTCTAATGCAGGTAGGGAATATACAGTGAATGGTAGAACCCTCAAGAGTATTGAAAGTCAAAGAGATCTAGGAGTACAGGTCCACAGGTCATTGAAAGGGGCAACACAGGTGGAGAAGGTAGTCAAGAAGGCATACGGCATGCTTGCCTTCATTGGCCGGGGCATTGAGTATAAGAATTGGCAAGTCATGTTGCAGCTGTATAGAACCTTAGTTAGGCCACACTTGGAGAATAGTGTTCAATTCTGGTCGCCACACTACCAGAAGGATTCTTTGTTCTTTGTTATTACAATTTAATCGTTCCTAGAAATGAGAGATTTGGAGCTGGAGTTAGTCAAAGCTCCAAGCTGGTAAGAAGTAGTGGGCTTTTAAATTGCAATGATAATTTGGAAAACAAAAGTAAAATTGGTTATATTACCTTTAGTTAATTTCTCACCTAAGTGGTCAGGACTGATATAGTGTGAGAATGTGAGGCTTCTATCACTGAAGCATGGTACGCAGACCTTCGGGAAAGCCAGTCATAGAGAAACAGTACCAGGAGGGAGAGGTTAGGATTGGGTCCACTACCCACATTGTCCAAATCACTCAACGGAAGAATATCAGCCAGATGGAAAAATACATGTACCTACAGCAGTACCCCAGAGAGGTACATGTTTGGGAAGAGCCCTGCCCATTAAGAGGGTGTAGCACCATCGATCACACACGAGGCGAGACGTAAAGAACTTCAATCGAGGCTTTATTGAGCAGACTTGTTCAGACACGTTCCCCAGCAAACAAAGAACAAAGAAATGTACAGCACAGGAACAGGCCCTTCGGCCCTCCAAGCCCGTGCCGACCATGCTGCCCGACTAAACTACAATCTTCTACACTTCCTGGGTCCGTATCCCTCTATTCCCATCCTATTCATGTATTTGTCAAGGTGCCCCTTAAATGTCACTATCGTCCCTGCTTCCACCACCTCCTCCGGTAGCGACTTCCAGGCACCCACTACCATCTGCGTAAAAAACCTGCCTCGTACATCTACTCTAAACCTTGCCCCTCTCACCTTAAACCTATGCCCCCTAGTAATTGACCCCTCTACCCTGGGGAAAAGCCTCTGACTATCCACTCTGTCTATGCCCCTCATAATTTTGTATACCTCTATCAGGTCTCCCCTCAACCTCCTTCATTCCAGTGAGAACAAACCGAGTTTATTCAACCGCTCCTCATAGCTAATGCCCTCCATACCAGGCAACATTCTGGTAAATCTCTTCTGCACCCTCTCTAAAGCCTCCACATCCTTCTGGTAGTGTGGCGACCAGAATTGAACACTAGCTCAGTCACAGAATGCAACTGCGGGGATTAAACCCAGGTTTTTATACCCCTCCTATCTGGGTGGAGCCCAGTAGGTGGAGGATCCAATCGGGATCCAGCATCTGTCCTCCAATAGTTCCTCGGCATTCCTGGTGTACCGTATTACCCCTAATACATACCACCACATTCTCCCCTTGTTAAAAAAGAACCCGGCGGGGTGGTGGGTGGTATGGTGGTAGGGGTTTACAGGGTCGGTACCTTAACCATTGAACTATATACAATCATGCCGCTTTTACTGGACCACCAAATTATTCACATTTTACCCGATTTGCAGCGTTGACAATTTACAACAATGCCGCTTTACTGGGCCACTGAATTATATACATCTTCAGTCGATTCGATGAGTCGAGATGGTGCTCTGGTCGCCCTTTCCGATCGTCTCAGGCCGGGTGGTGGTGGTGGTGCTGGCTCGGGTCCGGTCGACTCTGGGAGCATCGCGCTGTCCCCTTCTGTTTCCTTACTCCTGGACGGGCCTGGGAGGAGGACCGATCCCCCCGGGAAAGGGGTGGCTGTGGGGTGTACCGGCGGGAGTGAGGGGGAGGTGATTTGTGTTGGGGGGGGGCAGGGGGGGGAGCTCCGGTGGGCAGCAGGTCCCGCAGAGAGACCGTGTCCTGTCGGCCGCCTGGGTACGCCACGTAGGCGTACTGCGGGTTTGTGTGGAATAGATGTACCTTTTCCACCAGTGGGTCTGATTTGTGCTCCCGCACATGCTTTCGGAGCAGGATGGGCCGCCAGCCAGGTCGGAAGTGACGTTCCAGAAGCGGACCTCCTAGAGAAGACAAGGAGGCGCTCGTGAGGCGTTTGGTTAGTGGTGGTATACAGCAGGGACCGGATAGAATTAATGGCATCCGGGAGGACTTCCTGCCAGCGGGAAGTTGGGAGACTCCTAGACCGTAGGGCCAGTAGGATGGTCTTCCAAACCGTTCCGTTCTCCCTCTCTACCTGCCCGTTCCCCCGGGGGTTGTAGCTGGTCGTCCTGCTCGAGGCTATGCCCTTGCTGAGCAGGAATTGACGCAGCTCGTCACTCATGAAGGAGGACCCCCTGTCGCTATGGATGTAGGCGGGGAAACCGAACAGGGTAAAGATGGTGCCGAGGGCTTTAATGACCGTGGCCGCGGTTATGTCGGGGCAGGGGATGGCGAAGGGGAAGCGGGAGTTTTCGTCAACGACGTTAAGAAAGTACGTGTTGCGATCGGTGGAGGGGAGGGGGCCTTTGAAATGCAAACTGAGGCGTTCAAAGGGACGGGAAACCTTTATCAGGTGTGCTCTATCTGGCCTGAAAAAATGCGGTTTGCATTCTGCGCAGATTTGGCAGTTCCTGGTGACTGTTCGGACGTCCTCGACGGAGTAAGGGAGGTTGCGAGCCTTTATGAAGTGGTAGAAACGAGTGACCCCCGGGTGGCAGAGGTCCTCGTGGAGGGCTTGGAGACGGTCCACTTGTGCGTTGGCACAAGTGCCGCGAGATAGGGCATCAGACGGCTCGTTCAGCTTTCCGGGACGGTACAAGATCTCATAGTTGTAGGTGGAGAGTTCGATCCTCCACCGCAGGATCTTGTCGTTTTTTATCTTGCCCCGCTGTGCATTATCGAACATGAAGGCTACCGACCGTTGGTCAGTGAGGAGAGTGAATCTCCTACCGGCTAGGTAATGCCTCCAATGTCGCACAGCTTCCTCTATGGCTTGGGCCTCCTTTTCTACTGAGGAGTGGCGACTTTCCGAAGCGTGTAGGGTCCGGGAGAAAAAGGCCACGGGTCTGCCTGCTTGGTTGAGCGTGGCCGCCAGAGCTACGTCGGACGCGTCGCTCTCGACTTGGAAGGGGAGGGACTCGTCGATGGCGCGCATCGTGGCCTTTGCGATATCCGTTTTGATGTGGCTGAAGGCCTGGCGGGCCTCTGTCGACAGGGGAAAAGTAGTGGACTGGATTAGTGGGCGGGCTTTGTCTGCGTACTGGGGGACCCACTGGGCGTAATAAGAAAAGAAGCCCAGGCAGCGTTTCAGGGCTTTGGTACAGTGGGGGAGAGGGAACTCCATGAGGGGGTGCATGCGTTCGGGGTCGGGGCTTATCACTCCATTACGCACTACGTAGCCAAGGATGGCTAGACGGTCGGTGCTAAACACGCATTTTTCCTCGTTGTAGGTGAGGTTGAGGGCGTTAGCGGTCTGGAAGAATTTGCGGAGGTTGGCGTCGTGGTCCTGCTGGTCGTGGCCGCAGATGGGGATGTTGTCGAGGTACGGGAACGTGGCCCATAAACCGTGCTGGTCAACCATTCGGTCCATCTCTCGTTGGAAGACCGAGACTCCGTTTGTGACGCCGAATGGAACCCTTAAGAAGTGGTATAGCCGCCCGTCTGCTTCGAAGGCAGTGTTCTTGCGGTCACCGGGGCGAATGGGGAGCTGGTGGTAAGCGGACTTAAGGTCCACGGTGGAGAAGACCTTGTACTGTGCAATCCAATTGACCATGTCGGATATGCGGGGAAGAGAGTACGCATCTAGCTGCGTGTACCTGTTGATGGTCTGACTGTAGTCTACGACCATCCTTTGCTTCTCCCCTGTCTTCACTACTACCACCTGGGCTCTCCAGGGACGAATGCTGGCCTGGATTATGCCTTCCTTCAGCAGCCGCTGGACTTCGGACCTGATAAGCGTCCGGTCCTGGGTGCTGTACCGTCTGCTCCTGGTGGCGACGGGTTTGCAATCCAGGGTGAGGTTCGCAAACAGGGAGGGCGGTTCGACCTTGAGTGTCGCGAGGCCGCAGATAGTCAGTGGGGGTATAGAGCCGCCAAATTTGAATGTTAAGCTCTGAAGGTTGCATTGGAAGTTCAACCCCAGGAGGGTGGGAGTGCAGAGGTGGGGAAGGACGTACAGCCGGTAATTTTTGAACTCTCTCCCCTGCACTGTTAGGTTTGCGATGCAGAACCCTTTGATTTCAACGGAGTGGGACCCCGCCACCAGGAATATTTTTTGGGTGCTTGGCCGAATTACAAGGGAACAGCGTCTTACCGTGTCCGGGTGAATAAAACTCTCCGTGCTCCCCGAGTCGATCAAACACGGTGTCTCGTGGCCGTTCACCAGCACCTTTGTCGTTGTCCTCTGGAGCATCCGGGGCCGCGACTGGTCGAGGGTCACCGATGCCAAACGTGGTTGGTGTATCAGATCGTTGTCTTCAGGCAGTGTGGAGCCGTCCACGCCGGGGTCCTTGCCTGTCAGCCAAGATGTCCATGGCAGTCCATGGATCGCACACGGTCGGGGGTGGACAAAATGGCTGCTCCCATGAGTCGCACGCGGCCGGGGGTGGACAAAATGGCCGCTCCCATGGATCGCATGCGGCCTGTGGGTAGGAAGATGGCGGCGCCCGTCCCCCCCCCCCCTCGTGGTGTCCGGGGTCCAAAATGGCGGCACCCGTTTGCCGCCCGTGGGTCGCTGGGGGGGTTGAGCCCGTGGTCCCATTTGTTCCCCGGAGATAGCGGCGACCCCACGGGACTGGCACACCGCTGCGTAGTGCCCCTTTTTACCGCAGCTTTTGCAGGTGGCCGAGCGGGCCGGGCAGCGCTGGCGGGGGTGTTTTGACTGCCCGCAAAAGTAGCAGCGGGGGCCCCCCGGGTGGTCTGGGATTCTGGCTGCGCACGCTTGCGGAGGGGTTGGGGTTGCCGGGTGGTCGGTCGCGGCGGGGGTCCACGGAGCCCAAGGGGCTGCAGCGCGGTCGGGGGCATAGGCGCGGGCGTTTTGGGAGGCCACGTCGAGGGAGGCTGCGAGGGCCCATACCTCTGTGAGTCCGAGAGAGTCTTTCTCTAAAAGTCTCTGGCGAATTTGCGACGATGCCAAACCTGCTACGTAAGCGTCTCTGATCAGGAGGTCCGTATGTTTATTCGCCGTAACCGCTGGGCAGTTGCAGTTTCGTCCCAGGATCGTTAGAGCGTTGAAGAAATCGTCTAGCGATTCCCCGGGGATTTGTCGTCTTGTCGCGAGCTGGTAGCGTGCGTAGATCTGGTTGACGGGCTTAATGTAGATCTCCTTCAGCAAGTTGATCGCCTCTGGGAATTCTTCCGCGCCCTCGATGAGTGAGTAGATTTCGGGACTCACTCTGGAATGCAGGACCTGCATCTTGTGGTCTTCTGTTGGTCTGCCGGGGGCTGTTCGGAGGTATCCCTCAAAACACACCAGCCAATGTTTAAACGCGGATGTTGCGTTTGCTGCGTGGGGGCTGATTCGCAGGCACTCCGGGGTGATCCGGAGCTCCATATTCCTTTTTAAGTCTGCTCAATAAATTGTAGCACCATCGATCACACACTGGGCGAGACGTAAAGAACTTCAATCGAGGCTTTATTGAGCAGACTTGTTCAGACACGTTCCCCAGCAGCTCAGTCACAGAATGCAGCTGCGGGGGGAAAACCCAGGTTCTTATACCCCTCCTATCTGGGTGGAGCCCAGTAGGTGGAGGATCCAATCGGGATCCAGCATCTGTCCTCCAATAGTTCCTCGGCATTCCTGGTGTACCGTATTACCCCTAATACATACCACCACAGAGGGTAAAAGGGTGCAGCTGCCAGGACTTGGCTCCTACGATGGGGATCACAGGCTAATTGTGCAGTAAATCCTCACCTGCCAAGGGTATTCACCCCTCTTACACTGCTGGTCACCATCGATCGCCCTGAGGATTAAATCTGCATCTTCAATCGACGAAGCGACCATCACCTTTCCACACGGATAAGGCACTATTCAACACAAAAGAGACTGTGCTTGGATTAAAATTGCAGCTATGGTTCTTGATATTCCATGCACCTCCCCATGGGTTGCTCCTGTCAACAAAATCTGTGTGACTGCATTCTGATTTTGTGGGGAACAACCCCCTTCCCTCTTTTTCCCCCACCCTCTAACCCCAGCAGCATCTCCCAAAGATCTTAATGTGGAGATCATAGAATTTACAGTGCAGAAGGAGGTCATTCAGCCCACTGAGTCTGCACCGGCCCTTGGAAAGAGCACCCCACTCAAGCCCTCACCTCCACCCTATCCCCGTAACTCCACCTAACCTTTTTTTGGACACTAAGGGCAATTTATCATGGCCAATCCACCTAACTTGCACATCTTTGGACTGTGGGAGGAAACCCACGCAGACACGGGGAGTACGTGCAGACTCCGCACAGACAGTGACAAAGCCAGGAATCGAACCTGGGACCCGGGAGCTGTGAAGCGACTGCTAACCACTGCTACCGTGCTGCCCATGAGATGCCGCCGTTGGACTGGGGTGGACACAGTAAGAAGTCTTACACCACCAGGTTTATTTGAAATCACTAGCTTTCGGAGCGTCGCTCCTTCATCAGGAGAATCCCTGTACTTTGGAGCGGATGGAGAGGTGTTTGGAGGTGCAGGGTCACAGATTGAAGGAGTGATCTCAGACCACAGCGATCGTGTGGTGGCTCTGGAGGCGGAGGTGGGACTCCGAGGAGACATTTGTAAAACGCTGAGGGCAAAAGTGGAGGAGCAGGAGAATACCTCGAGAAGGCAGAACCTGCGAATAGTGGGCCTGCCTGAAGGAGTGGAAGCTGTGAGGGCCACGAGGTACGTCTCGAGGATGCTGGCAGGACTGGTGGCAGAAGGGGTGCTAGATAAGGCACCTGAAGTGGACCGAGCGCATAGGACTCTGAGGCAAAAGCCTAGAGCTGGGGAGCTGCCGCGGGCGGTGATCGTGAGACTCCATAAATTTGTGGAGAAAGAGAAAATTCTACGGTGGGCCAGGGAGAAGCGTAGCTGCGACTGGGAGGGAATTAACGTCCGGATTTATCAGGACATCGGAGCAGAGTTGGCAAAACGGCGGGCAGGTTTCAACAAGGCCAAGGCGGTGCTGTACCGGCTGCAGATCAGGTTTGGGGTGCTCTACCTGGCGAAATTATGGGTGACGTTCGGAGGCCGGGAGTATCATTTCGAGACGCCAGAAGCGGCCGAAGGCTTCATTAAGGAGCATAAACTGGGGGAGAACTGAGTGGACAATGCTTGGGAACCGGGGTGCTGGCACTATGTAATGGTCGGGAGCATGTTTGAAATGGGTGTAGGGATTGGGGGATTTTCGCATTTTTTTGTTGGGGGGGGTTCTGTTAAATGTTGAGATTTTAAGGCGTTCCCATCCCCCCTCTTGTTTTATGGAACTGTTTGTGTTTAACATCTGTTTGTTTGCTTTTGGAGAAGGCTACCTGGAGTTCAGGAGAAGTCCTTGTTTGGGTGGGGGAGGGTAAGGCCAGCAGGAGGCCTTTTTCTTTGAGCTGAGGAATGGAGGGGGAGAGGGAGGGGGGCTCATTGGGATGTGCCTTTGGAGCCGCGCTCGTAGGTTATGCTGGTGATGTGATGTTGCTGCAGGTTTGCTGCAGTGGGATGTGGTGTGTCCCTGCACCATTTGCTGCATTGGGATGTGCTGTGATGCTGCAGTGTTTGCTGCATTGGGATGTGGTGTAATTTTGTTGGGCTTGCTGCATGGGGATGTGATTGTTGCTGCATGGTTTGCTGAATTGGGATCTGACGTTGTGCTGAAGGATTTGTGATGTGTTGCTGCAAGGTTTGTTGCACTGTGATGTGTTGCTGCAGGGTTTCCTGCATTGGGATGTGATGTGTGCTGCAATGTTTTTCTACACTGTGGTGTGATGCGTTGTTGCAGAGTTTGCGACACTGTGATGTGACATGTTGCTGAATGATTTGCTTCATTGGGATGTGATGTGTTGCTGCAGGGTTTGCTGCATTGGGATGTGATGTGTTGCTGCAGTGTTTGCTGCATTCGGGTGTGATGTGTTGCTGCAGGGTTTGCTGCATTGGGTTGAGATGTGTTGCTGCATGGTTTGCTGCACTGATGTGTTGCTGCAGGGTTTGCTGCATTGGGATGTGATGTGTTGTTGCAGAGTTTGCTGCATTGGGATGTGATGTGTTGCTGCAGGGTTTGCTGCACTGATGTGATGTGTAGCTGCAAGGTTTGCTGTAATGGGATGTGATGTGTTGCTGCAGGTTTGCTGCAGTGGTATGTGATGTGTTGCTGCAGGTTTGCTGCAGTGGGATGTGGTGTGTCGCTGCACCAGTTGCTGCATTGGGATGTGCTGTGATGCTGCAGTGTTTGCTGCATTGGGATGTGGTGAATTTTTGTTGGGCTTGCTGCATGGGGATGTGATTGTTGCTGCATGGTTTGCTGAATTGGGATCTGACGTGCTGAAGGATTTGCTAAACTGTGATGTGCTGCTGCTAGGTTTGTTGCACTGTGATGTGTTGCTGCAGGGTTTGCTGCATTGGGATGTGATGTGTTGCTGCTGTGTTTGCTGCATTAGGGTGTGATGTATTACTGCAGGTTTGCTGCATTGTGATGTGTTGCTGGAGGTTTAGCTGCACTGTGATGTGATGTTTAATTCCTGGGTTTGCTACATTGGGATTTGATGTGTTGCTGCAGTGTTTGTTGTATTGGGTTCTGATGTGTTTCTGCAGTCTTGCTGCATTGGAATGTGATGTGTTGCTGTAGGGTTTGTTGCATTGGGGTGTGATGTGTTGAAGCAGGGTTTGCTGCATTGGGATGTGATGTGTTGCTGCAGGGTTTGCTGCATTGGGATGTGATGTGTCCCTGCAGGGTTTGTTGTACTGTGTTGTGTTGCTCAGGGTTTTCTGCATTGGGATGTGATGTGTTGCTGCAGGGTTTGCTGCATTGGGATGTGATGTGTCCCTGCAGGGTTTGTTGTACTGTGTTGTGTTGCTCAGGGTTTTCTGCATTGGGATGTGATGTCTTGCTGTATGGTTTGCTGCATAGGGATGTGTTGCTCAGGGTTTCTACATTGTGATGTGATATGTTGCTCTTGTGTTTGCTGCATTGGGATGTGATGTGTTGCTGCAGGGTTAGCTGCATTCGGAGGTGATGTGTTGCTGTAGGTTTTGCTACACTGATGTGTTGCTAAAGGTCTTTCTGCATTGGGATGTGATGTGTTGCTGTATGATTTGCTACATAGGGATGTGTTGCTCAGGGTTTTCTGCATTGTGATCTGATGTGTTGCTGCAGGGTTTGCTGCCTTGGGATGTGATGTGTTGCTGCAGAGTTTGTTGCATCGTGACGTGGTGTGTCGCTGTTGTGTTTGCTACATTTGCTATGTGATGTGTTGCTGCAGGTTTGCTGCATTGGAGTGTGATGTTTTGTTGGAGGTTGTGCTGGATTGGGGTGTGATGTGTTGCTAAAGGGCTTTCTGCATTGGGGTATAGCGTGTTGCTGCAGGGTTTGCTGCATTGGGGTATGATGTGTTGCTGCAGGGTTTGCTGCATCGTGGTGTGATGTGTTGCTGCAGGGTTTGCGATATGTGATGTGTTGCTGCAGGGTTTGCTTCACTGTGATGTTGCTGCAGGGTTTGCCGCATTGGGATGTGATGTGTTGCTGTAAGGTTTCCTGCATTGGCGTGTCATGTGTTGCTGCAGGGTTTGCTGCATTTGGATGTGACGTGTTGCTGCAGGGTTTGCTGCATTGGGATGTGATGTGTTGCTGCAGAGCCTGCTACACAGATGTGATGTGTTGCAGCAGGATTTGTTGCATTGGAATCTGATGTGTTACTGTTGTGTTTGCTGCATTGCGATGTGCTGTGTTGCTTCAGGGCTTGCTACAGTGTGATGTGATGTGTTGCTGCAGGGTTTGCTGCATTGTGATGTGATGTGTTGCTGCAGGGTTTGCTACATTGTGATGTGATTTGCTCGGTCAGGTCTCTTTCTGCAGACATCATAGAATTTACAGTGCAGAAGTAGGCCATTCGGCCCATCGAGTCTGCACCGGCTCTTGGAAAGAGCACCCTACCCAAGGTCAAAACCTCCACCCTATCCCCATAACCCAGTAACCCCACCCAACACTACGGGCAATTTTGGACACGAAGGGCAATTTATCATGGCCAATCCACCTAACCTGCACATCTTTGGACTGTGGGAGGAAACCGGAGCACCCAGAGGAAACCCACGCACACACGGGGAGGATGTGCAGTCTCCGCACAGACAGTGATCCAAGCCGGAATCGAACCTGGGACCCTGGAGCTGTGAAGCAATTGTGCTATCCACAATGCTACCATGCTGCCCTACATGAATGAGCAAATCACATCTCAACTGTTCCAGTTGTGCAGGCATCGACCACAAGTCTTTACTGTTTTATGAAATGGAATGAAGTACAGAATATAATTTGTTTTTTAAAAACACATGAAGTACACAATTCTTTTCTTTTTTTTTTTACCAATTAAGGGGCAATTTAGGTTGGACAGTCCCTGTACCTTGCATATCTTTTTGGGTTGTGTTGACCACCCAGAGACGGGGAGAATGTGCAAACTCTACATGGACAGTGAGCCCGGGCCAGGATTGAACCCGTGTCCTCTGCGCTGTGAGGCAGCAGTACCAACCACCGTGCCGCCCTGACACAAAATAAATTCATATTGAATACCTACCTTCAGGAATACAACTCTTTTTGTCCTCTCCTAGTTTATATCCTTGGGCACAGTAACAGATGTAAGTGCCATAGTGCAACTTACAGAATTGGCCACAGATTTGTCCGTGTGATGAACAATCAATGGGACCTGAAATAAAAAGTTTTATTGAAATCCATCAGTCCACATACAAAGAGATTGGATGATAACTTAAATTATCAAGTCACAAGGAAAACTCCCCTTGAAACCAGCAGTGATATATCAATTTTTTCCGTAAGTGCAAATGAATGAACTGATTTCTAGATTGAAGTCTACTTATAATAATTTGAAGTATGAAGTTTCAAATTTAAATTGTAAGAAGTCACTGTGTTCTCAGGTTCTTCATGACAAATAAATTGGTGATATCCAGCTAGTGGCTGTTGCAAGGTAAAGAAACCTATACCATGTATCTTCACAAATCCGTCATTATAACAAGCAACTTGTGCTGCAGCACCAAGTATCAGCCATCAGACAATCAGGATGAGGAAAGTTTGTATACGGTGTTAATAACCTCTTCATTATTGATCCTCATGTGCTGCTTTATCAAGCTCTGGACCTGTCAATCAAGAGGTTTGCAAAAGGCAATAAATCATGATGCTAAGTGTACAAAATGCAGTTCAAAACTTATAGGCTTCTAAGCATGCCAGAGGCTTGAAAAAGTTAAAGGGGAATGAACTTGACTGTGAAAAGAGCACTTCAAATGTTTCTTGACTAGGGCAGCACGGTAGCACAGTGGTTAGCACAGTTACTTCACAGCTCCAGGGTCCCAGGTTCGATTCCCGGCTTGGGTCACTGTTGTGCGGAGGAGACTGCACGTTCTCCCCATGTCTGCATGGGTTTCCTCCGCTAATTGCCCTTTGCGTCCAAAAAGGTTGGGTGGGGTTACTGGGTTCCGGGTATCGGGTGGAGGCGTGGGCTTAAGTGGGGTGCTCTTTCCAAGGACCGGTGCAGACTCAATGGGCCGAATGGCCTACTTCTGCACTGTAAATTCTAAGATCTATGATCTTTGACCCTCACCTTTATCTGGCGGCATGATGGCACAATGGTTAGCATTGATCCTCACAGTGCCCAGGACCTGAGTTCAATTCAGGCATTGGGTCACTGTGGAGCTTGCACATACTCCCCATGTCTGCGTGGATTTCGAATGGGCGCTCCAGTTTCCTCCTACAGTCCAAAGATGTGCAGGTTATGTGCGGTTACATCAGAGGATCAGTTCAGACTCTATGGGCCAAATGGCCTCCTGCACTGTAAGGATTCTGCGGATCATTAATATTGAGAACAAACCGAGTTTATCCTCATTGCTAATGGATGGAATGTTTTGTTTTGTTTTAAATATATTTTATTAAAGTTTTCAAACACAATTTTTCCCCCTTACAAATCAACAAAAACGGTAACAGAGTAACTAATAGATAACATTGTTTAAATAAAGTAGTGAACTAACAAAGTAACAAGAAATGGTGCTCCCCCCCCCTCCACCCCAACTAGAACAAAAACAAGTTGCCCCCTCCCCCCCCTTCGCCCCCCCCCCCTCTTTCTGGGCTGCTGCTGCTGACGATCTATTTTCCCCTAACGTTCCACTAGATAGTCAAGGAACGGTTGCCACCGCCTGGAGAACCCCCGAGCCGATCCTCTCAGCGCAAACTTCATCCGTTCCAGTTTTATGAACCCTGCCATATCGTTTATCCAGGCCTCCACGCCGGGGGGTTTCGCTTCCTTTCACATGAGTAAAATCCTTCGCCGGGCTACCAGGGACGCAAAGGCCACAATATCGGCCTCTTTCGCCTCCTGCACTCCCGGCTCATCCGCTACCCCAAATATAGCTAACCCCCAGCCTGGCCTGACCCGGACCTTCACCACCTTCGAGATCACTCTTGCCACTCCCCTCCAATACTCCTCCAGTGCCGGGCATGACCAAAACATATGTGTGTGGTTCGCTGGGCTTCCCCCGCACCTCCCGCACTTGTCCTCCACTCCGAAGAACCTGCTCAACCTCGCTCCCGTTATGTGTGATCTATGTAGCACCTTAAATTGGATCAGGCACATGAGGAAGAGGAATTTTGTTTTTTAAAAAAATAATTTTTATTAAAGGTTTTCATAAAATATCAATAACAAAATGAGAAACAAAAAATAACCCAACAGGGTTAAGTACAAAACACAATCTAAAAAAGCAACCCCCCAAACCCCCCCCCGTACATAAATAATAAATTAACATTAACACCCCGACTTAACACAACAGGTATATACACCTCAGACCCTCCAGTGTAAATAACATAAACAAAAATAAAGTATCCCCCCCCGCCACCCTGAGCTGCTGCTGCTGACATTGACCAATGTCTATCGTTCTGCCAGAAAGTTAGGAAGAGGAATTTACCCTACTTAGGGCATCAGCCCACAAGCCCTCCTTAATCTCCTCCCCGAGTTCTTCTTCCCATTTTCCTTTCAGCTCTTCTACCAGCTCCTCCCCCTCTTCTCTCATCTCCCGGTATATTTCGGACACTTTGCCCTCCCCGACCCACACCCCCGAAAGTACTCTATCCTGGATCCCCTGTGTCGGGAGCAGCGGAAATTCCCTCACCTGTTGTCTCGTGAACGTCCTCACCTGCATATACCAAAAGATACTCCCCGGAGGCAGCTCATACTTTTCCTCTAGCGCTCCCAAGCTCGCAAACGTCCCGTCCATAAATAGGTCTCCCACTCTCCTAATTCCTGCCCGGTGCCGGCTCTGGAACCCTCCGTCCAACCTTCCTGGGGCAAACCTATGGTTGTTCCTGATCGGGGACCACACCAAGGCTCCCAACACACCCTTCTGTCGCCTCCATTGCCCCCAGATACTTAATGTTGCCGCCACCACTGGGTTTGTGGTAAACCTTTTCGGGGAGAGCGGTAGGGGCGCCGTCACCAGCGCTTTTAAGCTCGTTCCTTTACAGGACGCCATCTCCAGCCTCTTCCACGCCTCCCCCTTTCCCTCTATCATCCACTTGCGGATCATCACCACATTGGCGGCCCAGGAAGAGTCGCCTAAATTCGGCAACGCCAGTCCCCCTCTGTCCCTGCTACGTTGCAGGAACCCCCTCCTTACCCTCGGGACCTTCCCTGCCCACACAAAGCTCATAATGCTCCTATCTATTTTCTTAAAAAAGGCCTTCGTGATCAAGACGGGAGGACCATCATCTTTAATCGCCTGCACTCTGCCCGCCAGTGACAGCGGCAGCATATCCCACCTTTTGAAATCCTCTTCCATCTGCTCCAGCAGCCGCGTCAGATTGAGTCTGTGTAAAGTTCCCCAGCTCCTGGCTACCTGAATCCCCAAATATCGGAAGTTTCTTTCCACCCTCCTTAGCGGCAGGCCATCTATCCGTCTACTCTGGTCCCCAGGGTGTATCACGAAAAGCTCACTCTTTCCCATGTTAAGCCTATATCCCGAGAAGTCTCCAAACTCCCTCAATATCTGCATAACCTCTGTCATCCCCCCCCCACTGGATCCGTCACATACAGCAGTAGGTCATCTGCGTAGAGTGACACTCGGTGTTCCTCTCCCCCTCTAACCACCCCCCTCCGTTTCCTAGAGTCTCTCAGCGCTATGGCCAGTGGTTCAATTGCCAACGCGAACAGTAATGGGGACAGAGGGCACCCCTGCCTTGTTCCCCTGTGTAACCGAAAATACTCCGATCTTTGCCGATTTGTGACTACACTTGCCGCTGGGGCCCCATAGAGGAGTTTAACCCAGCTGACAAACCCCATCCCCGAACCCAAACCTCGTCAGCACCTCCCATAAGTACTCCCACTCTACCCTATCAAATGCCTTCTCTGCATCCATTGCTGCCACTATCTCTGCTTCCCCCTCTGCTGGGGGCATCATTATCACCCCCAATAGCCATCACACGTTGACATTCAATTGTCTCCCCTTTACAAACCCTGTCTGGTCTTCGTGCACCACCCCCGGGACACAATCCCATATCCTCATTGTCAGCACTTTTGTCAGCAACTTGCCGTCCACATTCAGGAACGTGATAGGCCAATAAGACCCGCATTGCAGTGGATCTTTATCTCGTTTCAGGAATAATATCGTCGCCTCCGACATTGTCGGGGGGTAGAGTCCCCCCTTCTCTGGCCTCATTAAAGGTTCTTGCCAGCAGCGGGGCCAACAAGTCCACATATTTCCTTTAAAATTCCACCGGGAACCCGTCAGGTCCCGGGGCCTTCCCTGCCTACATGTTCCCCAGCCCTTTGGTCACCTCGTCCACCCCAATTGGCGCCCCCAGGCCTGCCACCTCCTGCTCCTCCACCTTCGGGAACCTTAGTTGGTCCAGAAACTGCTGCATCCCCTCTTTTCCCTCCGGGGGTTGGGACCTATATAACCTCTCATAAAAGGTCTTAAACACCTCATTTACCTTCCCTACACTCCGCACCGTAGTTCCCGTTTCACCCCTAACTCCCCCTATTTCCCTCGCCGCTGTCCTCTTACGAAGCTGGTGGGCCAGCAGCCGACTCGCTTTTTCCCCATACTCGTATTTCATCCCCTGTGCCTTCCTCCACTGTGCCTCTGCCTTCCCTGTGGTCAGCAGGTCAAACTCCGTCTGAAGTCTTCGCCTCTCCCTGTATAGTCCTTCGTCCGGGGCCTCCGCATATCTTTTATCCACACTCAAAATCTCCCCCAGTAATCTCTCCCTCTCTTTGGCCTCTGTTTTCCCCTTGTAAGCCCTGATGGAGATCAACTCTCCCCTGACCACCGCCTTCAGCGCTTCCCATACTACCCCCACTTGGACCTCCCCATCGTCATTGGCTTCCAGGTACCTTTCGATACATCCCCGCACCCTTCCACAGACTCCCTCATCCGCCAATAATCCCACATCCAGTCGCCAGAGTGGGCACTGTTCCCTCTCCTCTCCTAGTTCCAGATCCACCCAGTGCGGGGCATGGTCTGAAACAGCTATGGCCGAATACTCCATTCCTTCCACCCTCGAAATCAGTGACCTACCCAAAATAGATATAGGTAATAGATATAGGACAGAGGTCAGAGGTAGGTTCGTTACGCAAAGAGTAGTGAGGCCGTGGAATGCCCTACCTGCTACAGTAGTGAACTCGCCAACATTGAGGGCATTTAAAAGTTTATTGGATAAACATATGGATGATAATGGCATAGTGTAGGTTAGATGGCTTTTGTTTCGGTGCAACATCGTGGGCCGAAGGGCCTGAACTGTGCTGTATTGTTCTATGTTCTATGTTCTAAAACAAAGAAATACCTAATGGACATGGGGAAAAAAGGAGAACTCTTTGGCCAGCGGCCTAGCAAATCTCCACGGATCCACTCCCTCCATTTGGTCCATAAACCCCCTAAGAACCTTGGCCGCTGCCGGCCTTCTTCCGGTCCTGGATCTAGATCTATCTAACCCTGGGTCCAGCACGGTATTGAAATCCCCCCCCCCCCATTACCAAGTTTCCTACCTCCAGGTCCGGGATACGTCCCAGCATCCGCTTCATAAATCCCGCATCATCCCAGTTCGGGGCATATACATTAACCAGCACGACCTCCATTCCCTGCAGTCTGCCACTCACCATCACATATCGGCCACCGTTGTCCTCTACTATATTCCTAGCCTCGAACGACACCCGTTTCCCCACCAATATGGCCACCCCTCTATTCTTTGCGTCCAGCCCTGAGTGGAACTCCTGTCCCACCCATCCTTTCCTTAACCTAACCTGATCCGCCACCTTCAGATGCGTCTCCTGAAGCATGGCCACGTCTGCCTTCAGTCCTTTTAAGTGCGCGAACACTCGGGCCCTCTTAATCGGCCCATTTAGGCCCCTCACGTTCCACGTGATCAGCCGGATTGGGGGGCTGCCCCCCCCCCCCCCCCCGCCTTCCCGTCGACTAGCCATCACCCACTCTGGGCCAGTCCCACGTCCAGGTCCCACGCACCCACCAGTCCCCCAGGCAGCGCATTCCCGCCCCGACCACCTCTTCTCTTACCAGCTCCCTCTCGATCCCAGCAGCAGCAACCCAGTTATCCCCCCCCCCCTCCCTCCCCCCCCCCCCCACCCTCCTCCCCCCGCTAGATCCCCATCTAGCATGGTTACTCCCCCCATATTGCTTCCGAAAGTCAGCTGACTTCAACTGACCCTGGCTTCTCCCTCTCTCTCCTTGACACCCCCGTGTGTGGAACTCCCATCCTCCTTGCGTCTATCTTCCCGCCATCATCTCTCTAGCGCGGGAAAAGACCCGCGCTTTCCTAGAACCGTCCCGCCCCCTATGGCGCAGCTCCCCCTACAGTCCCGTTCCCATTCCCCATCCCCCACCTATGTCCCTTTTTCCCCACCGGCGCCCACATTTCTCAGTGTCCCCCCCCGTCATAGACCGTCCCGATACAGTGAACCTCCCCTTCCCCAATTTACATTTCTATCCATCAACATTGTCGTTTCCCCCCCAACATCAGTCCCTCAGTTCTGGTCCAGTTTCTCTTTTTGGATGAAGGTCCATGCTTCTTCCGACGTTTCAAAATAATAGTGTCTATCGTGGTACGTGACCCATAATCGCGCCGGCTGCAGCATCCCAAACTTTACTTTCTTCTTATGCAGCACCTCCTTGGCTCGATTGAAACTCGCTCTCCTTCCCGCCACCTCCGCGCTCCAGTCCTGATACACTCGTATCACCGCATTGTCCCATCTGCTACTCCGTACCTTCTTGGCAAAGCTAAAAACAACCTCTCTGTCATTGAAGCGGTGAAACCTCACGACCATCGTCCTTGGTGGTTCTCCAGCCTTTGGTCTCCTCGCAGGGATCGGTGAGCCCCTTCCACCTCCAAGGGGCCCAAGGGGGCCTCCGCTCCCATTCGCGAATGTAGCATCGTGCTCACATAAGCTCCGCCGTCAGCTCCCTCCACTCCCTCGGGGAGACCCAGGATCTGGAGGTTCTTTCTCCTTGATCTATTTTCCAGGACTATTTTCGATGCACTTCTTATGTAGCGCCTCGTGCATCTCCATTTTGACCGCCAGGCCCAGGATCTCATCCTCGTTTTCAGTTACCTTCTCCTTCACCACACGGAGCTCTATCGCCTGGGCCTTTTGTGTTTCTTTGAGCCCATCGATTGCCAGCAACATCGGGGCCAGCACCTCCTTTTTTAACTCCTCCACACACCTTCTGAGGAATTCATCCTGATCCGGTCCCCATGTCACCTGGCCTCCCTCCGACGCCATCTTGCTTCCTTCTTTTCTCTGCCGCTGCCCTCGAGGATCCTTCGTGATCTGGCCACCGCCACCTATCTTTTTCCTGCACACTGGGGGGGGGGGGGGGACTCCTTATTTCTTCACCCCACACCGGGTTTTGTCAAAAAAAAATTCCCGTTGGGGCTCTCAAAAAGAGCCCGAAAGTCCGTCGGAGCTGGAGCCGCCAAAACGTGCGGCTTAGCTGAGCATCGCCGCAACCGGAAGTCGATGGAATGTTTATTGTCACGTGTATCGAGGTACAGTGAAAAGTATTTTTCTGCGAGCAGCTCAAACAGATCATTAAGTACATTAAAATAAAATAAAAGGAAAAGAAAATACATAATAAGTCAATACAAGGTACACAATGTAAATACAAAGAACAAAGAAATGTACAGCATAGGAACAGGCCCTTCGACCCTCCGACCATGCTGCCCGACTAAACTACCATCTTCTACACTTCCTGGGTCTGTATCCCTCTATTCCCATCCTACTCATGTATTTGTCAAGATGCCCCTTAAATGTCACTATCGTCCCTGCTTCCACCACCTCCTCCGGTAGCGCGTTCCAGGCACCCACTACCCTCTGTTTAAAAAACTTGCTTCGTACATCTACTCTAAACCTTGCCCCTCTCACCTTAAACCTATGCCCCCTAGTAATTGACCCCTCTACCCTGGGGAAAAGCCTCTGACTATCCACTCTGTCTATGCCCCTCATAATTTTGTAGGCCTCTATCAGGTCTCCCCTCAACCTCCTTTGTTCCAGTGAGAACAAACCGAGTTTATTCAACCGCTCCTCATAGCTAATGCCCTCCATACCAGCTAACATTCTGGTAAATCTCTTCTGCACCCTCTCTAAAGCCTCCACATCCTTCTGGTAGTGTGGCGACCAGAATTGAACACTATGCTCCAAGTGTGGCCTAACTAAGGTTCTATACAGCTGCAACATGACTTGCCAATTCTTATACTCAATGCCCCGGCCAATGAAGGCAAGCATTTCGTATGCCTTCTTGACTACCTTCTCCACCTGTGTTGCCCCTTTCAATGACCTGTGGACCTGTACTCCTAGATCTCTTTGACTTTCAATACTCTTGAGGGTTCTACCATTCACTGTATATTCCCTACCTGCATTAGACCTTCCAAAATGCATTACCTCACATTTGTCCGGATTAAACTCCATCTGCCATCTCTCCGCCCAAGTCTCCAAACAATCTAAATCCTGCTGTATCCTCTGACAGTCCTCATCGCTATCCGCAATTCCACCAACCTTTGTGTCGTCTGCAAACTTACTAATCAGACCAGTTACATTTTCCTCCAAATCATTTATATATACTACAAACAGCAAAGGTCCCAGCACTGATCCCTGTGGAACACCACTGGTCACAGCCCTCCAATTAGAAAAGCATCCTTCCATTGCTACTCTCTGCCTTCTATGACCTAGCCAGTTCTGTATCCACCTTGCCAGTTCACCCCTGATCCCGTGTGACTTCACCTTTTGTACTAGTCTACCATGAGGGACCTTGTCAAAGGCCTTACTGAAGTCCATATAGACAACATCCACTGCCCTACCTGCATCAATCATCTTAGTGACCTCCTCGAAAAACTCTATCAAGTCAGTGAGACACGACTTCCCCTTCACAAAACCATGCTGCCTCTCACTAATACGTCCATTTGCTTCCAAATGGGAGTAGACCCTGTCTCGAAGAATTCTCTCCAGTAATTTCCCTACCACTGAAGTAAGGCTCACCGGCCTGTAGTTCCCTGGATTATCCTTGCTACCCTCTTAAACAGAGGAACAACATTGGCTATTCTCCAATCCTCCGGGACATCCCCTGAAGACAGTGAGGATCCAAAGATTTCTGTCAAGACCTCAGCAATTTCCTCTCCAGCCTCCTTCAGTATTCTGGGGTAGATCCCATCAGGCCCTGGGGACTTATCTACCTTAATATTTTTTAAGACACCCAACACCTCGTCTTTTTGGATCTCAATGTGACCCAGGCTATCTACACACCCTTCTCCAGACTCAACATCTACCAATTTCTTCTCTTTGGTGAATACTGATGCAAAGTATTCATTTAGTACCTCGCCCATTTCCTCTGGCTCCACACATAGATTCCCTTGCCTATCCTTCAGTGGGCCAACCCTTTCCCTGGCTACCCTCTTGCTTTTTATGTACGTGTAAAATGCCTTGGAATTTTCCTTAACCCTATTTGCCAATGACTTTTCGTGACCCCTTCTAGCCCTCCTGACTCCTTGCTTAAGTTCCTTCCTACTTTCCTTATATTCCACGCAGGCTTCGTCTGTTCCCAGCCTTTTAGCCCTGACAAATGCCTCCTTTTTCTTTTTGACGAGGCCTACAATATCTCTCATTATCCAAGGTGCCCAAAAATTGCCGTATTTATTCTTCTTCCTCACAGGAACATGCCGGTCCTGAATTCCTTTCAACTGACACTTGAAAGCCTCCCATATGTCAGATGTTGATTTGCCCTCAAACATCCGCCCCAATCTATGTTCTTCAGTTCCCGCCTAATATTGTTATTATTAGCCTTCCCCCAATTTAGCACATTCATCCTAGGACCACTCTTATCCTTGTCCACCAGTACTTTAAAACTTACTGAATTGTGGTCACTGTTACCGAAATGCTCTCCTACTGAAACACCTACCACCTGGCCGGGCTCATTCCCCAATACCAGGTCCAGTACCGCCCCTTCCCTAGTTGGACTGTCTACATATTGTTTTAAGAAGCCCTCCTGGATGCTCCTTACAAACTCCGCCCTGTCTAAGCCCCTGGCACTAAGTGAGTCCTATTCAATATTGGGGAAGTTGAAGTCTCCCATCACCACAACCCTGTTGTTTTTACTCTTTTCCAAAATCTGTCTACCTATCTGCTCCTCTCTCTCCCGCTGGCTGTTGGGAGGCCTGTAGTAAACCCCCAACATTGTGACTGCACCCTTCTTATTCCTGATCTCTACCCATATAGCCTCACTGCCCTCTGAGGTGTCCTCCCGCAGTACAGCTGTGATATTCTCCCGAACCAGTAGCGCAACTCCACCTCCCCTTTTACATCCCCCTCTATCCCGCCTGAAACATCTAAATCCTGGAACGTTTAGCTGCCAATCCTGCCCTTCCCTCAACCAGGTCTCTGTAATGGCAACAACATCATAGTTCCAAGTACTAATCCAAGCTCTAAGTTCATCTGCCTTACCCGTAATACTTCTTGCATTAAAACATATGCACTTCAGGCCACCAGACCCGCTGTGTTCAGCAACTTCTCCCTGTCTGCTCTGCCTCAGAGCCCCACTGTCCCTATTCCCTAGTTCTCCCTCAATGCTCTCACCTTCTGACCTATTGCTCCCGTGCCCACCCCCCTGCCATACTAGTTTAAACATAGACACCGACATCGGATGAAGGATACAGGGGTGTAGTGTTAATGAGGTCGGTCCATAAGTGGATCGTTTAGAAGTCTGGTAACAGCGAGTAAGAAGCTGTTTTTGAATCTGTTTGTGCGTGTTCTCAAACTTCTGTATCTCCTGCCCGATGGAAGAAGTTGGAAGAGTGAGTAAGCCAAGTGGGAGGGGTCTTTGATCATGCTGCTCGTTTACCCCAGGCAGCGGGAGGTGTAGATGGAGTCAATGGATGGGAGGCAGGTTCGTGTGATGGACTGGGCGGTGTTCACGACTCTCTGAAGTTTCTTGTGGTCTTGGGCCGAGCAGTTGCCATACCAGGCTGTGATGCAACCAGATAAGATGCTTTCTATGGTGCATCTGTAAAAGTTGGTCACAGTTAATGTGGACATGCCGAATTTCCTTAGTTTCATGAGGAAGTATGCTTTCCTGGTGGTTGGGTGGACCAGGACAGATTTTTGGTGATGTGCACCCCTACGAATTTGAAGCTGTTAACCATCTCCACCTCGGCCCTGTTGACGCTGACAAGGGTGTGTACAGTACTTTGCTTCCTGAAATCAATGACCAGCTCTTTAGTTTTGCTGGCATTGAGGGATAGATTGTCGCTGCACCACTCCACTAGATTCTCTATCTCCTGCCTGTATTCTGATTCGTCGTTATTCAAGATCCGGCCCACTATGGTTGGGTTGTCAGCAAACTTGTAGATGGATTTGGAACCAAATTTTGCCACGCAGTCGTGTGTATACAGAGAGTAGAGTAGGGGGCTAAATACGCAGCCTTGCGGGCCCCCGGTATTGAGGACTATTGTGGATGAGGTCTTGTTGTTTATTCTTACTGATTGTGGTCTGCGGGTTAGAAAGTTGAGTATCCAGTTGCAGAGTGGGGAGCCAACTCCTAGGTTTTGGAGCTTTGATATGACCTTGGCTGGGATTATGGCGTTGAAGGTGGTGTTTTAGTCAATAAATAGGAGTGATGTAGAAGTACTTGTTTTCGAGATGTTCTCGGGATGTGTGTAGGACCAGGGAAATGGTGTCTGATGTGGACCGGTTGCAGCGGTATGCGAATTGCAGTGGATCAAGGCATTCTGGGAGTGTGGAGTTGATGCGCTTAATGACCAACCACTCGAAGCACTTCATTACGAAGTCAGGGCCACCGGACGGTAGTTGTTGAAGCACGCTGCCTGGTTCTTCTTTGATGTGGAGATGCCGGCGTTGGACTGGGGTGAGCACAGTACGAAGTCTTACAACACCAGGTTAAAGTCCAACAGGTTTGTTTCGATGTCACTAGCTTTCGGAGCGCTGCTCCTTCCTCAGGTCCAACATCTGTGAGTAAAACACTTTCTTTTCTCCCCCTTTCTATTTCTTTTCTCATTCTCACCTTCAATTGGTCACTTGCAGCAATTGAAGGGAAAGGAAGTGAATCCAGGGAGGGTGCAGGCTCTGGAAAGCTTGGCCCAGGTCTCTCTCTCTCTCTTAAAGACATTCTTCATTACCACTATTACGTTGTCTACCTCATACGCTGCAGGAAAGGATGTCCCGAAGCGTGGTACATTGGCGAGACCATGCAGACGCTGCGACAACGAATGAACGGACATCGCGCAATAATCACCAGGCAGGAATGTTCCCTTCCAGTTGGGGAACACTTCAGCAGTCAAGGGCATTCAGCCTCTGATCTCCGGGTAAGCGTTCTCTAAGGCGGCCTTCAGGACGCGCGACAATGCAGAATCGCCGAGCAGAAACTTATAGCCAAGTTCCGCACACATGAGTGCGGCCTCAACCGGGACCTGGGATTCATGTCGCATTACATTCATCCCCCACCATCTGGCCTGCGAAATCCTACCAACTGTCCTGGCTTGATACAATTCACACCTCTTTCACCTGGGGTTACCCCATCTCTAGATCTGAAAAGATTTAATCACCTGCTAATGGTCGCATTCCAAGCATTGTTTGGCATCTCTGAATTTGTCTATATATGTGTTTCTGGAACATACCTCTTCATTCACCTGAGGAAGGAGCAGCGCTCCGAAAGCTAGTGACATCGAAACAAACCTGTTGGACTTTAACCTGGTGTTGTAAGACTTCGTACTGGTTCTTCTTTGGCACCGATATGATGGTGGTCATCTTGAAGCAGGTGGGAACCTCGGAGCGGAGTAGGGAGAGGTTAAAGATGTCCGCGAACACATCTGCCAGCTGATCTGTGCACGACCAGGGATCCCGTCCGGACCCGTCGCCTTCCGAGGGTTCACTTTCAGGAAGGCCGATCTGACTTTAGAAGCTGTGTTGGTGGGTATGGGTGTTTATGGGCTGCTGGAGCATTTGACAGTGAATCATTGGTTTCCTGCTCGAACTGAGCATAGAATGCATTGAGCGCATCGGGGAGGGGTGCGCTGCTGCTGGAGATACTGCTGGGCTTTGCTTTGTAGCCTGTTATGTTGTCTGGGCCTCCATACCAGGCAACACCCACGTAAACCTCTTCTGTACCCTCTCCAAAGCCTCCATATCCTTCTGTCATGTTGCAACCAGAATCCAACATAGAACATAGAACGATACAGCGCAGTACAGGCCCTTCGGCCCACGAAGTTGCACTGAAACAAAAGCCATCTAACCTACATCCGAGTTCACTACTGTTGCAGGTAGGGCATTCCACGGCCTCACTACTCTTTGCGTAAAGAACCTACCTCTGACCTCTGTCCTATATCTATCACCCCTCAGTTTAAAGCTATGTCCCCTCGTGCCAGCCATTTCCATCCACGGGAGAAGGCTCTCACTGTCCTCCCTATCCAACCCCCTGATCATTTTGTATGCCTCTATTAAGTCTCCTCTTAACCTACTTCTCTCCAACGAAAACAACCTCAAGTCCATCAGCCTTTCCTCATAGGATTTTCCCTCCATACCAGGCAACATCCTGGTAAATCCTGGGCAGCACGGTAGCCTTGTGGATAGCACAATTGCTTCACAGCTCCAGGGTCCCAGGTTCGATTCCGGCTTGGGTCACTGTCTGTGCGGAGTCTGCACATCCTCCCCGTGTGTGCGTGGGTTTCCTCCGGGTGCTCCGGTTTCCTCCCACAGTCCAAAGATGTGCAGGTTAGGTGGATTGGCCATGATAAATTGCCCTTAGTGTCCAAAATTGCCCTTAGTGTTGGGTGGGGTTACTGGGTTATGGGGATAGGGTGGCGGTGTTGACCTTGGGTAGGGTGCTCTTTCCAAGAGCCGGTGCAGACTCGATGGGCCGAATGGCCTCCTTCTGCACTGTAAATTCTATGATAATCTATGATAAATCTCCTCTGCACCCGCTCCAAAGCCTCCACGTCCTTCCTATAATGCGGTGACCAGAACTGTACGCAATACTCCAAACGCGGCCGTACCAGAGTTTTGTACAGCTGCAACATGACCTCCTGACTCCGGAACTCAATCCCTCTACCAATAAAGGCCAACACTCCATTGGCCTTCTTCACAACCCTATCAACCTGGGTGGCAACTTTCAGGGATCTATGTACATGGACACCTAGATCCCTCTGCTCATCCACACTTCCAAGCACTTTACCATTAGCCAAATATTCTGCATTCCTGTTATTCCTTCCAAAGTGAATCACCTCACACTTCTCTACATTAAACTCCATTTGCCACCTCTCAGCCCAGCTCTGCAGCTTATCTATATCCCTCTGTAACCTGCTACATCCTTCCACACTGTCGACAACACCACCGACTTTAGTAACGTCTGCAAATTTACTCACCCACCCTTCTGCGCCTTCCTCTAGGTCATTGATAAAAATGACAAACAGCAACGGCCCCAGAACAGATCCTTGTGGTACGCCACTTGTAACTGAACTCCATTCTGAACATTTCCCATCAACCACCACCCTCTGTCTTCTTTCAGCTAGCCAATTTCTGATCCACATCTCTAAATCTCCCTTAATCCCAGCCTCCGTATTTTCTGCAATAGCCTACCGTGGGGAACCTTATCAAACGCTTTGCTGAAATCCATATACACCACATCAACTGCTCTACCCTCGTCTACCTGTTCAGTCACCTTCTCAAAGAACTCAATAAGGTTTGTGAGGCATGACCTACCCTTCACAAAGCCATGCTGACTATCCCTGATCATATTATTCCTATCTAGATGATTATAAATCTTGTCTCTTATAATCCCCTCCAAGACTTTACCCACTACAGACGTGAGGCTCACCGGTCTATAGTTGTCGGGGTTGTCTCTGCTCCCCTTCTTGAACAAAGGGACCACATTTGCTATCCTCCAGTCCTCTGGCACTATTCCTGTAGCCAATGATGACATAAAAATCAAAGCCAAAGGTCCAGCAATCTCTTCTCTGGCCTCCCAGAGAATGCTAGGATAAGTCCCATCAGGCCCCGGGGACTTATCTATTTTCAGCCTGTCCAGAATTGCCAACACCTCTTCCCTACGTACCTCAATGCCATCTATTCTAATAGCCTGGGTCTCCGCATTCTCCTCCACAACATTATCCTTTTCCTGAGTGAATACTGACGAAAAATATTCATTTAGTATCTCTCCTATCTCTTCAGACTCCACACACAACTTCCCATCCCTGTCCTTGACTGGTCCTACTCTTTCCCTAGTCATTCGCTTATTCCTGACATATCTATAGAAAGCTTTTGGGTTTTCCTTGTTCCTACCTGCCAAATACTTCTCATGTCCCCTCCTTGCTCGTCTTAGCTCTCTCTTTAGATCCTTCCTCGCTACCTTGTAACTATCCATCGGCCCAACTGAAACTTCACACCTCATCTTCACATAGGTCTCCTTCTTCCTCTTAACAAGAGATTCCAATTCTTTGGTAAACCACGGTTCCCTCGCTCCACGCCTTCCTCCCTGCCTGACCGGTACATACTTATCAAGAACACGCAGTAGCTGATCCTTGAACAAGCTCCACTTATCCAGTGTGCCCAACACTTGCAGCCTACTGCTCCACCTTATCCCCCCCAAGTCACGCCTAATGGCATAATAATTGCCCTTCCCCCAGCTATAACTCTTGCCCTGCGGTGTCCCTTTCCATCATTAACGTAAACGTCACCGAATTGTGGTCACTGTCCCCAAAGTGCTCTCCTACCTCCAAATCCAACACCTGACCTGGTTCATTACCCAAAACCAAATCCAACGTGGCCTCGCCCCTTGTTGGCCTGTCAACATATTGTGTCAGGAAATCCTCCTGCACACACTGTACAAAAAACGACCCATCTAATGTACTCGAACTATATATTTTCCAGTCAATATTTGGAAAGTTAAAGTCTCCCATAATAACTACCCTGTTACTTGCGCTCTTATCCAGGATCATCCTCGCCATCCTTTCCTCTACATCCCTAGAACTATTTGGAGGCCTATAGAAAACTCCCAACAGGGTGACCTCTCCTTTCCTGTTTCTAACCTCAGCCCATACTACTTCGGAAGATGAGTCCCCATCTAGCATCCTCTCCGCCACCGTAATACTGCTCTTGACTAGCAGCGACACACCTCCCCCTCTTTTGCCTCCTCCTCTGAGCTTACTAAAAAACCTAAACCCCGGAACCTGCAACATCCATTCCTGTCCCTGCTCTATCCATGTCTCCGAAATGGCCACAACGTCGAAGTCCCAGGTACCAACCCATGCTGCCAGTTCCCCTACCTTATTTCGTATACTCCTGGCATTGAAATAGACACACTTCAAACCACCTACCTGAACACTGGCCCCCTCCTGCGACGTCGAATCTGTGCTCCTGACCTCTATACTCTCATTCTCCAGTACCCTAAAACTACAATCCAGGTTCCCATGCCCCTGCTGCATTAGTTTAAACCCCCCCAAAGAGCACTAACAAATCTCCCCCCCAGGATATTTGTGCCCCTCAGGTTCAGATGCAGACCATCCTGTCTGTAGAGGTCCCACCTTCCCCAGAAAGAGCCCCAGTTATCCAGAAATCTGAATCCCTCCCGCCTGCACCATCCCTGTAACCACGTGTTCAATTGCTCTCTCTCCCTATTCCTCATCTCACTAGCACGTGGCACGGGCAACAGCCCAGAGATAACAACTCTGTTTGTTCTAGTTCTGAGCTTCCATCCTAGCTCCCTGAAAGCCTGCCCGACATCCTTGTCCCCTTTCCTACCTATGTCGTTAGTGCCAATGTGGACCACGATTTGGGGCTGCTCCCCCTCCCCTTTAAGGGCCCGGAAAACACGATCCGAGACATCACGTACCCTTGCACCTGGGAGGCAACATACCAAACGTGAGTCTCTCTCGCTCCCACAAAATCTCCTATCTGTGCCCCTGACTATCGAGTCCCCAATTACTAATGCTCCTCTCCCCCCTTCCCTTCTGAGCAACAGGGACAGACTTCGTGCCAGAGGCCCGTACCCCATGGCTTACCCCTGGTAAGTCCCCCCCCCCCACAAGTATCCAAAGCGGTATACTTGTTTCTCAGGGGAACGACCGCAGGGGATCCCTGCACTGACTGCTTCTTCCCAGTCCCTCTTACAGTTACCCATCTATCTCCAATCTTTGGTATAACTAATTCCCTAAAGCTGCTATCTATGACCCCCTCTGCCTCCCGAATGATCCGAAGTTCTTCCAACTCCAGCTCCAGTTCCCTAACTCGGTCTTGGAGGAGCTGGAGATGGTAGCACTTCCTGCAGGTAAAATCAGCAGGGACACTAACGGCATCCCTCACCTCAAACATCCTGCAGGAGGAACATTGCACTCCCTTCCCTGCCATTCCTCTAACTTTCGACCAAGATCTGGCAAACAACTAAATTAAATTTTTTTTTTAAATAAATAAATAATAATAAAATATGGTACTTGCCTCACACCAATGGGTCTTATTATTAGGTTAGAGGAGGAGGGCGGGTGGGAAACACTACACGTGTAGTGTCTCGGGTTTCCTCTCCACCAGAATTTATTGGTGAGGGACTTCCCAGAAGTCCGCGGGTCGAACTTCCTGTTCCCGCCTTAAACACTAAAATTTTAAAAATAACAGCAGAGAGGGACCGAAAAAACGGGAGCAGGTAAGTGTTTACCTAAATACTCACCCTCCAGCTACCTCTGCGTTCCCGCTGAAACTCCAAGATCTGCTCCTGTAAAGGTAAGTTACTTTTAAAATACAGTACTCACCCACCAGAAGCAGCCTGTGCACTCCGCTACCGCTGTAACTCCAACTGATACTATGTGGCCTAACTATGGTGCTATAGAGCTGCAGCATGACTTGCCAGTTGTTATACTCAATGCCCTGGCCAATGAAGGCAAGCATGCCACATGCCTTCTTGACTATCTGCTCCACCTGTCTTGCCACTTTCTGTGCACCTGGACACCCAGATTCCTCTGCCTGTCAATAATGTCATGTGAGAGTACCTTTAAGAAATGTGTGTTTTTATAGAATAACTGTGGTGGGTGTACCTTTACGAAAAGGGTATTTATTACTGCAGTGATGTCAGAGCGTGGGTGGAGCTGGGCTGTCTGTCAGCTTTTAGTTTCATTTTGAGAAAAGCTCAGGTATGCCTGTGTTTTTTCGGTTTTGTTTCAGTGTTGGAGCTGAAGCCAGACAAAGCAGGTGTACTGTTGTTCCCTCTGCCATGAAAAGACCATCTCTTGATCATTTGATGAATTCTGAATTATAAATGTTCTCAATAGTGTTGCATTCTTTGGGCGTTGTACTTGACTTAATGGTTGCTAAGATGTTCACTGTATGTTTTAAAAAGGTTAACTTGAGTTTCTAGAATAAACATTGTTTTGCTTTAAAAAATACTTTTCCATTTCTGCTGTACCACACCTGTAGAGTGGGCCGTGTGCTCCCCATACCACAATCTAGTAAAAGTTGTGGGTCAGGCGAACTCCATGATACACTTTGGGGTTCTCTAAACCCTGGCTCATAACAAATTGGGGGCTCGTCCAGGATAAAAGTCTATCTATTGGATTGGCTTAGTGAACGTAAAGCCAGTGAGGGGTGAGCATACTGTGGTTGCTTTTCAGGTGTGGTATTTTAGTTTAAGTAGGGAATGTGTTGTGGACAATGGCTCTTTCAGAGGCTCTGAAGATTTTGGGGGTGGAGACGGTCAGATGCAGTACCTTACGGACAGAGACTATAAGCAGACTGTTAGATTTGGCAAAAACATTTCAGTTACCATTACCTGACAAAATGCGAAAAGGTGAGGGAATTATGGCGGTGGCTAAGCATTTAAAGTTGCCTGAGATACAGTTTGACTCATTGGAAATGGCAAATATTCAGTTACAAATTAAACAAATTGAACATGAGAAAGAATTAAAGCAGCTTCAATACGAAAGAGAGAGAGAGGAAAAAGAAAGCGAGAGAGAGAGGAAAAAGAAAGCGCGAGAGAGAGAGAGGAAAAAGAACGAGAGAGAGAGAGGAAAAAGAACGAGAGAGAGAGGAAAAAGACGAGAGAGAGATAGAGTGGACAAAGAAAAGGAGAGAGAAGAAAGGAGAAAAGAAAGAATAGCCCTAGCAGAAAAAAGAGAGAAAGGGAGAAACAGATCAGGGAAAAAAAATAGAGAGAGAGTTTGAACTTCAGAAAATGGACATGAAACATGACAGACAGGTAGAATTGGCAGACGGAAAGGTAAATGTACAGTTTGAGGCTAGTGATGAGAATAGTGAAAAAGAGCGTCAAAGTCGAAGGCTTGGTGGGAATCTATTTAAATATGTCCAAGCATTGCCAAGATTTGATGAGGAGGTAGAAGCTTTTTTCATTTAGCTACCCACAGTCTTATCCTGTTTTAACACCAGCCTCTCTAGTGCTTTTCTTCAACCGCCTACACTGTGACTTAACATGGCCTAGTTTATTACAGTGAAAATATTTGAAACTTTTCATGTCTCTTCCACACTCCTGGATTTGTTTTTTAGTCTGAGGTACAATCTCCTTATTGTCTCTCATCAGATCACCTTTACCTTTACCACTTAAGTATTTCACATGTTCCCAGTTTCTATCCCTCACAGGCTAAAACTTGTGTCGGAAACCAATCTTTGATTTATGAACTAATTCATAATCATCTACAATTTCCGCAGTTTTAACCCTCTGCTCTTCCACAAATGAAATGATGTGGAGATGCCGGCGTTGGACTGGGGTGAGCACAGTACGAAGTCTTGCAACACCAGGTTAAAGTCCAACAGGTTTGTTTCGATGTCACTAGCTTTCGGAGCGCTGCTCCTTCCTCAGGTGAATGAAGAGGCCTGTTCCAGAAACACATATATAGACAAATTCAAAGGTGCCAAACAATGCTAGGAATGCGAGCATTAGCAGGTGATTAAATCTTTACAGATCCAGAGATGGGGTAACCCCAGGTTAAAGAGGTGTGAATTCACTAGCTTTCGGAGCGCTGCTCCTTCCTCAGTAGAGTAGATGTACGAGGCAAGTTTTTTACGCAGAGGGTAATGGGTGCCTGGAACTCGCAACCGGAGGAGGTGGTGGAAGCAGGGACGATAGTGACATTTAAGGGGCATCTTGACAAATACATGAATAGGATGGGAATAGAGGGATACGGACCCAGGAAGTGTAGAAGATTGTAGTTTAGTCGGGCAGCATGGTCGGCACGGGCTTGGAGGGCCAAAGGGCCTCTTCCTGTGCTGTACATTTCTTTGTTCTTTGTTTGTTTGTTGTTCATGTGGAAGAACAGAGGGTTAAAACTGCGAGATTAGCAGCAGAAATCGCAGATTATGAATTAGTTCATAAATCAAAACTTGGTTTCCGACATAAGTTTCAGCCTGTGAGGGATAGAAACTGGGGACATGAGAAATACTCAAGTGGTAGAGACAAAGGTGATCTGATGGGAGATAATAAGGAGAGTGTACCTCAAACTAAAAAAGAAATCCAGGAGGGTGGAAGAGACATGACAAGTTTCAAATGTTTTCACTGTAATAAACTAGACCATGTAAAGTCACAGTGTTGTCAGTTGAAGAAAAGCACTGGAAAGGCTGATGTGGTAAAACAGGATAAGACAGTAGGGTTTATTAAAGTGGTAAAGGAAAGCCCAAGTGAAGCGAAGGAGGTACAAAAGATTGTCCAGCCTGATCAAGAGGTGATTGATAAAAAGGTGCCAGATCTCTTTAAAGAATTTACTTGTGTGGGTAAAGTTTACTCATCTATCTGGAGGAGCAGGTAAAGAAGTCACAATTTTAAGAGATACGGGAGCTAGTCAATCTTTAATGGTAAGAGATGAGGAGTTATATAGTTTGGGAAGAATATTGCCAGAAAAGGTGGTAATAATTCAGGGTGAGAGGAGTAGTGTTCCATTATATAAGCTGAGGTTGGAAAGTCCAGTGAAGAGTGGTGAAGTGGTAGTAGGAGTAATAGAGAAACTATCTTGTCCAGGAATACAGTTTATCTTGGGTCATGATATAGCTGGATCGCAGGTGGAAGTGATGCCTACTGTGGTTGATAAGCCAGTGGAAAATCAGACAACTGAAGTGTTGAAGGTTGAATATCCTGGGAATTTTCTGGATTGTGTAGTAACAAGGTTGCAAAGTCACAGGTTAAGACAAGAGGAGAAATCAAAGAGTGAAGTTGAAGTGCAATTATCAGAAACTATTTTTGATCTCAGATGGTTGAAAAAGAACAAGAACAGGTGGAGGATGAGGCAGATATTTTTAGTTCAGGAAAATTGGCGGAGTTACAACAAAAAGATCAAGAAATAAAGCACATGTATCAGAAAGCGTACACGGAAGAGGAATCTGCGTGTATACCAGTGTTATTACTGTAAAAGTGATGTCTTGACGAGAAAATGGAGACCTTTACATATGCAGGCGGATGAAAAGTGGACAGAGGTTCATTAAGTAGTATTGCCGGTAGGGTATAGAAAGGAGGTGTTGCGAGTTGCCCATGAGGTACCAATGGGAGGTCATTTGGGAATAAGGAAAACTCAAGCAAAATACAAAAACATTTTTATTGGCCTGGACTACATAAAGAATCCCCTAAGCTTCGGGCATGCCCAAAACATATGGACATGATTTGCTGGCTCCCCCCGCACACCTCACACACCTGTCCTCCACCCCAAAAGACCTGCTCATCCAGGCCACCGTCATGTGTGTCCTGTGAACTATCTTAAACTGTATCAGGCTGAGCCTGGCACATGATGAGGACTATTTGACTCTACTCAAGGCATCCGCCCACAGACCTGCCTCTATCTCTCCCCCTTGCTCATCTTCCCACTTGCCATTTCGCTCCTCTATCTGAGTTACCTCAGACGCCATGAGTTCTTTGTGGATAGCCGATACCTTCCCCTCTCCCACCCCTGTTCTGGAAACTACCCTGTCCTGTATCCCCCGTGGCGGTCGGAACGGAAAGGGCGAAACCTGCCTTCGCACAAAATCAGGTACCTGCAGGTAACTTAAACCGTTTCTTGCTGGCAATTCAAATTTCTCCTCTAAATCCTTCAAACAGGAGAAGCTCCCACCTATAAATAAATCCCCCGTCCTCTCGATCCCTGCTCTCTGCCACCTCCGAAACCCCCCATCCAGCTTGGTGGATTACGGGTGAGCAAGGAGGGCGGTCAGTGCCCGCAATGCAGATTGGGCGTGGGGCTGTTCGCAGATATGGGTGTGTGTGGGCAGGTGAGGGAGTCCATCAATTGTCTTTGTCACTGCCTCAAAAAACTCGATCAAGTTAGTGAGACACGACCTCGCCTTCACAAAATCGTGCTGCCTCTCGCTAATACGTCCACTTGCTTCCAAATGGGAGTAAATCATGTCTCGAAGAATCCTCTCCAATAATTTCCCTACTACTAACGTAAGGGTCACTGGCCTATAATTTCCTGGATTATCCTTGCTACCCTTCTTAAACAGAGGAACATTGGCTACTCTCCAGTCCTCTAGGACCTCGCCTGTCGCCAGTGAGGATACAAAGATTTCTATCAAGGCCCTAGCAATTTACTCCCGTGCCTCCCTCAGTATTCTGGGGTAGATCCCATCAGGTCTTGGGGCCTTGGCCACCTTAATATTTTTGAAGATGCCCAACACCACCTTTTTAATCTCCATGTGACCCAGCCTATCTACACACCCTTCCCCAGACTCATCATCCACCAAGTCCTTCTCTTTGGTGAATACTCAGACAAAGTACTCATTTTTCTGGCACCATGCATAGATTCCATCCTCTCTCTGAGTGGGTCAACTCTTTCCCTGGCCACCCTCTTGCTCTTTAATCCTGTTTGCCGATGACTTTTTGTGACCCCTTTTAGCCCATCTGATTCCTTGCTTAAGTTCCTTCCTACTTTCCTTATATTCCACTTGGGCTTCATCTGTTCCTAGCCTTCTCGCCTTTACAAATACTTCCTTTTTCTTTTGGACCAGATTCACAATATTCCTCGTTATCCAAGGTTCCCAAAAATTGCCATACTTCCCCCTCATCTTCACAGGAACATGCTGGTCCTGAATTCCTATCAACCGACATTTGAATGCTTCCCATGTGTCAGATGTTGATTTACCCTTGAACATCTGATTTTTCAGTTCCTGATGAATATTGTTAGAATTAGCTTTCCCTAATTTGACACCTTCACACGAGGATACTCTTGTCTTTATCCAACAGTACCTTAAAACTTACTGAATTATGGTCACTGTTCCCAAAATGCTCCCCTACTAAGACTTTGACCACCTGGCTGGGCTCATTCCCAATACCAGGTCCAGCTCCTCCTTCCAATTTGCACTATCTGCATATTGTTTCAAGTAACAAAAGTAGAAATTACAGAAGCAATAGTAATAATCTTTCAATCCTCATTGAATACACGAGAGGATTGCTGAAGCTATACAATAATCCAGGGAAAAGAAAAGGGCAAAACTAGGAAACTACAGACCAGTCTGCCTAACAAAGGTGGTGGGGAAGTTCTAAGAATCCATTATCATGGGCAAAATTAATACTAATTTAGCAATTGATGGATTAGTAGTGGCAAAGTGGCATGGATTTAAATACAATCCATATATGACTGGCATATTCAAATTCTTTATTGAGGCATCGGAGAAGGTTATCAGGGTCGTGTAATAGATGTTACATAGATGGATTTTTGGAAAAAATTGGACAAGATATCCCACAGGAAGTTTATTTAGAAGATTGGAGCTCATGAAATTAGCACTATGGATAGAAAGTTGGCTCAAAACTGGCGGATGCATGTCTTTCAGACTGGGAGATTTGCAGTGACATTCCCAAAGATCAGTTTTGGGTCCATTACTCTTTTCAATTTCTGTAAGGTGTAGGGAGCAGCATCATAAAGATTGCACAATATAGACTAAGGGCGCGATGTTCTGGAAAAATGTCCAAGTGTTGTAGCGAGCGGGCATTGCCCCAAGTTTCCCGGCGCTCGGCCCAGCTAAACCAGCAAAGCAATTCAGCGTTAATTGGTCCACTTAAGGAGGCCACTCGGGCTTCTCGCTGCAAATAACACCTCGCCAGCCGATTCGCCGGAACTGCGCTCACCAACACCCTGCTAACAAGGTTGAGCAGCACTTAAGCCACTCTTGCTCGGCCAACCTCAGCCAGGTTGCAACAATGGCGCCGAGGAGACCAGTCTCAGGATTTGGGGATGCTGACCTGTGAGGCTCCTGGACGTGGTGGAGATCAGGAGGGATGTCCTGTTCCCCCGAGGGTCCCGGAGGATGAACCACAAGGCAGCCAGTGCTGCCTGGGATGAGGTGGTGGCAGCAGTATGAGCAAGAGGACAGGCCAGCAGTGCAGGAAGTAGGTCAACGACCTACACTGGGCAGCGCGAGTGAGTAGACGCCAACCCCCCTAGGAGCATCTACCCCCCAACTCTCCAAGTGACCCCCCAGCCCTCCCTCCACCTTCCCACCCCAATCCTGCCTTCACAACCCCTCTCCCACCACTGAGAACTACACATGTGGCTAACAAGGCTCTCGCTATATCTCTTTACAATCAGTGGGAAAGGGCACAGACTGGTGGAGGGGTGCCAGACTTGAGAATCCTCACCTCCTTCGAGGAGCGGGCCCTGGAGGTGACTGGTGTGGCCGAGGACAGGGCGGTCACCAACTCGGAGGCTGGCCGCAGAGAACAAAGAAAAAAGAAAGGTACAGCACAGGAACAGGCCCTTCGGCCCTCCAAGCCCGTGCCGACCATACTGCCCGTCTAAGCTAAAATCTTCTACACTTCTGGGGTCCGTATCCCTCTATTCTCATCCTATTCATGTATTTGTCAGGATGCCCCTTAAACGTCACTATCGTCCCTGCTTCCACCACCTCCCCCAGCAGCGAGTTCCATGCTCCCACTACCCTCTGTGTAAAATGCCTCGTACATTTCCTCTAAACCTATGCCCCCTAGTAATTGACCCCTCTACCCTGGGAAAAAGTCTCTGACTATGCCCCTCATAATTCTACAGACCTCTATCAGGTCACCCCTCAACCTCCTTTGTTCCAGTGAGAACAAACCACGTTTATTCAACCTCTCCTCATAGCTAATGCCCTCCATACCAGGCAATATGCTGGTAAATCTCTTCTGCAACCTCTCTAAAGCCTCCACATCCTTCTGGTAATGTGGCAACCAGAATTGAAAACTATACTCCCAAGTGTGGCCTAACTAAGGTTCTATACAGCTACAACATGACTTGCCAATTTTTATACTCAATGCCCCGGCCAATGAAGGCAAACATGTCGTATGCCTTCTTGGCTATCTTCTCCACCCGTGTTGCCCCTTTCAGTGACCTGTGGACCTGTACACCTGGATCTCTTTGACTGTCAATACTGAGGGTTCTACCATTCACTGTATATTCCCTACCTGCATTAGACCTTCCAAAATGCCAAAAGAGGTGAGGAACCACCAGGCCCCACACAGGGATCTGTCAAACATGAGTAGTGATTGCCTTACTGACTGACCCATCCCTCCCACTGACCCCATGTCTATTCTTCCACAGGTCCTCTGGCCGACGGTGTCAGTCCACCCCGGGCAGCACCCTCTCCTGACTCTGAGGAGACCATCTCGGAGAAGAGCTCCGAAGATGCCACCATAATAGTCGCAGCCCAGCTGTCATCCCCACTCTCCACCAGCACAGATACATACACCTCAGTGGGACATGTTAGTGGACAGCCTCTGGGGCACAATCTGGTGAGCACCACACTGCTGCTGATGTACATCAGGTGGGGGCAGGAACCCCCTGGCGAGACAGCTGTCGAGAGCTGCTGGGTCACAGGACCCAGCTGGGTCCCAACCTAATGTTGAGCCTCTGGAAGCGGGTCACCCAGAGCTGATGGAGATGATGGGGTGCGGCCGGGTCATTCAGAGGGAGATGTCAGTGTCACTCCAACAGATCCACAGCCACTTCGAGAAATCACAGAGGCCACGGGCGCTGGACATGGTGCCGGCCATGAGTGGCACCAAAGCCAACACTGCTAAGGTGGTGATCACAGTGGAAAGCCTGGTGTAAGCGTCAGCACCATGAGGTCACGGCCATGGCTGAGGGTCTCGGCAGAATGTCTGCCTCGCTGGGGGATGTCACCCAGTACCAGGCTGACCTTGATGAGGTCTCCGATGGGCATAGCCGAGGTGCAGCGGAGCTTGTCCCAGTCGCAGGTGGGCATGGCCGAGGCACTGCAGACCATGTCCCAGTCACTGAGGGCATCGCCGAGGGCGTTGACACGATTGTGCTGTCCAGGGGAAACCGCCAGGGCTGGCAGAGTCAGATTATGCAGGGACAATGGGGGCTCAAACCAGCTGCCCCTCCAGCCCAATGTGAACCCCAGGGCCCTATGGGCACCGATCGGCTCGGTGCCATGGAGTGGCGACTGGCCACCAGCCCCCCCGAGTTCCATCCCTCTGATGAGAGAGTGTCTTGAAGTCAGCACATGATACAGGGTGGCACAGCTGTGCATATGCCATTGACAAGTGCAGTGGGGCCCTACGGCCCTCGAGCCCCCAAAGGAGGGCCGCCAGGGGCATCGAGGGCCATGGGACGAGATAAGCAGCTAGCTGCCTCCACCTCAGATGTGCATCCCGGGGAAACACCAAGTGATAGAGCTAGGAGGCCCAGGCACGTTGAGGACCACTGAGGGCACCGGGTTTGGGGGGGGTGTGGGGGGGCCTACACTATTGGGCATGGGGTATTGTACAGTGCTTTAAACAACTTTTTGCACACCCATTATGATGCCTCTGTCACTTTCTCCTGCAATGCAGGCTGACCCCCAGACACTTTACCCATCTCTCCAGGCAACCCCTACCCCCGTGACACTCGCCCATCCTCCGGCCGTGGACATGTGTCCGAAGCTGTGTCCCGTCCCCTGGGTGTTCGAATGTTCGCTGCTGCCTGTGTGGTGTTTCCTCCCGCAGTTTTCAAGCACAGTGTCCAGGCATCAAGGTGTGATTGGAATGCTAGGCAATGACTTCCACATGCTCCATCACCTGCCTACCCACGGGAATCTACTTGGCAAGTGTGAAGTGCTCACTTAACCATGATTGCCAATTCCCTATTAGCGATTACCTTCAGTCGCGCAGCCATTATGGGCGATCGGTGGGGCAGATGGGCAGGGACAAGGGTTGCCCCAAAATGGGGTTGGGATCCAGGGGTTGGCACGGTGGTGCCAGGAGCGATTGCCCCCTGCCGATTGCGCCTCCACCCACCCTCCCATGGCGGCCCACGCCCTGCCGAGCACTGGGACAGCAAGCCCAGCTCCCCCGGGCTCTCTGCCTGTGAGCAAAGTTGGCTACTCATCTCCTCAGCTCCCCACGGAAGCCCCATTGCCAGGTCCACACTTTTCAAAAGGAGTACTAATCATCGCCAGCGTGACCACTTGCTGCAGAGGCCGATGAATGACAGGAGGCCGTTGGATATGGAGTCGCTCTCATTGATGGTATGGAAATAGGTCTTAAATGGTGATAACTGATTCCTCGGCAAGCTACGGCGAGATCCCCATTTCATCTTTGGGAGCGAGCCAGTTGCATGGCAACTGTTTGGCACCCGGCGCGGAACTCGTTTTTGTCCTCTCCCACTGTTACTGGCCTCGTACGCTTGAGCGCAAGTGTAACGATGCCGCTAGATCGCATCCCAAGTGTTGACACTTATTCAATGAGTGACCCACCATTGCTCACAATCTACATAACTGTTTCCACCCCCCCTCTCCCCCACAACCCCTGCCTCAAAGAATATTTGGACATGTGAGTTGGAATGGCCAGGACACATGCAGGGACCTCCCAGGCGTACAGTGGAATGTGATACTGAAGGCCAGAATCAGACATTCTCAAATGATCGGGGCACCAGAGCTCATTTCACAGCGAATCATCATCATCTTCTGTGCCGTGGATGCTGCCTGCACCCTGTAACAATATTGGTAGGACCCTATCAGGGGTGAGGGGGAGCTGGTGTAATGGGATGGTGTGAAGAGAGGAAGGGCAGGGGAACATTTGAGCGGCTATGGGGATGAGGGCACCACTTGGAAGGGGGGCAGGGGGAGATGGGGTGCAGAGTATGGAGAGGTGTGACAGGGTGACAGAGCTGTCAGTGACCAGGCCTCTTAGTTGGTAAATCTGGAGATAATGAGGTTGTCCCGTGTGCGACAATGGACCTGGAGCACACATTGGGCGACCTGCCATGCCAGCCCTGGCTCCATGCCCGGTTCTTCGTGGCTAGTGTGCCAGGGAGAGTGGCAAAGACTACGGTGCATGTGTCCTTTGTTTGGGGTGAGCTCAGCTATTCCCCTGCTTTGGGGTTGGGTTTCTGGTGAGTGCACGAAGGAGTGGCGAGCTTGGCCACGCCAATCCCATTGATAATACTGCTGGGATATGAGGGTTTCCAGAGGGACGGCCTAGCTGAGCTCCCAAGTGACGAGAGGCTTTGTGAATATTTACAGGAAACAGTGAGCAGCCAGGCCTGTAACTTGTACCAAATTTGTGCGTTTAAAACAAATACTGCAGCAATGGGATGGCATGGTGGCACAGTGGTTAGCACTGCTGCCTCTCAGCGCCTGGGACCTGGGTTCGATTCCGACCTCAGGTCACTGTCTGTGTAGAGTCTGCACGTTCTCCCCGTGTATGTGTGGGTTTTCTCCGGGTGCTCCGATTTCCTCCCACAGTCCAAAGATGTGCGGGTTAGGTGGATTGGCTATGCTAAATTGCCCCTCAGTGTCCAAAGGTTAGGTGTGGTTACAGGAATAGGGCGGTGTTTCAAATGGCTGGTGCAGACTCTATAGGCCGAATGGCCTCCTCTTGCACTGTAGTGATTCTATAAATCTAGCAATGGCAGCCTGATCCAGGCCACTCCGATCCCGAGGGGGACACTCTGAATCAACGGGGCTGTCATCAAGTCACTCCCTGCTATTGTCCCTGGCCCTGGCAGCCACCCACAAAAAGCAGTACAGTCTTTCAAACTTTGCTGAACTACTTGTGGTGAATGTAAATACAGTTAATTCACCAGTTATGTTCTATGTTATTAACCCTGTAGGTTTTATCTGTGGGCCATTATATGGCTTCACCCACAAGGGGAGATGTTGGAGGATGTTGGAGCATGTACTGGCTCCGCCCATGGCTCCGCCCCTTTGAAGGAGTGTAAGAGTAGCTGGCCTGTGGGACTGTCCTCAGTATGTACCAGTCGCAGGCAGGCAAAGTTGATAGTTAATTAGAACCACTGTTTTACTCCGACACGAGTCCTTGAGTGAATTGATGGTCGTATCACTACTCTCACCACCTCTCGGCAGCCATGGTGCCCAGTCCCCGTTTGTAATTACCTGTAGTAAACTGCGCCCACGTGACTTCCGCCTGAGAGGCGCAGAGCAGTGTGGGCTAAATGCGTTAATCACATTTAGATGCACACCGTCACGGGACGCAAACCTGGTTATCGCCACCAGCGAGAGACCAGAGCATGGTGCCCAACTCGGCGACAGGCGCTGACCTCGATTTTGACGGATGCCCGATTTTCCGCCTGAGCCCGTTTTGCGTTTGCAGCGTGACAAGGCACACAATTTCCCCAGATGTGAAATGTTGCAACATTGTAGACTCATGAAAAAGTTATAAACTTCAGGATGGCATAGGAATGGTGAATTGGACATAAAGCAGGTCAGATGGAGTTTAAATGTGACATGGTGCACTTTGGGAGAAATAATATGGTAAGTGTAGGTGAGCAGAAAGATCTTGGTACCAAACACAGATCCTAAATGGCGGCAGGAAAAATGAATAGAAAATAGAACATAGAAAATACAGCACAGAACAGGCCCTTCGGCCCACGATGTTGTGCCGAACCTTTGTCCTAGATTAATCATAGATTATCATTGAATTTACAGTGCAGAAGGAGGCCATTCGGCCCTTTGAGTCTGCACCGGCTCTTGGAAAGAGCGCCCTACCCAAACTCAACACCTTCACCCAACACCAAGGGCAATTTGGACATTAAGGGCAATTTATCATTGGCCAATTCACCTAACCTGCACATCTTTGGATTGTGGGAGGAAACCGGAGCACCCGGAGGAAACCCACGCAGACACGGGGAGGACGTGCAGACTCCGCACAGTCAGTGACCCAAGCCGGAATCGAACCTGGGACCCTGGAGCTGTGAAGCAATTGTGCTATCCACAATGCTACCGTGCTGCCCTTGAGAACAAATAAATCTACACTATATCATTTAACCGTAATCCATGTACCTATCCAATAGCTGCTTGAAGGTCCCTAATGTTTCCGACTCAACTACTTCCACAGGCAGTGCATTCCATGCCCCCACTACTCTCTGGGTAAAGAACCTACCTCTGATATCCCTCCTATATCTTCCACCTTTCACCTTAAATTTATGTCCCCTTGTAATGGTTTGTTCCACCCGGGGAAAAAGTCTCTGACTGTCTACTCTATCTATTCCCCTGATCATCTTATAAACCTCTATCAAGTCGCCCCTCATCCTTCTCCGTTCTAATGAGAAAAGGCCTAGCACCCTCAACCTTTCCTCGTAAGACCTACTCTCCATTCCAGGCAACATCCTGGTAAATCTTCTTTGCACCTTTTCCAAAGCTTCCACATCCTTCCTAAAATGAGGCGACCAGAACTGTACACAGTACTCCAAATGTGGCCTTACCAAAGTTTTGTACAGCTGCATCATCACCTCACGGCTCTTAAATTCAATCCCTCTGTTAATGAACGCGAGCACACCATAGGCCTTCTTCACAGCTCTATCCACTTGAGTGGCAACTTTCAAAGATGTATGAACATAGACCCCAAGATCTCTCTGCTCCTCCACATTGCCAAGAACTCTACCGTTAACCCTGTATTCCGCATTCATATTTGTCCTTCCAAAATGGACAACCTCACACTTTTCAGGGTTAAACTCCATCTGCCACTTCTCAGCCCAGCTCTGCATCCTATCTATGTCTCTTTGCAGCCGACAACAGCCCTCCTTACTATCCACAACTCCACCAATAGGGTGGTTAAAAAATGTACATCAGTTACTTGGGTAAAAAGTCGAGGAAAGAATATAAAAGCAAGGATATCGAGCGTGATTCTCTCAAAAGGACACAAAGTCCTATAGCGAGCGTATTTAGCCGCATGTTTCACGGCGCTTGCAGTGCCGACGAACACATGGCTGTTCAACGCGACTCACGTTGTATAAGAAGCTTCATCAGGGAACGTGCGACTGAGGCCACACATAGTCCCATTTTGTACAGTGGGGAGCTCCACTCACTGGAGCTACCCAGTGTAGCAAGAGATCGGGATGCCATTTTTAAATGGCGTCCTGATCTCAAGGCCCCCGAAGCGATCCCCGACCTCCACTCAGACAGTTGCTGTGGGGTCCAGCACTATGAGAGGGAGGGTTCCCCCCCCCCCCCCCCCCCCCGCCCCCCAGGCACCCCTGGCCCGATCGTGCATGCACAAAATGCCATCTTGCCACATTGGCAGTGTCAACCTGGTATCTGGGCACCGTAACTGTGAGGTTGGCATCCAGGTGGCACTGCCAGGATGCCCAGGAGGCACCAGCTCTGCCATGGCACCATCCTGCCCCATGAGTGCTGTTCCATTTGGTCCCCGTTTGTGAGGTCTGTACCAAACGGCGCTCGCCCAAGGTATCCAAGGCAAAGGGGATGAATCCCAAAGCCTCAGGAATCTGCACGATCGAGTGAGACTGCCTTGCTCCAAAAAGTGATCTCGCCCACAATGGGCGGGGTTTACATTGCAGCATCTCGCGAGATCGTGTTGGATCTAATGAGGTGTTGTAAGCCGGGTCGATCACAGAATCATAGAATGTACAGTACAGAAGGAGGCCATTCGACCCATCGAGTCTGCACCGGCCCTTGGAAAGAGCACCCTACTTAAGCCCACACCTACACGTTAATCCAGTAACCCCACCTAACCTTTTTGGATCTAAGAGCAATTTAGCATAGCCAATCCACCTAACCTGCACATCTTTGGACTGTGGGAGGAAACCGGAGCACCCAGAGGAAACCCACACAAACAATGGGATAACATGCAGACTCCACACAGACAGTGACATAAGCCGGGAATTGAACCTGCCACCCTGGGGCTGTTAAGTGACAGTGCTAACCACTATGCTACCGTGCCGCTGGGCGCAGGATCTCACGGCTTTTATCGGCCATGCTGCTGTGCTGCAGCGAGCTGCTTTTCCGGCGCACTGTAGCCATTGGATCGCGCCCAGCATGTTAAAATTTTATGAGTCACCAATTAGGCCTCAGCTGAATTAGTGTGGACAATTGTGAGCACCACATTTCAGGAATGGATGCAGAGGAGGTTTACAGGATATTACCAGGTTTACAGGATATTACCAGGGATGAGGGACTTCAGTTATGAGGAGAGGTTGGAAAAATTAGGATGGTTCTTCTTGGAACAGAGAAGGTGAAGAGTTGACCTCATTGACACTTGTAAGGTGAGAAGTTTTGTTGCTCCTCCCACTTTCATTTGTCACCTCAAAATGCCATCCATATTAATGAGGAGAATAGAGCTCCTTTTGGAGAGATGTCAAGGAGGTGATGCCTCGTTGCAAGCTGGAGAGCTTTGGTCTCATCTCGTTGGTAAATTATTAATACGTAAAAGAACAAATGAATAGAAACTTTCAGATTATAACCATCAATACTGCAAGAGATACATTCAAATATGTTATAAAATCAAAATCAGCACAATGATTTCCTTTCTTTTTCTTCCTGCACCCGGTAGTGCATGAGGCAGACAAAGCACTTGCTTACTTCAGTTTTCATAGCTAATTTTTCCTATAACAGCCTGTCACTAGACACTCTAGGGCACTCTACAGGGGCTGGTTTAGCACACTCGGCTAAATCGCTGGCTTTTAAAGCAGACCAAGGCAGGCCAGCAGCACGGTTCGATTCCCGTACCAGCCTCCCTGAACAGGCGCCGGAATGTGGCGACCTGGGGCTTTTCACAGTAACTTCATTTGAAGCCTACTTGTGACAATAAGCGATTTTCATTTCATCAAGTATGGCTGACCAGGAGACTATCCCATTCTTACTGCCTGCCATAGACGTGTTAAAAGGGTAGGTTGGAGGTAGGGACATCATCCACTGTGCCACAAGACCTCCTTAATACTATTAATATATCAATCAAACAAAACCAACAGGAGTACAATTCTTACTTATAAAACTGCATTATTCTTTGCGCTTATGGTCACTTGTGCCATGCATGAGACAGCTGGTCTTGGTTATGTTACATGAGTGGTAGGGAAGAGGGTTCTGGTTTGTTCTCTTGTATGGCCTCAGCCATGGTGTTGCATGTTAATGACTTGCATTTTGGACCAACCCATGGACTGCCTGGAGGATTCTCAATGACCACCAGTGGGCGACTGACCATTGATCTGGACAGGACAGAAGGAGAATTTGTTTTCAGAGTTCAGGGTTTCGAACATTCTACCTGGAAAAGGCTGTGCAAGCTCATGCCATAAATAATTTAAAGAGTCCTGGATAGGTGCTTGAGGAACTCACAGGGTTACAGAATTAAAGACAGCTCATCAAAGCTCCAGCCCAGGCCCCATGTGTTGAATGGCCACCTCCTGTGCTGTCATTACACAATCAATATCCATTACTTTCTGCTGCCTATACACATCATGTTTTACAATAAATATCTATTGTTTGTAGATAATATCTATCATCTTTAATTATCCATCACTGTCATTACTATATCAATGTTCATTTTTTTTTACTGTCCATACCCAGCATTGTTTAGTGTCAGTTTTTACCATCAATATTTATAATGTACAGCCCTAGTATTCATCATAGAATCATACAGTGTTACATCATACTATCATACATAGAACCTACAGTGCAGAAGGAGGCCATTCTGCCCATCGAGTCTGCACCTGCCCTTTGGAAAGAGCACCCTACCGAAGCCCACACCTACACCCTATCCCCGCAATCCAGTAACCCCACCTAAGCTTTTTGGGCACTAAGGTACAATTTAACATGGCCAGCCCACCTAACCAGCAGATCTCTGGACTGTGGGAGGAAACCGGAGCACCCGGAGGAAACCCACACAGATACTATGAGAACGTGCAGAGTCCGCACAGACAGTGACTCAAACCGGGAATCGAACCTGGGTCCCTGGAGCTGTGGAGCAACTGAGGTAACCACTGTGCTACCGTGCTGCTCTATATCAATGTTCATTTTTTTACCATCCATACCCAGCATTGTTTAGTGTCAGTTTTTACGATCAGTATACATAATTTTCAGCCCCAGTATTCATCGTAGAATCGTAGAACCGACAGTGATGGAGGCCATTCGTCCCATCGAGTCTGCACTGGCCCTTGGAAAAAGCACCCGGCGGAAACCCATGCAGACATGGGGAAAAAGTGCAAACTGCACAGTCACTTTCACCATTGTTGGGCATAATTTTACAACAACACCCATCATTTTTTATGATTGATAAACCATTTCTCACTGTCAAAACTATCGATAACTATTTGTTCTAATTATCTGTTTACCCATTATTGTTTACTAGCAATACCTATTTACAATCCTTTACCATCATTTTTTAGTTTTCAATGTGAACTATTGTTTCCAGCATCCATTATTTTTACCAGCAGTTTTTTTTTTACAAGCAATGCCCTTTTTTCACTATTGATACGTTTCCAAATGCCCATCAGTTTTTGTTGCTCCACTCTCACATCTCTCACAACCCCAGAATTTTCCCAGAGTTACCTTAAATTCCCAGATCTTCTAGTAGTTTTAACCACAGCTGCAAGAAGAAACTATTAATTGTCTTAAGTTTCTGAGAACTTCTTTATTTCCATACTTGTGATCTATTAATCAGTCAAATCTGGCAAGATTTACAGTATTGGAGGTACTTTACCAAGTTCACAATTTAGACCATGATAACCAGTTTCACAGGAACACTTGTACTGTGTGGCACTATTCTGGCACCATCCTCCATTCTCGCACGGGTTGGATGCACAATTATCATTTTCTGCTAAGATAAAGTTAGTTTTAAATTTATTGTGGAAATTGTATCAGCAATTCAACATAGCAAAATCAGGACTTTAAGTTCAAAACAGAATCACCCCTTTCCAAAGTACACAGAAATGTTCTTGGTATTTCAGTATTCAGGTTTCCCTCCAAGTCACACACCATCCTGATGAGGAAATATATTGGTCGTTCCTTGACTGTCACTGGGTCATAATTTTGGAACTCCCTCCCTAACAGCACTGTGGGTGTACCTACATAACATGGACTGCAGCGGTTCAGAAGGCAGATCACCACCACCTTCTCAAGGCCAATTAGGATGGGCAATAAATGTTGGTCTAGCCAATGACACCCACGTTTTATTAATGAAGAAAAAAATGATACTTGCTGTATAAAGTGAAATATGGAACATGAACCCAGGTGCAAGAATGTTATTGTAGAATCACAGCTTCCATTAGACACAACAGGATTATCAAACTTCATCTTCCAAAATCTGAATGGGGCTTGCCATGCCAAATATCCCACAGCAGTCCCAGGACACCTCAATGTACACATCACTGGGCAGGCAAACAGAATTGCAATTGGTTAGTTGTGTCATGGTAGAGGTGGGAGTGACGGAGAGTGAGCTGGGGAGGAAGGGTTAAAGAGCTGATGTGACTGCAATCACATTGGAAATGACCGCAACATTTGAGAAACAAAGAATAGTCAGCATTCCCAATGCTGACATCGAGAGGCTGTTGGCTGCTATGGGACTCGTTTATGGGTGGCACGTAGCACAGTGGTTAGCACTGTTGCTTCACAGTGCCAGAGACCTGGGTTTGATTCTAAACTTGGGTTATGATTTATGCAGAATCTGCTCATTCTCCCTGTGTCTGCGTGGGTTTTCTCCGGGTGCTCCGGTTTCCTCCCACAAGTGGCGAAAGACGTGCTGTTAGGTGGGGTGAACATTCTGAATTCTCCCTCTGTATACCATAACAGGCACCGGAATGTAGCGACTGGGGGATTTTCACAGTAACTTCATTGCAGTGTTAATGTAAGCCTACTTGTTACACTAATAAATATTAATCGGTGCACTTTCCTGCTTGTGGCAGGAATGCCACTGTCTGACTCTGTGGACATTTCATGAACAAGACAACGGTGATGCTGAGGAGTTACTGTCGATCAGCGGCTGAGGACAGGATAAACTGGCATTTTATTCTTTGTTAAATGTGGGAGAGTCTTAGCAATGAACCTCAATGGTTATGTAAGGGTCCTCTTAGAAATCCTTGTCTGATCCTTGTTTCCCTTTTAATTCCTGTTCTTTTGGCTGTTATAATTAAGTACCTGGGTATTCCTGGTGCCTGCACCTTTAGATTTAAAAAAAAACCACAATCCAGGAGGATGTGCTCTGACATCAGTGATGACAGATTTTGCCAGACTTAGCTTGCAGCCAATCGACTGCTCTGGATTCCCGGGTCTTATCTGACACTCAATGCTGATTGGTGTGGGCTGTTCCAGAAAGTTCTACAAAGAAAGGCAGGCTGGCTCTCGGGTTTTAGTTTTGCTTTGGGACAGACTGAAGAAGGCTTTGAGATCTCTCTCCCTGAAGGGGGTAGATCTCTCTCAAAACCCCCAGTTGGAGGCTCTGTTTTCTCCTCAGCCGAACTTGTAAGCATTCTCAGTGAGACCATTTTTGGTTTGATCAAGAAGCTGGAGAGTACAAGCCCTGACCTCTCTGATCTGATGGGTCTCTGGCTGAACGTGCAAAGTAAAGACCTTTCTCAACAGTCAGATTGACTCAAGGAGGTTCAGTCCAGCAGCAGCTACAGACAAGGCCAGCAGTTTAAACACACTTCTTTAAACACTCATGTGGGGAATACACATCGTATCTCAGTGAGACTGAGAATCAATCTGCTGGAAGCCTGTACAAGTGGAAGTGACTCTCCACAAGAATCCATGCAGCCCACGGGTCTAATTGAAGGCAGATACTAAAAGATCCAAACCAACCGATGATTTTCAACTACTCTCATTCTGAGAAGATTGTCGCCTACAAAGACCTCAATCTCAGCAGGGAAGATACCCATCTCTCATTCCCAGTTAATCCCTGTTATTTTGATCCTTCCCTACCCCCACCATGTGCCTCTCTTGTTTGTGCCTGACTGGAGTGTGGGACGGGTTAGGAGAACAATTAATTAGCAGACTGTTGTTTTATTATTACCATTACATGTTTATCTCTTCTCTTGTGAGATATAAAGTTTTTCAATGTTTTACTTACAAATATAAGTCAATGGAGCAGTCAAGGGTCAAAGATCTCAGGAACATATGGGAATTACTGGCTAATTCACTTAAGTTGGGACTCTGGGGTCTGTGGTGCTGGAAATGACTGTGCACCCGCCCAGGTGTTGTAACAGATTGGAGTAACTGGAAGAGATAAGGGGCAGGATTCTCTCAGCCAGGGGCTGGGCCGGAGAATCCCCGCGACCGGCGCGAATTGCGCCACATCGCCCCGATGCCAGCACGCGATTGAGAATTGGCGCCGACATGGTTGGTGTGGCGCCGGTTGCGGGCCGCTCTACCCAGCCGGCCCGCCGATTCACGGGCCGTGATAGGCCGAGTGGCCTCCGTGGAATTGCCGTGTCCCGCCGGCGCCGTCCACACTTGCTCTCAGCCGGCGGGAACTCAGCGTTGAAGGGTCAGGTGGCGGGCCTCTGGGGGGAGGGGTGTACTCCGATGTGGCCTGGCCCGCGATTGAGACCCACCAATTGGCAGGCCGGCCTCTCTGTCTCCCGGCCTCCTTTCTTCCGCATCGGCGCCTGTACTCCTGCGCCATGTTGGGTCAGGGCCGGCGTGGACAAGGGGGCACCACGCACGCGCAGAAATCGTGCCGTTGGGACTGCGCATGCGCGGGTTCGCGCCGGACCCACTGCGCATGCGCGCATCCCCCAGCGCCCATTCCACGGCCGGATCAGCAGCTGGAGCGGCGTGAACCGCTCCAGCGCCGTGCTGGCCCCCTGTTGGGGCCAGAATTGCTGATCCTGGGGGCGTGTTGGCGCCGTCGAGAAACGTGACGCCGCTTCAGATGGCGTCAACACTTAGCCTCAGGATCAGAGAATCCCGCCCAAGATAGAAATACGAACAAATTTAGTGATGGGGGTCAGACGTTATGTATAAGCTAAAGAAGATCTGTTTTATTTGGTGTTCTGGTTAGTCCTTGAGATCAAAGACCATTGTCTTTTTTGGTTTGTAATTGGTGCTTGAAGGCCAGTGAGGTGGGATGGGACTTTGGGAATACAGGTGGTGGGACTGTAAAACAAAGCTTGGGAATACTAGCTCCGAAATGGAGAACAAAGACGGGAAAACAAAAAGCAAAGGGACTTTATTAGTTGTCAGATGCCATCTTAAAAAGGAAGTGGATTGACATGTGCTGAGAAACAGGTTTGAGCATTATGAAGATGTTGAGTAGATATATTCAATACTTTATATCTGGAACAAGGCTAGAGTTTCCATTAGAAACCCAGTAATCAATGAGGCAGAAAGAAATATCAGTTGCTGTGTTATGACGGATTTTGGATGGACCTCTGGGATCTCAATGACACTAAAGCTCCCAATTAAATAAACAATCAACAACAGTGAGTGCAAACATCTTCCCACTTCAAAAGTACTACTCATTATGTCGGGTTTACCAATCTCACAGCTCCAGCCACTATAACCTGTCCTACAAGTGCAGTTGTATTCACCAACATCAGCGTAGCAGGTCCCACCATTCCAGCAAGGTGACGATAAACATCCATTTTTCATAGCTGAAACAGGGAGCAGAAAGTGTTCAGAAAGAGGGTTTGCAAAGCATTTCTGGTGACATTAGATTATCAAATAGATTGCAGTCTATTTTACAGAAATAGATAGAACAGGGCATTGGCCCCAACCAGTTCCTGTTGGAATTAAGCTCCACATGAGCTAACAGTTTGAATTATATTTACTCGCCTTTTTTCCATTCTCGCCAAGCTAACCTTCATAAGAACTAGGAGCAGGAGTAGGCCATCTGGCCCCTCGAGCCTGCTCCACCATTCAATGAGATCATGGCTGATCTTTTGTGGACTCAGCTCCACTCTCTGGCCCGAACACCATAACCCTTAATCCCTTCATTCTTCAAAAAACTATCTATCTTTATCTTAAAAACATTTAATGAAGGAGCCTCTACTGCTTCACTGGGCAAGGAATTCCATAGATTCACAACCCTTTGGGTGAAGAAGTCCCCCCTAAACTCAGTCCTAAATCTACTTCCCCTTATTTTGAGGCTATGCCCCCTAGTTCTGCTTTTACCCGCCAGTGGAAACAACCTGCCCGCATCTATCCTATCTATTCCCTTCATAATTTTATATGTTTCTATAAGATCCCCCCTCATCTTTCTAAATTCAAACAAGTACAGTCCCAGTCTACTCAACCTCTCCTCGTAATCCAACCCCTTCAGCTCTGGGATTAACCTAGTGAATCTCCGCTGCACACCCTCCAGCGCCAGTACGTCCTTTCTCAAGTAAGGAGACCAAAACTGAACACAATACTCCAGGTGTGGCCTCACTAACACCTTATACAATTGCAGCAGAACCTCCCTAGTCTTAAACTCCATCCCTCTAGCAATGAAGGACAAAATTCCATTTGCCTTCTTAATCACCTGTTGCACCTGAAAACCAATGTTTTGCGACTCATGCACTAGCACACCCAGGTCTCTCTGCACAGCAGCATGTTTTAATATTTTATCATTTAAATAATAATCCCTTTTGCTGTTATTCCTACCAAAATGGATAACCTCTCATTTGTCAACATTGTATTCCATGTGCCAGACCCTAGCCCATTCACTTAGCCTATCCAAATCCTTCTGCAGACTTCCAGTATCCTCTGCACTTTTTGCTTTACCACGTATCTTAGTGTCGTCTGCAAACTTGGAAACATTGCCCTTGGTCCCCAACTCCAAATCATCTATGTAAATTGTGAACAGTTGTGGGCCCAACACTGATCCCTGAGGGACACCACTAGCTACTGATTGCCAACCAGAGAAACACCCATTAATCCCCACTCTTTGCTTTCTATTAATTAACCAATCCTCTATCCATGCTCCTACTTTCCCCTTAATGCCATGCATCTTTATCTTATGCAACAACCTTTTGTGTGGCACCTTGTCAAAGGCTTTCTGGAAATCCAGATATACCACATCCATTGGCTCCCCGTTATCTACCGCACTGTTAATGTCCTCAAAAAATTCCACTAAATTAGTTAGGCACGACCTGCCCTTTATGAAACCTATGCTGCGTCTGTCCAATGGGACAATTTCCATCCAGATGCCTCGCTATTTCTTCCTTGATGATAGATTCCAGCATCTTCCCTACTATCGAAGTTAAGTTCACTGGCCTATAATTACCCGCTTTCTGCCTACCTCCTTTTTTAAACAGTGGTGTCACGTTTGCTAATTTCCAATCCGCCGGGACCACCCCACTCTTTTTTGTTTTATGTATTTGTAGAAACTTTTACTATCTGTTTTTATATTCTGAGCAAGTTTACTCTCATAATCTATCTTACTCTTCTTTATAGCTTTTCTTGTAGCGTTCTGTTGCCCCCTAACGATTTCCCAGTCCTCTAGTCTCCCACTGATCTTTGCTACTTTATATGTTTTTTCCTTCAATTTGATATTCTCCCTTATTTCCTTAGATATCCACGGTCGATTTTCCCTCTTTTTACCGTCCTTCCTTTTTGTTGGTATAAACCTTTGCTGAGCACTGTGAAAAATCACTTGGAAGGTTCTCCACTGTTCCTCAACTGTTTCACTATAAAGTCTTTGCTCCCAGTCTACCTTAGCTAGTTCTTCTCTCATCCCATTGTAATCTCCTTTGTTTAAGCACAAAACACTAGTGCTTGATTTTACCTTCTCACCCTCCATCTGTATTTTAAATTCCAACATATTGTGATCGCTCCTTCCGAGAGGATCCCTAACTATGAGATCCTGAATCAATCCTATCTCAGAACCAGATCTAGGACCGCTTGTTCCCTCGTAGGTTTCATTACATACTGTTCTAGGAAACTATCGCGGATACATTCTATAAACTCCTCCTCAAGGCTGCCTTGACCGACCTGGTTAAACCAATCAACATGTAGATTAAAATCCCCCATGTACCATTTCTACATGCATCTGTTATTTCTTTGTTTATTGCCTGCCCCACCATAATGTTACTATTTGGTGGCCTATAGATTACTCCTATCAGTGACTTTTTCGCCTTACTATTCCTGATTTCCACCCAAATGGATTCAACCTTATCCTCCATAGCACCGATGTCATCCCTTACCGTTGCCCGGATGTCATCCTTAAATAACAGAGCCAAACCACCTCCCTTACCATCCACTCTGTCCTACCGAAAATTTTGATACCCTCGGATATTTAACTCCCAGTCGTGACCATCCTTTAACCATGTTTCAGTAATGGCCACTAAATCATAGTCATTCACGATGATTTGCGCCATCAACTCATTTACCTTATTCCGAATACTACGGGCATTCAGGTAAAGTACACTTATGTTGGCTTTTTTACCTCTGTTCTGAATCTTAACACCTCGATCAGTAACCTCTCCTAAGTTATATTTCCTCTTAACATTTCTCCTAATTTTCCTTGTCGTCGAACCCATATCTTCCTGTAACAACCTGCTGCGTCGCTTACCATTAATGTTTTCACTTCCCGTTTTATTTCTTTTAGTATTCCTGGTCCTATTCACTGAGCTCCCCTCAGTCACTGTACCTTGTACTGTCGCCCTTTTTGATTTTTGACTATGGCTTCTCTGCCTTACACTTTCCCCCTTACTGCCTTTTATTTCTGTCCCTGTTTTACTACCTTCCAACTTCCTGTGTCGGTTCCCATCCCCCTGTTGATTGTTTCTATCTCAATCACTAACCCTGGAAGTTGACAATCTCACAACTGTCTGTGAAGGTGTTTCTCCTTCCCTCTCTCCTAAATTTCTAATATTTAGCACGGTGGCGCAGTGGTTAGCGCTGCTGCCTCACGGCGCCGAGGACCCGGGTTTGATCCTGGCTCTGGGTCACTGTCTGTGTGGAGTTTGACATTCTCCCAATGTCTGCATGGGTCTCACCCGCGCAACCCAAAGATGTGCAGGCTAGGTGAATTGGGCATGCTAAATGGCCCCTTAATTGACAAAAAAAGAATTGGGCACTTAAAATTTGTTTTAAAATTCTAATATTTGATTTTGTATCTGCGGCCTCTCCTTCACTCCTCAAATTTTGGCAACAATCTGCTCTCTACCTTTTCAAGCAAATTTGCAAGAAATTTCCCTGGCCTCCAGACTTCCTTTGCTAGAATGACTCGAGCTTTGTTTGAAAACAGTAAGCATGAGCACTTCCTCACATAGTTTTGCACTGGAGAGTTCATACTTCTCTAACAACCCCTCGAAGGTCGAAAAGCTGCCCCCACAAACAGGGCTCCAAACCGCTCGATCCTCGCCTGCCACCACCCCCAGAACCCTGTGTCCAGACCCCCTGGAACAAGCCTGTGATTCCCACAAATCAGAGCCCAAGCCGAGCCCCCCTCCAACCTCGGGTGCTGCTGCTGTCCCCACACCCTCAGGGCTGCCACCACTACCGGACTTGTGGAGTACCTGTCCGTCGAGAATGACAGAGGCGTCGTCAACAGTGCTCCCAAGTAGTGCCCTTGCACGAGGCTGCCTCCATCCGCTCCCATACCGACCCCTCCCCCACTACCCACTTCCTTACCATGGCTATATTTGTCGCTCAATAATAGTTCATTAAGTTTGGCAAGGCCTACCCGCCCCCTCACGTCCCCGCTCCAACAGCACCTTCGCCCAAGGGGCTTTCCCTGCCCATGCAAACCACAAGATCAATGTATTGATCTTTCTAAAGAAGGCCTTTGAAATAAAAATCGCACGGTCTGGAACATGAATAGAAATCTTGTGAGTACTGTCATCTTCACGGACTGCACTTGCCCTGCCAATGACAATGGGAGCATGTCCCACCTCTTAAAATCACCTTTCATTTGCTCCACCAACCGGACCAAATTCAGTTTATGTAATTGCTCCCATCCCCTCAACATCTGATGAGGGGATACCTGAAACTTGCCCAGATACCTGAAACTTGCCCCCACCACCTTAAACGCCAGCTCACCCAACCTCCTCTCCTGCCCCCTCGCCTGGGTCAAAAAGACCTCACTCTTCCCCATGTTTAACTTATGTGGTATACCCAGAGAATCGCCCGAATTCCATCAATGATGACATGATGACACCAATACTTTCCAATGGGTCCGATATGAAGAGCAACAGATCGTCCGCATATAGCGAGACTCTATTCTCCACAGGCCCCCTCGTACTATCCCCTGCCAACCCCTTGACGCTCTAAGCACCATTGCCAATTAAGTGAGGTGAATTATGTGGGAAAAACACCAGATAGAAGGAAGACTCACTGAGTGTGTCATGTGAATATGCTTAAAAGGTACTTTCAAAGGGAAGGAGAGAAAAAGGAGGAGGTTTTAATGATTCTCACTCAAAATGATGAACCAAATCCAGATGACTGTGAATTTGACATACCTCAAATTAAATTGGGAAACGAGGATGTTCTTTAAAAATTGCAATACATTGTTGACTTACCTTCCAGAGGAAAAACAAATTGACCTGAAAGAGTTATTGATATCACATAGGCAAGTTTGTAGCGATAAATTGGGAAGTACTAAATGGCTATATGTGGATGTGGGAGATGCTGTTCCAACCAAACAACATAGACTTAACCCTTTACAATTGGCACAGGTTAACAAAGAGATTGAGAATATGCTTAAAAATGGCATAATTGAAGTGGGTTGCAGCCAATGGAGCTCACCCATAGTGATGGTACCTAAACCAGACGGTACCCAATGGTTGTGTGTGGACTATAGAAAGGTTAATGCAGTTACAAGAATGGACTCTTATCCTATCCCACGTTTGGAGGATTGCATTGAGAAAGTGGGACAATCAGCTTTTATTTCCAAACAGGATTTACTTAAAGGTTACTGGCAGGTACCTTTATCTGAAAGGGCGAAGGAGATTTCAGTTTTTGTGACTCCAGATGGTATATACCAATTCAGAATTATGCCATTTGTCATGAAAAACGCCCCAGCCACATTTCAACAGTTAACTCACAAAGTTGTTTCAGGATTACCCAATTGTGCGGTATACATCGACGATCTGGTCATTTTCAGTCAGACATGGAAAGAACATTTAAAGCATCTGATGGAATTATTCGATCGACTTCAGGAGGCAGGTTTGGTGATAAACCTAGCCAAAGGTGAATTTGGAAAAGCCCACGTCACTTTCCTTGAGGAGTTTCCGATACCGTCAAGACGAAGGGAAATAATGCGATTTCTTGGCATGAGTGGATTTGATCGAACATTTGTGTGAAAGTTTTGTAGCATGATTGCTCCACTGATGGACTTGCTGAAGAAACGTCGAAAATTCCAATGGACAGCAGAGTTTCACCAGGCATTTGACTGCCAGAAAGCTGTGATAACCAATGCTCCTGTGTTGAAGAATTACAAGGGACTGTGTGATCAGATTGAACTACAGTATCTGACTTTAAATTGACATGCCGAGGCATAGAGAAATGGACAGATCGTGCAGAGACCTTCTTGTTCAAACAGACTGTCAATCGAGAAGGATTTCAGTTGGAAGAAGAACAACAACAAAAAATGGGACTATCTTACTATACCTGTTTGCGTGTGTTGTTTTCTGAAACGAAAAAGTATATTTACTGTGTGTATTTCTTAAAGGATAGTGAAAAGGTGAAAAATTAAACCATCTTGAAGTTGATGGTTTTTTTTTTTTTCTTGGGGGAGTTGTCATGTGAGAGTACCTTTAAGAAATGTGTGTTTATAAATGGGTGTGCATATAAATATCTGTAGTGAGAGTACCTTTAAGAAATGGATGTTTATTACTGCAGTGATGTCAGAGAGTGGGTGGAGCTGGGCTGTCTGTCAGCCTTTTACTTTTATTTTTCAGCAGGCTGCAGGGTGTGTTTTAGTTTTGTTTTCAGTGTTGGACCTGATGCCAGACCAAGCAGGTGTACTGCTGTTCTCTCTGCCATCAAAAGACTATCTCTTAATCATTTGGTGAATTCAGAATTACAAATGTTCTCAGTAGTGAATGTAAACCTCATGTGCTTCTGTTAAAAGGTGTTTTTAAGTCATATGGATGTTAAAAGGAAAGCTGAAAGGATTACCGAGTGTTGTATACTTTGGGGGTTGTATTTGAATTAATGGCTGCTAAGATGTTCACTATGTTTTAAAAAGGTTAACTTGAGTTCATAGAATAAACATTGTTTTGCTTGAAAAAATACTTTTCCATTTCTGCTGTACCACACCTGTAGAGTGAGCTCCCCATACCACAATCTATTAAAAGTTGTGGGTCAGGTGAACTCCATGATACACTTTGGGGTTCTCTAAACCCTGGCCATTAACAATTTATTTGTGAATGTCGTCAGTGTTCTTGTTTTTAAGTAACCAACAAGTCATCACGAGGTGCTCGAATGGTCGAACCACTGATGTTGACTGACGTAGACTTTTTTCTGTGCTTGTGATATCGATTTAGTGTATCATCTGCCTTAAAAGCTGGTGTGCTTGTTTGTTCTGGAGCAAATGTGAATTTGTGAGATTCATTGTCATGCCATGGTGTGTGTGTACTCTGGTCATTGTTTTGGAGTGTGCTGTTGCATTGTCCTTCATGTGCAGAGTTGTCGCATGTTGTATAGGTCATTGTTTTATTGTTGTTGTTTCTGTCTTTGTTGTTTTCATTGTTGTTCTTGTTTTTGTTTTTGTCATACTTGTTTCTGTTTTTGTTGTTTTTGTTCTTGTTGTTTTTGTCATGCTTGTTGTTGCTGTTGTTGTCTTTGTTATGCTTCTTGTTTTTGTTCTGGTAGTTGTTGTGCTTGTTATGCTTCTTGTTTTTGTTGTTGCTGGTGTTGTTCTTGTTTCTGTTGTGCTTCTTGTGGTTTTTGTTGTTGTTGTGCTGAATGACTGTTCCGTGTGGATAATTTGAGTCATTCTCAAAGTTATTGGTGTCAGTGTCCTTTGTGGTATCTGATGTTTCATTGAGTGTTTCTTCTTGAGGATTATGAGAATGATCTGATGTTGCATTGATCTTGGTGACATCAGTCAGTTGTGGTGGATTTGATTCCTCTTCTTTGCTCCCTTGGTGCTCCTCTTCTAGAGTCATTTCTGGTTCATTTGAATCACCTTTGGTTTCTTGGTGCTCCTCTTCTGGAGTCAAAATCTTCACAATTTAATTTTCTTATGGATAGTTTAGAGTGGGTGAGGTTTCAATTGACGTGGTCTCTCTGGACTCGTGAGTAGTTTTACTTTGATTGTTGAGTGTAGAGACGAGCTGAGATCTGTCAGTCTCGCTGTGATCTTGCACGTCTTGTATGTCGATTGTGCTCACATTGTCACTTGTCTTCTTGTTCACGTGAGCTTGGTAGACTTTCATAGTCTGCTTCTGGTTGCTCGGATACGGTGGGTAGACCTTCATGGTCTTGTTCATGCATGGATTTCACTATGGAGATTTTAGTTGCTTCCATTTTGGAGTCTGTCAACGAGCTCTCTGTGCAGGTTTGTGTTGCTCTCTCTGTGGAGTTGATCTATGCTCTCTCAATGGAGTGGGCCAGTACTCTCTGTGTGGCGTCGTGTTCTTCTTGGGTATTTGACTGGTTGCTGTCACCCAATTTATCAACAATCTGCCATTGCATCATGGTATTGGATTCATCTACCATGAGTAGAGTTGTGTTGAACTTTTCAACTGTGTCGCTGATGCTATGATTAGCATATCCGAACAACTCAGAAATGTCTGAGTAGTATTTTTCGATAAACAAATCTTTTTTTGTTTCGGATGTGTTATTGTGCTCTTCATGTTCAATGAACAAATCATCTTCTTTGGTTTCAGATTTAACATTGCGCTCTTCACTTTGGGTTGTGCAAACTGCTTGTTCCAGGGTGTTGTGAAAGTTATGTTCAACTGCTGGTAGATGTTCAGGCATTGTTGTACCTTTTGAGGTTGAATTTGTTGGTTTAGTGCCTTTAAGAGTCTTGTTTGTGATTTTCGGGCATTTCCCCTTTAAGTGGTTATGGTCTGAGTCTTCTGAAGTCATGACGCTCGTGACATAAAGCGTAGGAATTAACTGCGTATGCGTAAATCGATTTTTCTTAACTGTGCGCTTTTTTTCTAAACTGCGCATGCGCGGCTGGCACATGTGCAGATCCCTCCTCGAACTGTGCACTTCATTTTGTTCAATAATCTGCGTCCAAAACGTCTTTTTGCAATTGCGCATGCACAGCACGGTCTTCGCACAAACCGGCTATTTTCAACTGCGCATGCGCGGCTGCGGTTTCCTGCCAGAAGCAGAAACAGATTTACTTCTTTTTTTTTCCGGGCTGTTTAAAATGTGTTCAGATGCCATTTTAACATGGATTTCAGTGTTTTATCTTGTTAAAAAGTTAATGTGGTTTTTCTCCTTTCGATCTGCACTTTTCAATCGCGATTTCCAGTGTTGAACCTTTCTGTTCTGGTAATGATTGTTTGAGTTTCGCATCACTCATCACCTGTGCAATTTGGTCTCCGAGCATTAAATGTCTTAAAGCAGCATTGTTACTGGTGTGAGAGTTACAGTGATACAACAGTACAGCACAGTACAGGCCCTTCGGTCATCGATGTTCTGCCGAGATCTTCAAATTTTTTGAGTATTACTCCAATTTGGAGTTGTCTTCACTTTTCAAATATTTAAAGCAGTTATAGATTTCTCTAGCTTCCTGTCCTGCTAGCAGCAGTGCTATTTTCATTCCTTCTGAGGCCGTGCTCAAATCATTAGCTATGATATATATTCCTAACATTTGTTTAAAACTTTTCCATCTATGCCTTAAATTACCTGTTGTTTTCAGCTGCAGTGGAGTTCCAACGAGTTTCATTGAATCAGTGAATTCTCCCCACGTACGAGTTTTCTTGTCATTTCAACCTTTAGTTGTCTGCATCTTGTGTAATCTTCTAGTATGCGTTCGGAAGTCTCCTAGTACCACGTATTATTCCTCGTGTCTGAATAAAGCACGTAGTCTTACAGTTGAAGTAGATGCTTTATTGTGTGAGTTTGTTCTCTTCCCGGCACTTATTTTTTTATTTTTATTTTTTAACAATGCAGCGCAGTACAGGCCCTTCGGCCCACGATGTTGCACCGAAACAAAAGCCATCTAACCTACACTATGCCATTATCATCCATATGTTTATCCAATAAACTTTTAAATGCCCTCAATGTTGGCGAGTTCACTACTGTAGCAGGTAGGGCATTCCACGGCCTCACTACTCTTTGCGTAAAGAACCTACCTCTGACCTCTGTCCTATATCTATTACCCCTCAGTTTAAAGTTATGTCCCCTCGTGCCAGCCATATCCATCCGCGGGAGAAGGCTCTCACTGTCCACCCTATCCAACCCCCTGATCATTTTGTATGCCTCTATTAAGTCTCCTCTTAACCTTCTTCTCTCCAACAAAAACAACCTCAAGTCCATCAGCCTTTCCTCATAAGATTTTCCCTCCATACCAGGCAACATCCTGGTAAATCTCCTCTGCACCGCTCCAAAGCCTCCACGTCCTTCCTATAATGCGGTGACCAGAACTGTACGCAATACTCCAAATGCGGCCGTACCAGAGTTCTGTACAGCTGCAACATGACCTCCTGACTCCGGAACTCAATCCCTCTACCAATAAAGGCCAACACTCCATAGACCTTCTTCACAACCCTATCAACCTGGGTGGCAACTTTCAGGGATCTATGTACATGGACACCTAGATCCCTCTGCTCATCCACACTTTCAAGAACTTTACCATTAGCCAAATATTCCGCATTCCTGTTATTCCTTCCAAAGTGAATCACCTCACACTTCTCTACATTAAACTCCATTTGCCACCTCTCAGCCCAGCTCTGCAGCTTATCTATATCCCTCTGTAACCTGCTACATCCTTCCACACTATCGACAACACCACCGACTTTAGTATCGTCTGCAAATTTACTCACCCACCCTTCTGCGCCTTCCTCTAGGTCATTGATAAAAATGACAAACAGCAACAGCCCCAGAACAGATCCTTGTGGTACTCCACTTGTGACTGTACTCCATTCTGAACATTTCCCATCAACCACTACCCTCTGTCTTTTTTCAGCTAGCCAATTTCTGATCCACATCTCTAAATCACCCTCAATCCCCAGCCTCCGTATTTTTTGCAATAGCCTACCGTGGGGAACCTTATCAAACGCTTTGCTGAAATCCATATACACCACATCAACTGCTCTACCCTCGTCTACCTGTTCAGTCACCTTCTCAAAGAACTCAATAAGGTTTGTGAGGCATGACCTACCCTTCACAAAGCCATGCTGACTATCCTGATCATATTATTCCTATCTAGATGATTATAAATCTTGTCTCTTATAATCCCCTTCAAGACTTTACCCACTACAGACGTGAGGCTCACCAGTCTATAGTTGCCGGGGTTGTCTCTGCTCCCCTTTTTGAACAAAGGGACCACATTTGCTGTCCTCCAGTCCTCTGGCACTATTCCTGTAGCCAATGATGACATAAAAATCAAAGCCGAAGGTCCAGCAATCTCTTCCCTGGCCTCCCAGAGAATCCTTGGATAAATCCCATAAGGTCCCGGGGACTTATCTATTTTCAGCCTGTCCAGAATTGCCAACACCTCTTCCCTACGTACCTCAATGCCATCTATTCTATTAGCCTGGGGCTCAGCATTCTCCTCCACAACATTATCTTTTTCCTGAGTGAATACTGACGAAAAATATTCATTTAGTATCTCGCCTATCTCTTCAGACTCCACACACAATTTCCCATCCCTGTCCTTGACTGGTCCTACTCTTTCCCTAGTCATTCGCTTATTCCTGACATACCTATAGAAAGCTTTTGGGTTTTCCTTGATCCTTCCTGCCAAATACTTCTCATGTCCCCTCCTTGCTCGTCTTAGCTCTCTCTTTAGATCCTTCCTCGCTACCTTGTAACTATCCATCGCCCCAACCGAAACTTCACACTTCATCTTCACATAGGCCTCCTTCTTCCTCTTAACAAGAGATTCCACTTCCTTGGTAAACCACGGTTCCCTCGCTCGACGCCTTCCTCCCTGTCTGACCGGTACATACTTATCAAGAACACGCAGTAGCTGATCCTTGAACAAGCCCCACTTATCCAGTGTGCCCAACACTTGCAGCCTACTTCTCCACCTTATCCCCCCCAAGTCACGTCTAATGGCATCATAATTGCCCTTCCCCCAGCTATAACTCTTGCCCTGCGGTGTATACTTATCCCTTTCCATCATTAATGTAAACGTCACCGAATTGTGGTCACTGTCCCCAAAGTGCTCTCCTACCTCCAAATCCAACACCTGGCCTGGTTCATTACCCAAAACCAAATCCAATGTGGCCTTGCCTCTTGTTGGCCTGTCAACATATTGTTTCAGGAAACCCTCCTGCACACACTGTACAAAAAACGACCCATCTATTGTACTTGAACTATATCTTTTCCAGTCAATATTTGGAAAGTTAAAGTCTCCCATAATAACTACCCTGTTACTTTCGCTCATATCCAGAATCATCTTCGCCATCCTTTCCTCTACATCCCTAGAACTATTAGGAGGCCTATAAAAAACTCCCAACAGGGTGACCTCTCCTTTCCTGTTTCTAACTTGAGCCCATACTACCTCGGAAGAAGAGTCCCCATCTAGCATCCTCTCCGCCATCGTAATACTTGACTAGCAGCGCCACACCTCCCCCTCTTTTGCCTCCTTCTCTGATCTTACTAAAACACCTAAACCCCGGAACCTGCAACATCCATTCCTGTCCCTGCTCTATCCATGTCTCCGAAATGGCCACAACATCGAAGTCCCAGGTACCAACCCATGCTGCGAGTTCCCCTACCTTGTTTCGTATACTATGTTACATCTGAGCTGCCTGCCTGTGTTCTGCTCACCAGCTGCCGTTCCTGTGAAGAGTCTCTCTGACTTCCTGTCTGTCTGTATTTATACATCTCCTGTGCTCCCTCTAGTGATTGCTTAGTTGTAGTGCATTTATATTGACCCCTTGTATATATACACAGATATGCAGATCGCTACAATAGAGACTTACAAAATTCTAACAGGACTAGACAGAGTAGATGCAGGGAAGATGTTATCAATGATGGGTGTGTCCAGAACCAGGGGTCATAGTCTGAGGATTCAGAGTAAATAATCTTGGACAGAGATGAGGAGACATTTCTTCACCCAAAGAGTGGTGCGCCTGTGGAATTCATTACCACAGGAAGTAGTTGACGGTAAAACATTGAATATAGTCAAGAGGCGGCTGGATAAAGCACTTGGGGAGAATGGGATCAAAGGCTACGGGGAGAAAGCAGGATTGGGTTATTGAGTTGGATGATCAGCATGACTGTGATGAATGGTGGAGCAGGATTGAAGGGCCAAAAGGCCTCCACCTGCTGCTATCTTCTATATATCTATGTATGTAAGCTTGCAGAAAACATAAAATCAGACTGCAAAACCTTCTATAGATGTAGAGGTTTACAGCATGGAAACAGGCCCTTCGGCCTCACTTGTCCATGTCGCCAAGGTTTTACCACAAAGCTAGTCCCAATTGCCCGCATTTAGCCCATATCCCTCAATACCCATCTTACCCATATAATTGTCTGAATGCTTTTTGAAAGACAAAATATTGTACCCGTCTCGACGACTGCCTCTGGCAGCTCGTTCCAGGCACTCACCACCCTCAGTGTGAGAAAATTGCCCCTCTGGACACTTTTATATCTCTTCCCTCTTACCATAAATCTATATCCTCTAGTTTTAGACACCCTGACCTTTGGGAAAGGTGTTGACTACCTTATCTATGCCCCTCATTATTTTGTAGACCTCAATAAGATGACCCCTAAGCCTCCTACGCTGCAGGGGAAAAAGTCCCAGTCTATCCAGCCTCTCCTTATAACTCAGATCATCAAATCCCGGTAGCATCCTAGTAAATCTTTTCTGCACACGTTCTAGTTTAATAATATCCTCTCTACAATAGGGTGACAGGAACTGTACACAGTATTCCAAGTGTGTCCTTACTAATGTCTTGTACAACTTCAACAAGGCATTCCAATTACTGTATTCAATGCTCTGAAGAATGAATCCAAGCATGCTGAATGTCGCCTTCACCACCCTATCCACATGTGACTCCACTTTCAAGGAGCTATGAACCTGTACTCCTAGATCTCTTTGTTCTACAACTCTCCCCAACTCCCCACTATTAACTGAGTAGGTCCTACCCCGATTCGAAGTACCAAAATGCATCACCTCATATTTATCTAAATTGAACTCCATCTGCCATTCATTGGCCCACTGGCCATTGATCAAGATCCCATTGCCATCCTAGAGAACATTCTTCACTGTCCACTACTCCACCAATCTTGATGTTATCTGCAAACTTACTGACCATGCCTCCTAAATTCTCATCCAAATCATTAATATAAATAACAAACAACAGTGGACAGAGGCGCACCCTGGTCACAACTGGCCTCCAGTTTGAAATAAAAACCTCGATAACCACCCTTTGGCTTCGGCCGTCAAGCCAATTTTGTATCCAATTGGCTACCTCACCCTGGATCCCGTGAGACTTAACCTACCATGCGATACCTTGTCAAAGGCCTCGCTAAAGTCCATGTCGACAACGTCAACTGCATGGCTCTCATCTACCTTCTTGGGTACCCCTTCAAAAAACTCAATCAAATTCGTGAGACATGATTTTCCACTCGCATTTCATCGGGTCCTGAGGATTTATCTACCTTGATGCGCTTTAATACTTCCAGCCCCTCTTGCTCTGTAATATGTACACTCCTGAAGACATCACTATTTATTTCCCCAAATTCCTGAACATCCATGTCTTTCTCAACAGTAAATACCGATGAGAAATATTAATTTAGGACCTATCATTCTCCATCCCTATCTTAAAACCAGGCCGCCTGTCCTTCCTTATTCCCCAAAAGGAGGTCAGGTTTTGCCCCCTCTCTCGTCGGGCCATCCACATACTGATTGAGAAGTTCCTCCTGAATGCACTCAACAATTTCTCTCCATCCAAGCCCCTAATGCCACCTCCGCTGGCAAAGCGTTCCAGGCACCCACCACCCTCTGCGTAAAAAACTTTCCACGCACATCTCCCTTAAACTTTCCCCCTCTCACCTTGAGATCGTGACCCCTTGTAATTGACACCCCCACTCTTGGAAAAAACTTGTTGCTATCCACCCTGTCCACACCTCTCATAATTTTGTAGACCTCAATCAGGTCCCCCCTCAACCTCCATCTTTCAAACGAAAACAATCCTAATCTACTCAACCTTTCTTCATAGCTAGCACCCTCCATACCAGGCAACATCCTGGTGAACCTCCTCTGCATGATGATGAGCAGAGGGATCTTGGTGTCCATGTACATCGATCCCTGAAAGTTGCCACCCAGGTTGATAGGGTTGTGAAGAAGGCCTATGGAGTGTTGGCCTTTATTGGTAGAGGGATTGAGTTCCGGAGTCGGGAGGCCATGTTGCAGCTGTAGAAAACTCTGGTGCGGCTGCATTTGGAGTATTGCGTACAGTTCTGGTCACCGCATTATCGGAAGGACGTGGAGGCTTTGGAGCGGGTGCAGAGGAGATTTACCAGGATGTTGCCTGGTATGGAGGGAAAATCTTATGAGGAAAGGCTGATGGACTTGAGGTTGTTTTCGTTGGAGAGAAGAAGGTTAAGAGGAGACTTAATAGAGGCATACAAAATGACCAGGGGGTTAGATAGGGTGGACAGTGAGAGCCTTCTCCCGTGGATGGAAATGGCTGGCACGAGGGGACATAGCTTTAAACTGAGGGGTAATAGATATAGGACAGAGGTCAGAGGTAGGTTCTTTACGCAAAGAGTAGTGAGGCCGTGGAATGCCCTACCTGCAACAGTAGTGAACGCGCCAACATTGAGGGCATTTAAAAGTTTATTGGATAAACATATGGATGATAATGGCATAGTGTAGGTTAGATGGCTTTTGTTTCGGTGCAACATCGTGGGTCGAAGGGCCTGTACTGCGCTGTATCGTTCTATGTTCTATGTTCTATGCACCCTCTCTATAGCATCCACATCCTTCTGGTAATGTGGCGACCAGAACTGCACGCAGTATTCCAAATGTGGCCTAACCAAAGCCCTATTCAACTGTAACATGACCTGCCGACTCTTGTACTCAATATCCCGTCCGATGAAGGCAAGCATGCTGTATGCCTTCTTGACCACTCTATCGACCTGCGTTGCCACCTTCAGGGTACAGTAGACCTGAACTCCCAGATCTCTCTGTACATCAATTTTCCCCAGGACTCTTCCATTGACCGTATAGTCCGCTCTTGAATTAGATCTTCCAAAATGCATCACCTCGCATTTGTCTGGATTGAACTCCATCTGCCATTTCTCTGCCCAACTCTCCAATCTATCTATATTTTGCTGTATTCTCTGACAGTCCTCCTCGGTATCTGCAACTCCACCAATCTTAGTATCATCTGCAAACTTGCTAATCAGACCACCTTCGTCCAGATCATTTATGTATATCACAAACAACAGTGGCCCAAGCATGGATCCCTGTGGAACACCACTAGTCACCCTTCTCCATTTTGAGACACTCCCTTCCACCACTACTCTCTGTCTTCTGTTGCCCAGCCAGTTCTTTATCCATCTAGCTAGTACACCCTGAACCCCATACGACTTCACTTTTTCCATCAACTTACCATGGGAAACTTTATCAAATGCCTTACTGAAGTCCATGTACTTGACATCTACAGCCCTTCCCTCATCAGTTAACTTTGTCACTTCCTCAAAGAATTCTATTAGGTTTGTAAGACATGACCTTCCCTGCACAAAACCATGCTGCCTATCACTGATAAGTCTATTTTCTTCCAAATGTGAATAGATCCTATCCCTCAGTATCTTCTCCAACAGTTTGCCTACCACTGACGTCAAGCTCACAGGTCTATAATTCCCTGGATTATCCCTGCTACCCTTCTTAAACAAAGGGACATCATTAGCAATTCTCCAGTCCTCCGGGACCTCACCCATGCTCAAGGATGCTGCAAAGATATCTGTTAAAGTCCCAGATATTTCGTCCCTCGCTTCCCTCAGTAACCTGGGATAGATCCCATCCGGACCTGGGGATTTGTCCACCTTAATGCCTTTTAGAATACCCAAAACTTAGCCCTTCCTAGTTGAACTAATACTTAATATAATATCATAATCTTTATTGTCACAAGTAGGCTTACATTAACTGCAATGAAGTTACTGTGAAAAGCGCCTAGTCGCCACATTCCGGCACCTGTGCAGGTACACAGAGGGAGATTTCAGAATGTCCAAATTACCGAACAGCACGTCTTTTGGGACTTGTGGGAGGAAACTGGAATACCCGTAGGAAACCCACGCAGACACAGGGAGAATGTGCAGACTCCACCAAGCTAGGAATCGAACCTGCGACCCTGGTGCTGTGAAGCAACAGTGCTAACCACTTTGGATCTGTCTTCACTAACATTCTGGAAATACTCAGGGACAGAGGATCTAGCATGAAGGAGGAACTGAAGGAAATGCTTATTAGTCAGGAAATTGCATTGGGGATTAAATCCCGATAAGTCCGAGGGCCTGTGTTCTGCATCCCAGAGTACTTAAGGAAGTGGCCTGAGAATAGTGGATGCATTGGTGATAATTTTCCAGCATTCTATAGACTCTGAAAGAGTTCCAATGGATTGGGGAGAGAGAGAGAAAACGGGGAATTATAGACCGGTTAGCCTGACGTCTGTGGCGGGGAAAATACGTCAATCGTTAAGGTTGAAATAACTGAGCATTTAGAAAGTGGGGACAGGATCGGTCCAAGTCAGCATGGATTCACTAAAGGGAAATCATGCTTGACAAATCTTCTGGACTTTTTTGAGGATGTGACCAGTAGAGTGGTCAAGGGTGAACCATGGATGTTGTGTATCTGGACTTTCAAAAGTTCTTTTGAGAAGATCCCATACAAGAGATTAGTGAGCAAAATTAAAGTTGATGGTATTGGGTGCAATGTACCCAATGAGTGGTCCAACCCTTTCCCTGGCTACCCTCTTGCTCGTTATTAATGTAGAAAATGCCTTGGGATTCTCCTTAATCCTGTTTACGAAAGACTTTTCATGACCCCTTTTAGCCTTCCTGACTCCTTGCTTAAGTTCCTTCCAACTTCCTTTATATTCTTTAAAGGCTTTGTCTGTTTTCAGCTTTCTCGACCTTATGAATGCTTCATTTTTCTTTTTGGCTGGCTCCCAATATCCCTCATTATCCAAGGTTCCCAAAACGTGCCATAATTATCCTTCATCGTCACAGGAACATGCCAGTCCTGAATTCTAATCAACTAACATTTGAAGGACTCCCACATGTCAGATGTTGATTTACCCTCAAACGGCTGCCTCCAATCTAAATGTTTCAGTTCCTGCCTAATATTGTTGTAATTAGCCTTTCCAGAATTTAGCACCGTTACCCGAGGGCTGCTCTTATCCAACACTCCCTTAAAATTTACGGAATTATGGTCACTGTTCCCACAATGCTCTCCTACTGAAACCCCGACTTCCTGGCCGGGTGCATTCCCCAATACCAGGTCCAGTGCAGCCCCTTCCCTAGTAGGACTCTCTACATATTGTCTCAAGAAACCCTCCTGGATGCTCCTTACAAACTCACTAAGTGAGTCCCAGTCAATATAGAAGAAGTTAAAATCACCCAGCACAACAACCCTGTTGCGCTTACATTTTTCCAACATCTGCCTACATATCTGTTCATTTATCTCCTATTGGCCTTTGGCAGGCCTGTCGTAAAACCCCCAACATTGTGACTGCACCCTTCCTATTCCTGAGCTCTCCCCATATTGTCTTGCTGCATGGGCCTCTGAGGTGTCCTCCCTTAATACAGCTGTTGTATTCTTCTTAACCAGTAGTGCAACTCCTCCACCCTTTTACATCCCCCTCTATTCAGCCTGTTGCATCTAAATCCTGGAACGTTTAGCTGTCAATCCTGTCCCTCCCTCAACCAAGTCTCTGTGATGGCAACAGCATCATAGTTCCAAGTACCAATCCAAACTCTTACTGTTGCACATCTCATGTTGAAACAAATGCAGTTCAGATTCCCAGTCTCACTGTGTTCAGCAACTTCTCCCTGCCTGCTCTTCTTCTTCGTCTCACTGGCCTTATTCTCTATTTCCCCCTCAGTTACTTCATCTGCAACTTCTGACCGACTGCTCTGGTTCCCACCCACCTGCCACACTAGTTTAAACCGTCCTGAGTTTCTCATTCCAGTTTTTCTCATCACTCTTTGTAACTGAGGTCTTTCACCCCTGGTACCATGCTGGCTAAACTCCTCTGGACCCTGCCTTGACATCCTTTAGAGTCATCAATATCTTCAGTGTGAAATCTTGATAAATTATAAAAACATTTGTGACTCACCAGTGTAAGATCTCAGGAATTCCCACTGGAAAAAGGAAAGAGAATGTGTAAAGAAGCAGCATCTTGATGAATTGTTTTCCATTGAGTATCAATAATACAATATGATCTAGATTCCTGGATATGCACCTAGCAAGATTGACAATATTCACCAACAAAGACAAAAGCAAAATACCGCGGGTGCTCGAAATCTGAAACAAAAACAGAAAATGCTGGAAACACCCAGTCAGTATCTGTGGTGAGAGAAGCAGATTAACGTTGCAGGTCAAAGACCTTTCATCAGAAATCATTGAACTGAAATGTTCACCAACAATGACTTTATTGTGTTTTGTCTTTGAGCCAGAAGATTGGGTTTGCTCCCCACTCCAGAAACCTGAACATTCGAGTCCATGCTAAAATACCCGAGCCATACTGAGGGTGTGCTGAGCTGTCAGAGATGCCGTCTTTCAGATGAGACATTAAACAATGGCCTGTCTGCACCCTGAAGTAGATGGAGGAGATTCCATGGCTGCTATCTAGCAAAGACTGCCCACAGATACGTACATGGGGCATGTACGCAAGAAAAACCCCCAAAAGAGAAAAGTAGCCCAACCCCCGACTGAACAGGCAGAACACACCCCCATGAACCCTGTAACCACACACCGCAGGGCCGCAGCAGAAGGAAACGCAGATTTCCTGTATACAACCCCGTTAACTGTGACCCAATTACGGGACGCGTGTGGAAAGATTACACCGTTCCTTCCCACATCAGACCCCCACCAGTTTTTCGCTAGAGTAAAACAACAGGCTACCATGTATGGCCTGGACGAAAAGGAGCAAGTGAAGCTCACAGTTTTAAGCCTCGACACTTCAGTCGTGGCAGCCCTTCCAGACCTACAGAATGTAGGAGGAGGCACACTCCAAGAGATGCACACAGCGATCCGAGATGCGATCGGCTATAACAAGAGGAGACCCCGTAGAAGTGGAGGCAAAAGAAGACAGAGCACCCCACAGTGTTTGCTGGACGCTTGTGGATACATTTTACAGCGGTATTCGGAGAGTTAGCCCGCGCCCATTTGACCCCGGATAATATGGCCAAATGGACTCAAATCCTAGTCTCTCATGCGACAGAGTCAGGACAGAGAGCTTGCGCAAATTACGACCCCTCAGACGAGGCCCACAACGAGAGATTGTCCTGCACTTGGGAGCAATCAGTCCAAGGCAAAACCGCATTTGCAAAACCCGAGGAAGAGCAGGCAGACATGAATCCAGGAAAAGCGCACCAGAACCCTGCATGGGTAAATGAGGCCAGGAATAGCCCACCACAGCCAAAACCCCAGGAATGTTACAACTGTGGACAATTCGGACACTTTGCACGAGAGTGCAACGCGCCCCAAAAGCAGCAGAGAAACCAACAGACAGGCACCCTAAATAAGAATAGGGCAAAGCCGATCCATAGCGTTAGCGCCCGTTCAGAGAACATAGACATGAACGGCACCGACTGACGATGTTCGGGCTCCCAAATTTGGGTCTGCGCCACCCTTTGGGACAAGTCCGGTAGACCGGTCGTAGCAGGCAAAGTCCGGGGACACCCCATCGAATTTCTTTGGGACACAGGAGGGTCCCGCATCACACTCAATTCCTCCATGATGTTTCAGCGAGACACGTGGCCCACAACAGACACCATCACACTCAGCGGCTTTACAAGTCATTTACAACAAGGACACATTACAGCCCCTGTAGCGATACAAATAGGGAACATTACAACTAAACACCCCGTAGTTTTGGTCGATCTACCCCAGACAGCTGAACACATTCTAGGAATCGATTTTATGAGCTCCCACAACCTCTCTTTTGATCCAGTTAGTAAATGTGTATGGAGAATGGCAAAGGCAGCACGAGCCCCCACCACGCTCACAGTTAGAGACTATGAAAACAGGATTAGCTCAGTAGGAGACTGGTTCGACCCTCGAGCCATTAGTCAGGACAGACAGGTTAGGGAAGTCCTGCAGCAACACAAAGCAGCATTTGCACAGCACAAGCACAATTGTGGAAAAATAGCTGGCTTGGTAAACATTACAGGTCCCGACCCCAGACCCCAAAAGCAGTATGGTTTTTCCCAAGAGGCAGAGGGAGAAATCTCCAAAGTAATAGGGAGTTTGCTTGATCAAGGCGTACTCAGATCAGTAACCTCCACAAACAACGCACCAATTTGGCCCGTTGGGAACCCTGATGGATCATGGCGACTGACCATTGATTACTGGGAACTGAACAAAGTAACCCCAGTAGCAACCCCCACAGTAGCCACGGGTCCCGAGACCATGCCCAAACAGGGACTCCAGTCAAAATTTTTTTTGTTTTGGACATTAGCAACGGCTTTTGGTCCATTCCATTGCATAAAGCGCGCCAGTACAAATTTGCCTTTACATTCCAGGGACAACAATATATGTGGACATGCCTTCCACAACTCCCCCTCCATTTTCCACAGACAGCTGGCAAATGGACGAGCAAAATTTTCCCACCCCGATTGCCTGGTTCAGTATGTAGATGACTTGCTACTACAGACAGACACAAAGTGAGAGCACACTTCGCTTCTCGCCGAACTCCAAGTATCCCTAAAAGTAATTGGATGTAAAGTCAACCCCAAGAAGGCCCAGATTTTGCAAGAAAAAGTGATTTACTTGGGTACAGTAATCACACATGGTAAACGCGAGATCGAGCAAAAGAGATTGACTCGATCGTCAAATTGCCCCTTCCCCATAACGTAACAGCCCTCCGGTCATTTTTAGGACTGGTTGGCTACTGCCAAAATCATATCGATGGTCTCGCCACAAAAGCAGCACCCCTATCCGACCTTCTCAAGAAGCAGGCACCTTGGGAATGGCTTCCACAGCAGTCGGATGCTGTGGATGCTTTAAAAAGTGCCCTCAGCACAGCATTACATGTCCCAGATCCACTTTCCCCGTACAAAGAACAAAGAAATGTACAGCCCGGGAACAGGCCCTTTGGCCCTCCAAGCCCGTGCCGGCCATGCTGCCCGACTAAACTACAATCTTCTACACTTCCTGGGTCCGTATCCCTCTATTCCCGTCCTATTCATGTATTTGTCAAGATGCCCCTTAAATGCCACTATCGTCCCTGCTTCCACCACCACCTCCGGTAACGAGTTCCAGGCACCCACTACCCTCTGCATAAAAAACTTGCCTCGTACATCTACTCTACACCTTGCCCCTCTCACCTTAAACCTATGCCCCCTAGTAATTGACTCCTCTACCCCAGGCAAAAGCCTCTGACTATCCACTCTGTCTATGCCCCTCATAATTTTGTAGACCTCTATCAGGTCGCCCCTCAACCTCCTTCGTTCCAGTGAGAACAAACCGAGTTTATTCAACCGCTCCTCATAGCTAATGCCCTCCATACCAGGCAACATTCTGGTAAATCTCTTCTGCACCCTCTCTAAATCCTCCACATCCTAGTGTGGAGTGTGGCGACCAGAATTGAACACTATACTCCAAGTGTGGCCTAACTAAGGTTCTATACAGCTGCAACATGACTTGCCAATTCTTATACTCAATGCCCCGGCCAATGAAGGCAAGCATGCCGTATGCCTTCTTGACTACCTTCTCCACCTGTGTTGCCCCTTTCAGTAACCTGTGGACCTGTACTCCTAGATCTCTTTGACTTTCAATACTCTTGAGGGTTCTACCATTCACTGTATATTCCCTACCTGCATTAGACCTTCCAAAATGCATTACCTCACATTTGTCCGGATTAAACTCCATCTGCCATCTCTCCGCCCAAGTCTCCAAACAATCTAAATCCTGCTGTATCCTCTGACACTCCTCATTGCTATCCGCAATTCCACCAACCTTTGTGTCGTCTGCAAACTTACTAATCAGACCAGTTACATTTTCCTCCAAATCATTTATATATACTACAAAGAGCAAAGGTCCCAGCACTGATCCCTGTGGAACACCACTGGTCACAGCCCTCCAATTAGAAAAGCATCCTTCCATTGCTACTCTCTGCCTTCTATGACCTAGCCAGTTCTGTATTCACCTTGCCAGCTCACCCCTGATCCCGTGTGACTTCACCTTTTGTACCAGTCTATCATGAGGGACCTTGTCAAAGGCCTTACTGAAGTCCATATAGACAACATCCACTGCCCTACCTGCATCAATCATCTTCGTGACCTCCTTGAAAAACTCTATCAAGTTAGTGAGACACGACCTCCCCTTCACAAAACCATGCTGCCTCTCACTAATACGTCCATTTGCTTCCAAATGGGAGTAGATCCTGTCTCTAAGAATTCTCTCCAGTAATTTCCCTACCACTGAAGTAAGGCTCACTGGCCTGTAGTTCCCTGGATTATCCTTACTACCCTTCTTAAACAGAGGAACAACATTGGCTATTCTCCAGTCCTCCGGGACATCACCTAAAGACAGTGAGGATCCAAAGATTTCTGTCAAGGCCTCAGCAATTTCCTCTCCAGCCTCCTTCAGTATTCTGGGGTAGATCCCATCCGGCCCTGGGGACTTATCTACCTTAATATTTTTTAAGACACCCAACACCTCGTCTTTTTGAATCTCAATGTGACCCAGGCTATCTACACACCCTTCTCCAGACTCAACATCTACCAATTTCTTCTCTTTGGTGAATACTGATGCAAAGTATTCATTTAGTACCTCGCCCATTTCCTCTGGCTCCACACATAGATTCCCTTGCCTATCCTTCAGTGGGCCAACCCTTTCCCTGGCTACCCTCTTGCTTTTTATGTACGTGTAAAAAGCCTTGGGATTTTCCTTAACCCTATTTGCCAATGACTTTTCGTGACCCCTTCTAGCCCTCCTGACTCCTTGCTTAAGTTCCTTCCTACTTTCCTTATATTCCACACAGGCTTTGTCTGTTCCCAGCCTTTTCGCCCTGACAAATGCCTCCTTTTTCTTTTTGACGAGGCCTACAATATCTCTCGTTATCCAAGGTTCCCGAAAATTGCCGTATTTATCCTTCTTCCTGACAGGAACATGCCGGTCCTGAATTCCTTTCAACTGACACTTGAAAGCCTCCCACATGTCATATATAGATTTGCCCTCAAACATCCGCCCCCAATCTAGGTTCTTCAGTTCCCGCCTAATATTGTTATAATTAGCCTTCCCCCAATTTAGCACATTCATCCTAGGACCACTCTTATCCTTGTCCACCAGCACATTAAAACTTACTGAATTGTGGTCACTGTTACCGAAATGCTCCCCTACTGAAACATCTACCACCTGGCCGGGCTCATTCCCCAATACCAGGTCCAGTACCGCCCCTTCCCTAGTTGGACTGTCCACATATTGTTTTAAGAAGCCCTCCTGGATGCTCCTTACAAACTCCGCCCCGTCTAAGCCCCTGGCACTAAGTGAGTCCCAGTCAATATTGGGGAAGTTGAAGTCTCCCATCACCACAACCCTGTTGTTTTTACTCTTTTCCAAAATCTGTCTACCTATCTGCTCCTCGATCTCCCGCTGGCTGTTGGGAGGCCTGTAGTAAACCCCCAACATTGTGACTGCACCCTTCTTATTCCTGATCTCTACCCATATAGCCTCACTGCTCTCTGAGGTGTCCTCCCGCAGTACAGCTGTGATATTCTCCCTAACCAGTAGCGCAACTCCGCCACCCCTTTTACATCCCCCTCTATCCCGCCTGAAACATCTAAATCCTGGAACGTTTAGCTGCCAATCCTGCCCTTCCCTCAACCAGGTCTCTGTAATGGCAACAACATCATAGTTCCAAGTACTAATCCAAGCTCTAAGTTCATCTGCCTTACCCGTAATACTTCTTGCATTAAAACATATGCACTTCAGGCCACCAGACCTGTGTTCAGCAACTTCTCCCTGTCTGCTCTGCCTCAGAGCCCCACTGTCCCTATTCCCTAGTTCTCCCTCAATGCTCTCACCTTCTGACCTATTGCTCCCGTGCCATATTAGTTTAAACCCTCCCGTGTGACACTAGCAAACCTTGCGGCCAGGATATTTATGCCTCTCCAGTTTAGATGCAACCCGTCCTTCTTATATAGGTCACACCTGCCCCGGAAGAGCTCCCAGTGGTCCAGATAACGGAAACCCTCCCTCCTACACCAGCTGTTTAGCCACGTGTTTAGCTGCTCTATCTTCCTATTTCTAGCCTCACTGGCACGTGGCACAGGGAGTAATCCCGAGATTACAACCCTAGAGGTCCTGTCTTTTAACTTTCTGCCTAGCTCCCTGAACTCCTGCTGCAGGACCTCATGCCCCTTCCTGCCTATGTCGTTAGTACCAATATGTACAACGACCTCTGCCTGTTTGTCCTTCCCCTTCAGGATGCCCTCTACCCGTTCGGAGACATCCTGGACCCTGGCACCAGGGAGGCAACATACCATCCTGGAGTCTCTTTCACGTCCACAGAAGCGCCTATCTGTGCCCCTGACTAAAGAGTCCCCTATTACTATTGCTCTTCTGCGCTTTGACCCTCCCTTCTGAACATCAGCAATTGAAGTTGCAAGCACTGACCGAACCCTTTCAGCCGTGCTCCTCCAGGAACGCCATGATCAATTAGGCCCGTGGTATACGTCTAACGCGTGTTAGATCCTGTCGCGCAAGGATTTTCTGCCTGCGAAAGGCACCTGCTCGCAGTTTTTTGGGCAGTACAGTACTTTGCCTACATTACAGGACTCAACCCCATCACCATTCTCACTGAACACACCCGACACAGCTATTATTAGACTGTCGACTTAAAGGTGGCACAGTCAGCCAAATCCGCGCAGTCCGCTGGACCCTTCTTTTACAGGGGCGGGACATTACAGTTAAAAGAACCAAGACCCACACTTTCCTAGCCGATAATTTGCAATATGCAGGCACCCCACATGAGTGTGAGATCATCACCACAAAACACAACACAGGCCCATTTATACTTAAGTCAGCTCCCAGGAAAGTAGGAAATACACCCCAGAGACCCCAGCCCACAGACACGCGCGCACCCCAGAATATTTATGTGGCTGGCTCCTCCACAGTTTTGAATGGAAAGAGAATCACCAGTTGCGGCATCTGTGTAGAGGACACGCAGGGACGCGCCCTTGATGAGATTTCTCTAAAGTTGCCAGGACACTTAGGCTCGCAGGCAGCAGAACTGGCAGCCATAGCTCACATTGTAGACCACCCTAACTCGTTTCCGAACCCAGCAGACATCTATTCGGACAGTTTATATGTCTGTAATAGCTTAACGGAATTCCTACCCCTGTGGAAACTAGAGGATTTGTTTCCGGAGACGGAAAGCCCCCTACCCTCAGCTCCATTACTCTGACATATCCTAGAGACAGCCAAAGATAGGAAATACAGTATAATTAAGTTTGCAGTCATCACCGTTCCTCCCCCCCGGTAATGTTAAGCAGACGCCCGAGCGAAGCATGGTTCCAGGCATGGTTACTTTTGGAACCCCCCCCGAGAGCACCACAGTACACGGGGTTCAGGTCTCAGAGACGCACTCTCTCCCACACATGCACCCTCTCCCACACACGCACTCTCTCCCACACACGCACTCTCTCCCACACACGCACTCTCTCCCACACACGCACTCTCTCCCACACACGCACTCTCTCCCACACACGCACTCTCTCCCACACACGCACTCTCTCCCACACACGCACTCTCTCCCACACACGCACTCTCTCCCACACACGCACTCTCTCTCTCACACCACACTCTCTCTCTCACACAAGCACTCTCTCTCTCACACACACTCACTCTCACACACGCACTCTCTCACACACACGCACTCTCTCCCACACATGCACTCTCTCCCACACACGCACACTCACTCACACACGCACTCTCTCACACACACGCACTCTCTCCCACACACGCACTCTCTCCCACACACGCACTCTCTCCCACACACGCACTCTCTCCCACACACGCACTCTCTCTCTCACACCACACTCTCTCTCTCACACAAGCACTCTCTCTCTCACACACACTCACTCTCACACACGCACTCGCTCGAACACATGAACTCTGTCTCACACGTGCACTCTCTCACACACGCACTCTCTCTCACACACGCACTCTCTCTCACACATGAACTCTCTCTCACACACGCACACCTTACATACGCACTCTCTCCCACACACGCTCTCTCTCCCACACACGCTCTCTCTCCCTCACACGCAGTCTCTCCCACACACGCACTCTCTCTCACACACTCGCTCTCTCTCACACACACACTTTCTCTCACACACGCACTCTCTCTCACACACGCACTCTCTCCCACACATGCACTCTCTCCCACACATGCACTCTCTCCCACACATGCACTCTCTCCCACACATGCACTCTCTCCCACACACGCACACTCACTCACACACGCACTCTCTCACACACACACTCTTTCTCACACACGCATTCTCTCCCACACACGCACTCTTTCTCACACACGCACACTCTCTTCTACACATGCACTCTCTCTCACACACGCACTCTCTCCCACACACGCACTCTCTCTCACACACGCACTCTCTCCCACACACGCAATCTCTCTCACAAGTACTCCCTCTCACACCTGCACTCTCTCAGACATGCACTGCTTACACATGAACTCACTCCAACTCCATCTACAAGTTTGCTGACGATACGACCATAGTGGGCCGGATCTCGAATAACGATGAGTCCGAATACAGGAGGGTGATAGAGAACCTAGTGGAGTGGTGTAGTGACAACAATCTCCCTCAATGCCAGCAAAACTAAAGAGCTGGTAATTGACTTCAGGAAGTTACCACCCAGGTTGATAGGGTTGTGAAGAAGGTCTATGGAGTGTTGGCCTTTATTGGTAGAGGGATTGAGTTCCGGAGTCAGGAGGTCATGTTGCAGCTGTACAGAACTCTGGTACAGCCGCATTTGGAGTATTGCGTACAGTTCTGGTCACCGCATTATAGGAAGGACGTGGAGGCTTTGGAGCGGGTGCAGAGGAGATTTACCAGGATGTTGCCTGGTATGGAGGGAAAATCTTATGAGGAAAGGCTGATGGACTTGAGGTTGTTTTCGTTGGAGAGAAGAAGGTTAAGAGGAGACTTAATAGAGGCATACAAAATGATCAGGGGGTTGGATAGGGTGGACAGTGAGAGCCTTCTCCCGCGGATGGAAATGGCTGGCACGAGGGGACATAGCTTTCAACTGAGGGGTAATAGATATAGGACAGAGGTCAGAGGTAGGTTCTTTACGCAAAGAGTGGTGAGGCCGTGGAATGCCCTACCTGCAACAGTAGTGAACTCGCCAACATTGAGGGCATTTAAAAGTTTATTGGATAAGCAAATGGATGATAATGGCATAGTGTAGGTTAGATGGCTTTTGTTTCGGTGCAACATCGTGGGCCGAAGAGCCTGTACTGCTCTGTATTGTTCTATGTTCTATGAAGCAAAGTACTGTACACACCCCTGTCAGCATCAACGGGTCTGAGGTGGAGATGGTTAGCAGTTTCAAATTCCTAGGGGTGCACATCTCCAAAAATCTGTCCTGGTCCTCCCAAGACGACGCGACCACCAAGAAAGCACAACAGTGCCTATACTTCCTCAGGAAACTAAGGAAATTTGGCATGTCCACATTAACCCTTACCAACAATAAACAAATCCAATCCAATCCAATCCAATCTAACATATGCATTCTTTCTCGCACACGCACTCTCTCCCACACACGCACTCTCTCCCACACACGCACTCTCACTCACACACGCACTCTCTGACACGCGCACTCTCTCTCACACGCACTGAGTGCTGAATTTGGTGCATTTGAGTGCTATAGTAAGAGTTTGGTGACCGAGGGAGTATAAGGCTTCATTTTTATCTAAAGTTTAGTCTTTCTTTTATTTAGTTAATTAACTTAAAAGTTGCTGTTTGGTTTAGAAGAAGGTGAATTTTCAATCAGCTTTAAACAAGTTTCTACTTGTAGGCACTTGCAGCTGGAGCTTGTTAATTAGTTAATTGGATTAGGCCAGTTTTCAGAGGCTAGATTCACAGTATAAAAGTGATCCCCTACAGTGCAGACTTTGTTTGCACTGAGTGCTGAATTTGGTGCATTTGAGTGCTATAGTAAGAGTTTGGTGACCGAGGGAGTGCTGAATTTGGTGCATTTTGAGTGCTATAGTAAGAGTTTGGTGACCGAGGGAGTGCTGAATTTGGTGCATTTTGAGTGCTATAGTAAGAGTTTGGTGACCGAGGGAGTTAGGTGAGGAGGGAGTAAGGTGCTCCTTTCATTTTGTTTCCGACATTTCCGCAAAGAGTGAGAAGAGAGCCAGGAGTTTACAGAAAGTGTAGCTGACTGGGAGCAGAGTCGGAGGGCGGAGATCTAGTTAGTCCACAGGGCAGCTATATTCTGTCAGGTAAGAGGGGATGGAGAGCATGCCAGTTGCATGCTCTCCTGTAGGATGTGGGTGGTGAGGGATACCACCGGTGTCCCCGCTGACTATACCTGCGGGAAGTGCACCCAACTTCAGCTCCTCAAAGACCGTGTTAGGGAACTGGAGCTGAAGCTGGATGAACTTCGGATCATCCGGGAGGCAGAGGGGGTGATTGAAAAGAGTTACAGGGAGGTAACCACACCCAAGGTGCAGGACAAGAATAGCTGGGTTACAGTCCGGGGGAAAAAAACAAACAGGCAGACAGTGCAGGGATCCCTCGTGGCCGTTCCCCTTCAAAACAAGTATACCGTTTTGGATGCTGTTGCGGGGAATGACCTACCGGGGGAAGGCCCTAGCGGCCAGGTCTCTGGCACTGAGTCTGGCTCTGGGGCTCAGAAAGGAATGGGGGAGAATAGAAAAGCAATAGTTGTAGGAGATTCAATGGTTTGGGGAATAGATAGGAGATTCTGTGGTCGCGAGCAAGACTCCCGAAAGGTATGTTGCCTCCCGGGTGCCAGGGCCAGGATGTCTCTGATCGTGTGTTCAGGATCCTTAAGGGGGAGGGGGAGCAGCCAGAAGTCGTGGTGCACATTGGTACCAATGACATAGGTAGGAAAAGGGGTGTGGAGGTAATAAACAAGTTGAGGGAGTTAGGCTGGAAATTAAAAGCCAGGACAGACAGAGTTGAGTTCTCTGGTTTGTTGCCGGTGCCACGTGATAGGGAGGGGGGAATAGGGAGAGAGTGCAGCTCAACACGTGGCTGCAGGAATGGTTTAGGAGGGAGGGCTTCAGGTATTTGGATAATTGGAGCGCATTCTGGGGAAGGTGGGACCTGTACAAACAGGACGGGTTGCATCTGAACCAGAGGGGCACCAATATCCTGGGAGGGAGGTTTTCTAGTACTCTTCAGGAGAGTTTAAACTAATTTGGCAGGGGAATGGGAACCGGATTTGTAGTCCAGCAACTAAGGTAGCCGATATTCAGGACTCCAAAGCATATAATGAGGCAGTGGGGAAGGGAACACTGACAAAGGAGAGTACTTGCAGGCACGGAGATGGGTTGAAGTGTGTATACTTCAACGCAAGAAGCATCAGGAATAAGGTGGGTGAACTTAAGGCATGGATCGGTACTTGGGACTACGATGTGGTGGCCATCACGGAAACTTGGATAGAAGAGGGGCAGAAATGGTTGTTGGAGGTCCCTGGTTATAGATGTTTCAATAAGATTAGGGAGGGTGGTAAAAGAGGTGGGGGGGTTGCATTGTTAATTAGAGATAGTATAACAGCTGCAGAAAGGCAGTTTGAGGAGTATCACCCTACTGAGGTAGTATGGGTTGAAGTCAGAAATAGGAAAGGATCAGTCACCTTGTTAGGAGTTTTCTCGGCCCCCTAATAGTAGCAGAGATGTGGAGGAACAGATTTTGGAAAGGTGCAGAAGTCACAGGGTGGTAGTCATGGGTGACTTTAATTTCCCAAATATTGAGTGGAAACTCTCAATAGTTTGGATGGGGTGGTGTTTGTGCAGTGTGTCCAGGAAGCTTTTCTAACACAGTATGTAGATTGTCCGACCAGAGGAGGGGCAATATTGGATTTAGTACTTGGTAATGAACCAGGGCAAGTGATAGATTTGCTAGTGGGGGAGCATTTTGGAGATAGTGACCACAATTCTGTGACTTTCACTTTAGTAATGGAGGGGGATAGGTGCGTGCAAGGGGCAAGGTTTACAATTGGGGGAAGGGTAAATACGATGTTGTCAGACAAGAATTGAAGTGCATAAGTTGGGAACATAGGCTGTCAGGGAAGGACACAAGTGAAATGTGGAACTTGTTCAAGGAACAGGTACTACGTGTCCTTGATATGTATGTCCCTGTCAGGCAGGGAAGAGATGGTCGAGTGAGGGAACCATGGTTGACAAGAGAGGTTAAATGTCTTGTTAAGAGGAAAAAGGAGACTTATGTAAGGCTGAGGAAACAAGGTTCAGACAGGGCATTGGAGGGATACAAGACAGCCAGGAGGGAACTGAAGAAAGGGATTAGGAGAGCTAAGAGAGGGCATGAACAATCTTTGGCGGGTAGGATCAAGGAAAACCCCAAGGCCTTTTACACATATGTGAGGAATATGAGAATGACTAGAGCGAGGGTCGGTCCGATCAAGGACAGTAGCGGGAGATTGTGTATTGAGTCTGAAGAGATAGGAGAGGCCTTGAACGAGTACTTTTCTTCTGTATTTACAAATGAGAGGGGCAATATCGTTGGAGGGGACAGTGTGAAACAGATTGATAAGCTCGAGGAAATACTTGTTAGGAAGGAAAATGTGTTGGGCATTTTGAAAAACTTGAGGATAGACAAGTCCCCCGGGCCTGACGGGATATATCCAAGGATTCTATGGGAAGCAAGAGATGAAATTGCAGAGCCGTTGGCAATGATCTTTTCGTCCTCACGGTCAACAGGGGTGGTACCAGGGGATTGGAGAGTGGCAAATGTCGTGCCCCTGTTCAAAAAAGGGACTAGGGAATTACAGGCCAGTTAGTCTTACTTCGGTGGTAGGCAAAGTAATGGAAAGGGTACTGAAGGATAGGATTTCTGAGCATCTGGAAAGACACTGCTTGATTAGGGGTAGTCAGCACGGATTTGTGAGGGGTAGGTCTTGCCTTACAAGTCTTATTGAATTCTTTGAGGGGGTGACCAAGCATGTGGATGAGGGTAAAGCAGTGGATGTAGTGTACATGGATTTTAGTAAGGCATTTGATAAGGTTCCCCATGGTAGGCTTCTGCAGAAAGTAAGGAGGCATGCGATAGTGGGAAATTTGGCCAGTTGGATAACGAACTGGCCAACCGATAGAAGTCAGAGAGTGGTGGTGGATGGCAAATATTCAGCCTGGATCCCAGTTACCAGTGGTGTACCGCAGGGATCAGTTCTGGGTCCTCTGCTGTTTGTGATTTTCATTAATGACTTGGATGAAGGAGTTGAAGGGTGGGTCAGTAAATTTGCAGACGATACGAAGATTCGTGGAGTTGTGGATAGTAAGGAGGGCTGTTGTCGGCTGCAAAGAGACATAGATAGGATGCAGAGCTGGGCTGAGAAGTGGCAGATGGAGTTTCACCCTGAAAAGTGTGAGGTTGTCCATTTTGGAAGGACAAATATGAATGCAGAATACAGGGTTAACGGTAGAGTTCTTGGCAATGTGGAGGAGCAGAGAGATCTTGGGATCTATGTTCATACATCTTTGAAAGTTGCCACTTTCAAAGAGCTGTGAAGAAGGCCTATGGTGTGCTCGCGTTCATTAACAGAGGGATTGAATTTAAGAGCTGTGAGGTGATGATGCAGCTGTACAAAACTTTGGTAAAGCCACATTTGGAGTACTGTGTACAGTTCTGATCGCCTCATTTTAGGAAGGATGTGGAAGCTTTGGAAAAGGTGCAAAGAAGATTTACCAGGATGTTGCTTGGAATGGAGAGTAGGTCTTGCGAGGAAAGGTTGAGGGTGCTAGGCTTTTTCTCATTAGAACAGAGAAGGATGAGGGGCGACTTGATGGAGGTTCATAGATGATCAGGGGAATAGATAGAGTAGACAGTCAGAGACTTTTTCCCCGGGTGGAACAAACCATTACAAGGGGACATAAATTTAAGGTGAAAGGTGGAAGATATAGGAGGGATATCAGAGGTAGGTTCTTTACCCAGAGAGTAGTGGGGGCATGGAATGCACTGCCTGTGGAAGTAGTTGAGTCGGAAACATTAGGGACCTTCAAGCAGCTATTGGATAGGTACATGGATTACGGTAAAATGATATAGTGTAGATTAATTTGTTCTTCAGGGCAGCACGGTAGCATTGTGGATAGCACAATTGCTTCACAGCACCAGGGTCCCAGGTTCGATTCCGGCTTGGATCACTGTCCGTGCGGAGTCTGCACATCCTCCCCGTGTCTGCGTGGGTTTCCTCTGGGTGCTCCGGTTTCCTCCATCAGTCCAAAGATTTGCAGGTTAGGTGGATTGGCCATGATAAATTGCCCTTAGTGTCCAAAATTGCCCTTAGTGTTGGGTGGGGTTGCTGGGTTATGGGGATAGGGTGGCGGTGTTGACCTTGGGTAGGGTGCTCTTTCCGGGAGCTGGTGCAGACTCGATGGGCCGATTGGCCTCCTTCTGCACTGTAAATTCTATGATAATCTATGATTAATCTAGGACAAAGGTTCGGCACAACATCGTGAGCCGAATGGCCTGTTCTGTGCTGTATTTTCTATGTTCTATGTTCACTCGCTCTCACACAGGCACTCTCTCCCACACATGCACTCTCTCTCTCACACAGGCACTCTCTCCCACACACGCACGCTCTCTCACACACGCACGCTCTCCCACACACGCACCCTCTCCTACACATGCACTCTCTCTCACACATGCACGTCTTACACACGCACTCTCTCCCACACACGTGCTCTCTCCGACACACTTGCTCTCTCCGACACACGCGCTCTCTCCGACACACGCGCTCTCTCCCACACACGCACTCTCTCCCACACACGCACTCTCTCCCACACACGCACTCTCTCCCACACACGCACTCTCTCCCACACACGCACTCTCTCCCACACACGCACTCTCTCCCACACACGCACTCTCTCCCACACACGCACTCTCTCCAACACACGCACTCTCTCTCATACACGCACTCTCTCACACACGCTCTCTCTCACACAGGCTCTCCCTCACAGATGCACTCTCTCTCACACACGCTCTCTCTCTCACACACGCTATCTCTCACACACGCGCTCTCTCTCACACACGCGCTCTCTCTCTCACACACGCGCTCTCTCTCACACACGCTCTCTCTCACACACGCACTCTCCCTCACACGCACTCTGTCTCACACATGCACTCTCTCTCACACATGTACTCTCTCTCACACACGCACCCTCTCTCACACACGCACTCTCTCTCTCACACGCACTCTCTCTCGCACACGCACTCTCTCTCACACACGCACTCTCACACACGCTCTCTCTCACACCGCTCTCTCTCTCACACACGCTCTCTCTCTCACACATGCTCTCTCTCTCACACACGCTCTCTCTCTCACACACGCTCTCTCTCTCACACGCTCTCTCTCACACACGCTCTCTCTCACACACGCTCTCTCTCAGACACGCTCTCTCTCACACACGCTCTCTCTCACACACGCTCTATCTCACACACGCTCTATGTCACACACACACTCTCCCTCACACACGTACTCACACACACGCTCTCTCTCTCACACACGCTCTCTCTCTCACACACGCTCTCTCTCTCACACACGCTCTCTCTCACACACGCTCTCTCTCACACACGCTCTCTCGCACACACGCTCTCTTTCACACACGCTCTCTTTCACACACGCTCTCTTTCACACACGCTCTCTTTCACACACGCTCTCTTTCACACACGCTCTCTTTCACACACGCTCTCTTTCACACACGCTCTCTTTCACACACGCTCTCTTTCACACACGCTCTCTTTCACACACGCTCTCTTTCACACACGCTCTCTCTCACACACGCTCTCTCTCACACACGCTCTCTCTCACACACGCTCTATCTCACACACACACTCTCCCTCACACACGCACTCTCTCACACACGCTCTCTCTCACACACGCTCTCTCTCACACGCGCTCTCTCTCACACACGCACTCTCTCTCACACACACTCTCTCACACACGCCCTCTCTCACACATGCACTCACTCTCACACATGCACTCACTCTCACACATGAGCTCTGTCTCACACATGCACTCTCTCTTACACATGAACTCTGTCTCACACACGCACTCTCACCCGCCCTCTCTCACACACGCTCTCTCACACACACTCACTCTCTCGCACACGCGCTCTCTCTAACACACGCACTCACTCTCACACATGAGCTCTGTCTCACACATGCACTATCTCTTACATATGAACTCTCTCTCACACGCGCACTCTCTCTCACACACGCACTCTCTCGCACACAGGCACTCTCTCTCACACACACACTCTCTCTCTCACACGCGCACTCTCTCTCACACGCGCACTCTGTCTCACACGCGCACTCTGTCTCACACACGCACTCTCTCTCACACACGCACTCTCTCTCACACACGCACTCTCTCTCACACACGCACTCTCACACACGCTCTCTCCCTCACACACGCTCTTTCTCTCACACACGATCTCTCTCACACATACTCTCTCTCACACATGCTCTATCTCACATACACACTCCCTCACACACGCTCTCTCACACACGCTATCTCTCACACATGCACTCTCACACACGCTCTCTCTCACGCACGCTCTCTCTCACACATGCACTCTCTCACACGCTCTCTCTCTCACACGCTCTCTCTCACACACGATCTCTCTCACACACGCTCTATCTCACACACGCTCTATCTCACACACGCTCTATCTCACACACGCTCTCTCTCACACACGCTCTCTCTCTCACACACGCTCTCTCTCTCACACACGCTCTCTCTCTCACACACGCTCTCTCTCACACACGCTCTCTCTCACACACGCTCTCTCTCACACACGCGCTCTTTCACACACGCTCTCTTTCACACACGCTCTCTCTCACACACGCTCTATCTCACACACACACTCTCTCTCTCACACGCGCTCTCTCTCACACGCGCTCTCTCTCACACGCGCTCTCTCTCACACACGCACTCTCTCTCACACACACTCTCTCACACACGCCCTCTCTCACACATGCACTCACTCTCACACATGAGCTCTGTCTCACACATGCACTCTCTCTTACACATGAACTCTGTCTCACACACGCACTCTCACCCGCCCTCTCTCACACACGCTCTCTCTCACACACTCACTCTCTCGCACACGCGCTCTCTCTAACACACGCACTCACTCTCACACATGAGCTCTGTCTCACACATGCACTATCTCTTACACATGAACTCTCTCTCGCACGCGCACTCTCTCTCACACACGCACTCTCTCGCACACAGGCACTCTCTCTCACACACACACTCTCTCTCTCACACACGCACTCTCTCACACGCGCACTCTCTCTCACACGCGCACTCTGTCTCACACACGCACTCTCTCTCATACACGCACCCGCTCTCACACACGCACTCTCTCTCACACACGCACTCTCTCTCACACACGCACTCTCACACACGCTCTCTCCCTCACACACGCTCTTTCTCTCACACACGCTCTCTCTCACACATACTCTCTCTCACACACGCTCTATCTCACACACACACTCCCTCACACACGCTCTCTCACACACGCTATCACTCACACATGCACTCACACACGCTCTCTCTCACGCACGCTCTCTCTCACACATGCACTCTCTCACACACGCTCTCTCTCACACACGCTCTCTCTCACACACGCTCTATCTCACACACGCTCTATCTCACACACGCTCTCTCTCACACACGCTCTCTCTCACACACGCTCTCTCTCACACACGCTCTCTCTCACACACGCTCTCTCTCACACACGCTCTCTCTCACACACGCTCTCTCTCACACACGCTCTCTCTCACACACGCTCTCTCTCACACACGCTCTCTCTCACACACGCTCTCTCTCACACACGTCTATCTCACACACACACTCTCCCTCACACACGCTCTCTCTCACAAACGCTCTCTCTCACACGCGCTCTCTCTCACACACACTCTCTCACACACGCCCTCTCTCACACATGCACTCACTCTCACACATGAGCTCTGTCTCACACATGCACTCTCTCTTACACATGAACTCTGTCTCACACACGCACTCTCACCCGCCCTCTCTCACACACGCTCTCTCTCACACACTCACTCTCTCGCACACGCGCTCTCTCTAACACACGCACTCACTCTCACACATGAGCTCTGTCTCACACATGCACTATCTCTTACACATGAACTCTCTCTCACACGCGCACTCTCTCGCACACAGGCACTCTCTCTCGCACACACACTCTCTCTCTCACACACGCACTCTCTCTCACGCGCACTCTCTCTCACACGCGCACTCTGTCTCACACGCGCACTCTCTCTCACACACGCACCCTCTCTCGCACACGCACTCTCTCTCACACACGCACTCTCTCTCACACACGCACTCTCTCTCACACACGCACTCTCTCCAACACACGCACTCTCTCCAACACACGCACTCTCTCGCACACGCTCTATCTCACACACACACTCTCCCTCACACACGCACTCTCTCACACGCGCTCTCTCTCACACACTCTCTCACACACGCCCTCTCTCACACATGCACTCACTCTCACACATGAGCTCTGTCTCACACATGCACTCTCTCTTACACATGAACTCTGTCTCACACACGCACTCTCACCCGCCCTCTCTCACACACGCTCTCTCTCACACACTCACTCTCTCGCACACGCGCTCTCTCTAACACACGCACTCACTCTCGCTCATGAGCTCTGTCTCACACATGCACTATCTCTCACACATGAACTCTCTCTCACACACGCTCTCTCTCACACACGCTCTCTCTCACACACGCGCTCTTTCACACACGCTCTCTTTCACACACGCTCTCTTTCACACACGCTCTCTTTCACACACGCTCTCTTTCACACACGCTCTCTTTCACACACGCTCTCTTTCACACACGCTCTCTCTCACACACGCTCTCTCTCACACACGCTCTCTCTCACACACGCTCTCTCTCACACACGCTCTCTCTCACACACGCTCTCTCTCACACACGCTCTCTCTCACACACGCTCTATCTCACACACACACTCTCCCTCACACACGCACTCTCTCACACGCGCTCTCTCTCACACACTCTCTCACACACGCCCTCTCTCACACATGCACTCACTCTCACACATGAGCTCTGTCTCACACATGCACTCTCTCTTACACATGAACTCTGTCTCACACACGCACTCTCACCCGCCCTCTCTCACACACGCTCTCTCTCACACACTCACTCTCTCGCACACGCGCTCTCTCTAACACACGCACTCACTCTCGCTCATGAGCTCTGTCTCACACATGCACTATCTCTTACACATGAACTCTCTCTCACACGCGCACTCTCTCTCACACGCACTCTCTCGCACACAGGCACTCTCTCTCGCACACACACTCTCTCTCTCACACACACTCTCTCTCTCACACACGCACTCTCTCTCACACGCGCACTCTGTCTCACACGCGCACTCTCTCTCACACACGCACCCTCTCTCGCACACGCACTCTCTCTCACACACGCACTCTCTCTCACACACGCACTCTCTCCAACACACGCACTCTCTCGCACACATGCACTCACTCGCACACATGCACTCTGTCACACACACGCACTCACTCTCACACATGCACTCTCTCTCACACACGCGCTCTCTTGCACACACGCACTCTCTCTTCACACACGCACTCTCTCCCACACACGCACTCACTCTCACACACGCACTAACTCTCACACATGCACTATCTCTCACACATGCACTATCTCTCTCACACGCACTCACTCTCACACACGCTCTCTCTCACACATACTCTCTCTCACACACGCTCTATCTCACATACACACTCCCTCACACACGCTCTCTCACACACGCTATCTCTCACACATGCACTCTCACACACGCTCTCTCTCACGCACGCTCTCTCTCACACATGCACTCTCTCACACACGCTCTCTCTCACACACGCTCTCTCTCACACACGCTCTATCTCACACATGCTCTCTCTCACACACGCTCTCTCTCTCACACACGCTCTCTCTCTCACACACGCTCTCTCTCTCACACACGCTCTCTCTCACACACGCTCTCTCTCACACACGCTCTCTCTCACACACGCGCTCTTTCACACACGCTCTCTTTCACACACGCTCTCTTTCACACACGCTCTCTTTCACACACGCTCTCTTTCACACACGCTCTCTTTCACACACGCTCTCTTTCACACACGCTCTCTCTCACACACGCTCTCTCTCACACACGCTCTCTCTCACACACGCTCTCTCTCACACACGCTCTCTCTCACACACGCTCTCTCTCACACACGCTCTCTCACACACGCTCTATCTCACACACACACTCTCCCTCACACACGCACTCTCTCACACACGCTCTCTCTCACACGCGCTCTCTCTCACACACGCACTCTCTCTCACACACACTCTCTCACACACGCCCTCTCTCACACATGCACTCACTCTCACACATGAGCTCTGTCTCACACATGCACTCTCTCTTACACATGAACTCTGTCTCACACATGCACTCTCACCCGCCCTCTCTCACACACGCTCTCTCTCACACACTCACTCTCTCGCACACGCGCTCTCTCTAACACACGCACTCACTCTCACACATGAGCTCTGCCTCACACATGCACTATCTCTTACACATGAACTCTCTCTCACACGCGCACTCTCTCTCACACACGCACTCTCTCGCACACAGGCACTCTCTCTCACACACACACTCTCTCTCTCACACACGCACTCTCTCACACGCGCACTCTCTCTCACACGCGCACTCTGTCTCACACACGCACTCTCTCTCATACACGCACCCGCTCTCACACACGCACTCTCTTTCACACACGCACTCTCTCTCACACACGCACTCTCACACACGCTCTCTCCCTCACACACGCTCTTTCTCTCACACATGCACTCTCACACACGCTCTCTCTCACGCACGCTCTCTCTCACGCACGCTCTCTCTCACGCACGCTCTCTCTCACACATGCACTCTCTCACACACGCTCTCTCTCACACACGCTCTCTCTCACACACGCTCTATCTCACACACGCTCTATCTCACACACACTCTATGTCACACACACACTCTCCCTCACACACGCACTCTCTCTCACACACGCACTCACACACACGCTCTCTCACACACGCTCTCTCTCTCACACACGCTCTCTCTCACACACGCTCTCTCTCACACACGCTCTCTTTCACACACGCTCTCTCTCACACACGCTCTCTCTCACACACGCTCTCTCTCACACACGCTCTCTCTCACACACGCTCTCTCTCACACACGCTCTCTCTCACACACGCTCTCTCTCACACGCTCTCTCTCACACACGTCTATCTCACACACACACTCTCCCTCACACACGCTCTCTCTCACAAACGCTCTCTCTCACACGCGCTCTCTCTCACACACACTCTCTCACACACGCCCTCTCTCACACATGCACTCACTCTCACACATGAGCTCTGTCTCACACATGCACTCTCTCTTACACATGAACTCTGTCTCACACACGCACTCTCACCCGCCCTCTCTCACACACGCTCTCTCTCACACACTCACTCTCTCGCACACGCGCTCTCTCTAACACACGCACTCACTCTCGCACATGAGCTCTGTCTCACACATGCACTATCTCTTACACATGAACTCTCTCTCACACGCGCACTCTCTCTCACACGCACTCTCTCGCACACAGGCACTCTCTCTCGCACACACACTCTCTCTCTCACACACGCACTCTCTCTCACGCGCACTCTCTCTCACACGCGCACTCTGTCTCACACGCGCACTCTCTCTCACACACGCACCCTCTCTCGCACACGCACTCTCTCTCACACACGCACTCTCTCTCACACACGCACTCTCTCTCACACACGCACTCTCTCCAACACACGCACTCTCTCGCACACACGCACTCACTCGCACACATGCACTCTGTCACACACACGCACTCACTCTCACACATGCACTCTCTCTCACACACGCGCTCTCTTGCACACACGCACTCTCTCTTCACACACGCACTCTCTCCCACACACGCACTCACTCTCACACACGCACTAACTCTCACACATGCACTATCTCTCACACATGCACTATCTCTCTCACACGCACTCACTCTCATACACGCACTCACTCTCATACACGCACTCTCTCGCAGACACGCACTCTCCTCGCACACACGCATTCTCTCTCACACACGCACTTTCTCCCACAAACGCACTCTCTCGCACACACGCACTTACTCTCACACATGCACTCTCTCTCACACACGCACTCTCTCGCACACACGCACTCTCTCTGACCCGCGCTCTCTCTCAAACACGCACTCTCTCTCTCACACACGCACTTTCTCGCACACACGCACTCACTCTCACGCACTCTCTCGCACACACGCACTCACTCTCACGCACTCTCTCTCACACATGCACTCTCACCCACACATGCACTCTCTCCCACACACGCACTCACTCTCACACATGCACTCTCTCTCAAACACGCACTCTCTCGCACACACGCACTCTCTCTCACACACGCACTCTCTCCCACACACGCACTCTCTCCCACACACGCACTCACTCTCACACATGCACTTTCTCCCACACACGCACTCTCTCGCACACACGCACTCACTCTCATACACGCACTCACTCTCATACACGCACTCACTCTCACACATGCACTCTCTCTCACACATGCACTCGCTCTTTTACATGAGCTCTCTCTCACACACGCACTCTCTCTTACACATGAACTCTCTCTCACACATGCACACTCTCTCTCACACACGCTCTCTCTCTCACACACGCACTCTCTCTCACACACGCTCTCTCTCACACACGCTCTCCCTCACACACGCTCTCTCTCACACACGCTCTCTCTCACACACGCACTCTCTCTTACACATGAACTCTCTTTCACACATGCACACTCTCCCTCACACACGCTCTCTCTCACACACGCTCTCTCTCACACACGCTCTCTCTCACACACGCTCTCTCTCACACACGCTCTCTCTCACAAACGCACTCGCTCTCACACGCGCTCTCTCTCACACACGCGCTCTCTCTCACACACGCACTCTTTCTCACACAAGCACTCTGTCTCACACACGCACTCTCACTCACACACGCACTCTCACACACGCTCTCTCTCTCACACACGCTCTCTCTCTCACACACACTCTATCTCGCACACACACTCTCCCTCACACAGCTCTCTCACAAACGCACTCGCTCTCACACGCGTTCTCTCTCACACACGCACTCTCTCTCACACACGCACTCTGTCTCACACACGCACTCTCACTCACACACGCACTCTCACACACGCTCTCTCTCTCACACACGCTCTCTCTCTCACACAGGCTCTCTCTCACACACACTCTATCTCACACACACACTCTCCCTCACACAGCTCTCTCACACACGCACTCTCTCTCACACATGCACTCACTCTCACACATGAGCTCTGTCTCACACATGCACTCTCTCTTACACATGAACTCTGTCTCACACACGCACTCTCACACGCCCTCTCTCACACACGCTCTCTCTCACACACACTCTCTCTCACACACGCTCTCTCTCACACACGCTCTCTCTCACACACGCTCTCTCTCACACACGCACTCACTCTCACACATAAGCTCTGTCTCACACACGCACCCTCTCTCACACACGCACTCTCTCTCACACGCGCACTCTCTCTCACACACGCACTCTCTCGCACACACACACTCTCTCTCACACACGCACTCTCTCTCACACACGCTCTCTCTCTGACCCACGCTCTCTCTCTCACCCACGCTCTCTCTCTCACCCACGCTCTCTCTCTCACCCACGCTCTCTCTCTCACCCACGCTCTCTCTCTCACCCACGCTCTCTCTCTCACCCACGCTCTCTCTCTCACCGACGCTCTCTCTCTCACACACGCTCTCTCTCAGAAACGCTGTCTCTCACACACGCTCTCTCTCACACATGCACTCACTCTCACACATGAGCTCTGTCTCACACATGCACTCTCTCTTACACATGAACTCTGTCTCACACACGCACTCTCACACGCCCTCTCTCACACACGCTCTCTCTCACACACTCACTCTCTCGCACTCGCGCTCTCTCTCACACACGCACTCACTCTCACACATGAGCTCTGTCTCACACATGCACTATCTCTTACACATGAACTCTCTCTCACACGCGCACTCTCTCTCACACACGCACTCTCTCGCACACAGGCACTCTCTCTCACACACACACTCTCTCTCTCACACACGCTCTCTCTCGCACACACGCACTCTCTCCCACACACGCACTCTCTCGTACACATGAACTCTCTCTCACACGCTCTCTCTCACACATGCACTCACTCTCACACATGAGCTCTGTCTCACACATGCACAATCTCTCACACACGCACTCACTTTTGCACACGCACTCTCTCGCACACACGCACTCTCTCGCACACCCGCACTCTCTCGCACACACGCACTCTCTCGCACACACGCACTCTCTCGCACACACGCACTCTCTCGCACACACGCACTCTCTCACAAACGCACTTTCTCCCACACACGCACTCTCTCGCACACACGCACTCTCTCGCACACACGCACTCTCTCGCACACACGCACTCTCTCGCACACACGCACTCTCTCGCACACACGCACTCCCTCGCACACACGCACTCCCTCGCACACACGCACTCTCTCGCACACACGCACTCACTCTCACACATGCACTCTCTCTCACAAACGCACTCTCTCGCCCGCACGCACTCTCTCGCACACACGCACTCTCTCTCACACACGCACTCTCTCCAACACACGCACTCTCTCGCACACACGCATTCTCGCACACACGCTCTCACTCTCGCACACGCACTTTCTTGCACACACGAACTCTCTCGCACACACGCACTCTCTCGCACACACACACTCTCTCGCACACACGCACTCTCTCGCACACACGCACTCTCTCGCACACACACACTCACTCTCACACATGCGCTCTCTCTCACACATGCGCTCTCTCTCACACACGCACTCTCTCGCCAACACGTACTCTCTCGCACACACGCACTCTCTCGCACACACACACTCTCTCGCACACACGCACTCTCTCGCACACACGCACTCTCTCGCACACACGCACTCTCTCGCACACACGCACTCACTCTCACACATGGACTCTCACACACGCACTCTCTCGCCAACACGCACTCTCTCGCACACACGCACTCTCTCCAACACACGCACTCTCTCGCACACACGCACTCTCTCGCACACACGCACTCTCTCGCACACACGCACTCTCTCGCACACACGCACTCTCTCGCACACACACACTCACTCTCACACATGCGCTCTCTCTCACACACGCACTCTCTCGCCAACACGTACTCTCTCGCACACACGCACTCTCTCGCACACACACACTCTCTCGCACACACGCACTCTCTCGCACACACGCACTCTCTCGCACACACGCACTCACTTTCACACATGCACTCTCTCTCACACACGCACTCTCTCGCCAACACGCACTCTCTCGCACACACGCACTCTCTCCAACACACGCACTCTCTCGCACACGCGCTCTCTCACACACGCTCTCTCTCTCACACACGCTCTCTCTCTCACACACGCTCTATCTCTCACACACGCACTCTATCTCACACGCACTCTCTCTCACACGCTCTCTCTCACACGCTCTCTCTCACACTCGCACTCTCTCACACGCACTCACTCTCAAACATGCACTCTCTCTCACACACGCTCTCTCTCTAGCACACACATTCACTCTCACACACGCACTCTCTCTCACAGACGCTCACTCTCACACACGCACTCACTCTCACACATGCACTCGCTCTTTTACATGAACTCTCTCTCACACACGCACTGTCTCACTCATGAACTCACTCTTTCATGTGCACGCACTCTCACACACGCACTCACTCACATGCACTCTCTCTCACACACGCACTCTCTCACTCATGAACTCACTCTTTCATGTGCACGCACTCTCACACACGCACTCACTCACATGCACTCTCTCTCACACACGCACTCTCTCTCTCACACACGCTCTCTCTCCCACACACACACGCACTCTCTCGCACACACGCACTCTCTCGCACACACACACTCACTCTCACACATGCACTCTCTCGCACACACGCACTCTCTCGCACACACGCACTCTCTCGCACACACGCACTCTCTCGCACACACGCACTCTCTCACACACACGCACTCACTCTCACACACGCACTCTCTCGCCCACACGCACTCTCTCGCACACATGCACTCCCTCTCACACACGCACTCTCTCGCACACACGCACTCTCTCGCACACACGCACTCTCTCGCACGCACGCACTCTCTCGCACACACGCACTCACTCTCACACATGCACTCTCTCGCACACACGCGCTCTCTCGCACACACGCACTCTCTCTCACACACGCACTCTCTCCCACACACGCACTCACTCTCACACACGCACTATCTCTCACACATGCACTATCCCTCACACAGGCACTCACTCTCATAAGCGCACTCTCTCGCAGACACGCACTCTCCTCGCACACAGTAATTCTCTCTCACACACGCACTTTCTCTAACAAACGCACTCTCTCGCACACACGCACTTACTCTCACACATGCACTCTCTCTCACACATGCACTCTCTCGCACACATGCACTCTCTCTCACACGCACTCTCTCTCACACACGCACTCTCTCTGACCAACGCTCTCTCTCTCACCCACGCTCTCTCTCTCACCCACGCTCTCTCTCTCACCCACGCTCTCTCTCTCACCCACGCTCTCTCTCTCACCCACGCTCTCTCTCTCACCGACGCTCTCTCTCTCACACACGCTCTCTCTCAGAAACGCTGTCTCTCACACACGCTCTCTCTCACACATGCACTCACTCTCACACATGAGCTCTGTCTCACACATGCACTCTCTCTTACACATGAACTCTGTCTCACACACGCACTCTCACACGCCCTCTCTCACACACGCTCTCTCTCACACACTCACTCTCTCGCACTCGCGCTCTCTCTCACACACGCACTCACTCTCACACATGAGCTCTGTCTCACACATGCACTATCTCTTACACATGAACTCTCTCTCACACGCGCACTCTCTCACACACGCACTCTCTCGCACACAGGCACTCTCTCTCACACACACACTCTCTCTCTCACACACGCTCTCTCTCGCACACACGCACTCTCTCCCACACACGCACTCTCTCGTACACATGAACTCTCTCTCACACGCTCTCTCTCACACATGCACTCACTCTCACACATGAGCTCTGTCTCACACATGCACAATCTTTCACACACGCACTCACTTTTGCACACGCACTCTCTCGCACACACGCACTCTCTCGCACACCCGCACTCTCTCGCACACACTCACTCTCTCGCACACACGCACTCTCTCGCACACACGCACTCTCTCGCACACACGCACTCTCTCACAAACGCACTTTCTCCCACACACGCACTCTCTCGCGCACACGCACTCTCTCGCACACACGCACTCTCTCGCACACACGCACTCTCTCGCACACACGCACTCTCTCGCACACACGCACTCTCTCGCACACACGCACTCTTTCGCACACACGCACTCCCTCGCACACACGCACTCCCTCGCACACACGCACTCTCTCGCACACACGCACTCACTCTCACACATGCACTCTCTCTCACAAACGCACTCTCTCGCCCGCACGCACTCTCTCGCACACACGCACTCTCTCTCACACACGCACTCTCTCCAACACACGCACTCTCTCGCACACACGCATTCTCGCACACACGCTCTCACTCTCGCACACGCACTTTCTTGCACACACGAACTCTCTCGCACACACGCACTCTCTCGCACACACACACTCTCTCGCACACACGCACTCTCTCGCACACACGCACTCTCTCGCACACACACACTCACTCTCACACATGCGCTCTCTCTCACACACGCACTCTCTCGCCAACACGTACTCTCTCGCACACACGCACTCTCTCGCACACACACACTCTCTCGCACACACGCACTCTCTCGCACACACGCACTCTCTCGCACACACGCACTCTCTCGCACACACGCACTCACTCTCACACATGCACTCTCTCTCACACACGCACTCTCTCGCCAACACGCACTCTCTCGCCAACACGCACTCTCTCGCACACACGCACTCTCTCCAACACACGCACTCTCTCCAACACACGCACTCTCTCGCACACACGCACTCTCTCGCACACACGCACTCTCTCGCACACACGCACTCTCTCGCACACACACACTCACTCTCACACATGCGCTCTCTCTCACACACGCACTCTCTCGCCAACACGTACTCTCTCGCACACACGCACTCTCTCGCACACACACACTCTCTCGCACACACGCACTCTCTCGCACACACGCACTCTCTCGCACACACGCACTCTCTCGCACACACGCACTCACTTTCACACATGCACTCTCTCTCACACACGCACTCTCTCGCCAACACGCACTCTCTCGCACACACGCACTCTCTCCAACACACGCACTCTCTCGCACACGCGCTCTCTCACACACGCTCTCTCTCTCACACACGCTCTCTCTCTCACACACGCTCTATCTCTCACACACGCACTCTATCTCACACGCACTCTCTCTCACACGCTCTCTCTCACACTCGCACTCTCTCTAGCACACACATTCACTCTCACACACGCACTCTCTCTCACAGACGCTCACTCTCACACACGCACTCACTCTCACACATGCACTCGCTCTTTTACATGAACTCTCTCTCACACACGCACTGTCTCACTCATGAACTCACTCTTTCATGTGCACGCACTCTCACACACGCACTCACTCACATGCACTCTCTCTCACACACGCACTCTCTCACTCATGAACTCACTCTTTCATGTGCACGCACTCTCACACACGCACTCACTCACATGCACTCTCTCTCACACACGCACTCTCTCTCTCACACACGCTCTCTCTCCCACACACACACGCACTCTCTCGCACACACGCACTCTCTCGCACACACGCACTCACTCTCACACATGCACTCTCTCGCACACACGCACTCTCTCGCACACACGCACTCTCTCGCACACACGCACTCTCTCGCACACACGCACTCTCTCACACACACGCACTCGCTCTCACACACGCACTCTCTCGCCCACACGCACTCTCTCGCACACATGCACTCCCTCTCACACACGCACTCTCTCCAACACACGCATTCTCTCGCACACACGCACTCTCTCGCACACACGCACTCTCTCGCACACACGCACTCACTCTCACACATGCACTCTCTCGCACACACGCGCTCTCTCGCACACACGCACTCTCTCTCACACACGCACTCTCTCCCACACACGCACTCACTCTCACACACGCACTATCTCTCACACATGCACTATCCCTCACACAGGCACTCACTCTCATAAGCGCACTCTCTCGCAGACACGCACTCTCCTCGCACACACGCATTCTCTCTCACGCACTCTCTCTCACACATGCACTCTCACCCACACATGCACTCTCTCCCACACACGCACTCACTCTCACACATGCACTCTCTCTCAAACACGCACTCTCTCTCAAACACGCACTCTCTCGCACACACGCACTCTCTCTCACACATGCACTCTCTCCCACACACGCACTCTCTCCCACACACGCACTCTCTCCCACACACGCACTCTCTCCCACACACGCACTCTCTCCCACACACGCACTCTCTCCCACACACGCACTCTCTCCCACACACGCACTCACTCTCACACACGCACTTTCTCTCACACACGCACTCACTCTCACACACGCACTCTCTCGCAGACACGCACTCTCCTCGCACACACGCATTCTCTCTCACACACGCACATTCTCCCACACACGCACTCTCTCGCACACACGCACTCACTCTCATACACGCACTCTCTCTCACACTCGCACTCTCTCACACGCACTCACTCTCACACATGCACTCTCTCTCACACCGCACTCTCTCTGACACCCTCTCTCTCACACTCGCACTCTCTCACATGCACTCACTCTCACACATGCACTCTCTCTCACACATGCTCTCTCTCTCGCACACGCATTCACTCTCGCACACGCATTCACTCTCTCACACGCACTCACTCTCACACATGCACTCACTCTCACACATGCACTCGCTCTTTTACATGAACTCTCTCGCACACACGCACTCGCTCTCACACACGCACTCTCTCGCCCGCACGCATTCTCTCGCACACACGCACTCCCTCTCACACACGCACTCTCTCCAACACACGCACTCTCTCGCACACACGCACTCTGTCACACACACGTACTCACTCTCACACATGCACTCTCTCTCACACACGCGCTCTCTCGCACACACGCACCCTCTCTCACATAAGCACTCTCTCCCACACACGCACTCACTCTCACACACGCACTATCTCTCACACATGCACTATCTCTCACACATGCACTCTCTCCCACACACGCACTCTCTCCCACACACGCACTCTCTCCCACACACGCACTCTCTCCCACACACGCACTCTCTCCCACACACGCACTCTCTCCCACACACGCACTCACTCTCACACACGCACTTTCTCTCACACACGCACTCACTCTCACACACGCACTCTCTCGCAGACACGCACTCTCCTCGCACACACGCATTCTCTCTCACACACGCACATTCTCCCACACACGCACTCTCTCGCACACACGCACTCACTCTCATACACGCACTCTCTCTCACACTCGCACTCTCTCACACGCACTCACTCTCACACATGCACTCTCTCTCACACCGCACTCTCTCTGACACCCTCTCTCTCACACTCGCACTCTCTCACACGCACTCAGTCTCACACACGCACTCTCTCTCAAACACGCACTCACTCTCACACATGCACTCTCTCTCAAACAAACACTCTCTCTCAAACAAACACTCTCTCTCAAACACGCACTCTCTCGCACACACGCACTCTCTCTCACACATGCACTCTCTCTCACACATGCACTCTCTCCCAGACACGCACTCTCGCCCACACACGCACTCACTCTCACACACGCACTCTCTCGCAGACACGCACTCTCCTCGCACACACGCATTCTCTCTCACACACGCACATTCTCCCACACACGCACTCTCTCGCACACACGCACTAACTCTCATCTTCGCACTCTCTCTCACACTCGCACTCTCTCACACGCACTCACTCTCACACATGCACTCTCTCTCACACCGCACTCTCACTGACACCCTCTCTCTCACACTCGCACTCTCTCACACGCACTCACTCTCACACATGCACTCTCTCTCACACATGCTCTCTCTCTCGCACACGCATTCACTCTCGCACACGCATTCACTCTCACACACGCATTCACTCTCACACACGCACTCTCTCACCCATGCACTCACTCTCACACATGCACTCGCTCTTTTACATGAACTCTCTCGCACACACGCACTCGCTCTCACACACGCACTCTCTCGCCCACACGCACTCTCTCGCACACACGCACTCCCTCTCACACACGCACTCTCTCCAACACACGCACTCTCTCGCACACACGCACTCTGTCACACACACGCACTCACTCTCACACATGCACTCTCTCTCACACACGCGCTCTCTCGCACACACGCACTCTCTCTCACACACGCACTATCTCTCACACAGGCACTCACTCTCATACGCGCGCACTCTCGCAGACACGCACTCACTCTCACGCACTCTCTCTCTCACACATGCACCCTCACCCACACATGCACTCTCTCCCACACACGCACTCACTCACACACGCACTCACTCTCACACATGCACTCTCTCTCAAACACGCACTCTCTCTCAAACACGCACTCTCTCTCACACACGCACTCTCTCTCACACATGCACTCTCTCCCACACACGCACTCTCTCCCACACACGCACTCTCTCCCACACACGCACTCTCTCCCACACACGCACTCTCTCCCACACACGCACTCTCTCCCACACACGCACCCACTCTCACACACGCACTTTCTCTCACACACGCACTCACTCTCACACACGCACTCTCTCGCAGACACGCACTCTCATCGCACATGCACTCACTCTCACACATGAGCTGTGTCTCACACATGCACTCTCTCTTACACATGAACTCCGTCTCACACACGCACTCTCACACACGCACTCTCACACGCCCTCTCTCACACACGCTCTCTCTCACACACGCTCTCTCTCACACACTCACTCTCTCACACGCGCACTCTCTCTCACACACGCACTCTCTCGCACACAGGCACTCTCTCTCTCACACACACACACTCTCTCTCTCACACACGCACTCTTTTTCACACGCACTCTGTCTCACACACGCACTCTCTCTCACACACGCACCCTCTCTCACACACGCACTCTCTCTCACACACGCACTCTCTCGCACACAGGCACTCTCTCTCTCACACACACACACTCTCTCTCTCACACACGCACTCTTTTTCACACGCACTCTGTCTCACACACGCACTCTCTCTCACACACGCACCCTCTCTCACACACGCACTCTCTCACACACGCACTTTCTCCCACAAACGCACTCTCTCGCACACGCACTTACTCTCACACATGCACTCTCTCTCACCCATGCACTCTCTCGCACACATGCACTCTCTCTCACCCGCGATCTCTCTCACACACGCACTCTCTCTCACACACGCAATCTCTCGCATACACACACTCACTCTCACGCACTCTCTCTCACACATGCACTCTCACCCACACATGCACTCTCTCCCACACACGCACTCACTCTCACACATGCACTCTCTCTCAAACACGCACTCTCTCTCAAACACGCACTCTCTTGCACACACGCACTCTCTCTCACACATGCACTCTCTCCCACACACGCACTCTCTCCCACACACGCACTCTCTCCCACACACGCACTCTCTCCCACACACGCACTCTCTCCCACACACGCACTCTCTCCCACACACGCACTCTCTCCCACACACGCACTCTCTCCCACACACGCACTCACTCTCACACACGCACTCACTCTCACACACGCACTCTCTCGCAGACACGCACTCTCCTCGCACACACGCATTCTCTCTCACACACGCACATTCTCCCACACACGCACTCTCTCGCACACACGCACTCACTCTCATACACGCACTCTCTCACACGCACTCACTCTCACACATGCACTCTCTCACACACCGCACTCTCTCTGACACCCTCTCTCTCACACTCGCACTCTCTCACACGCACTCACTCTCACACATGCACTCACTCTCACACATGCACTCGCTCTTTTACATGAACTCTCTCTCACACACGCATTCTCTCACACATGCACTCGCTCTCACACATGCACTCGCTCTTTTACATGAACTCTCTCGCACACACGCACTCGCTCTCACACACGCACTCTCTCGCCCACACGCACTCTCTCGCCCACACGCACTCTCTCGCACACACGCACTCCCTCTCACACACGCACTCTCTCCAACACACGCACTCTCTCGCACACACGCACTCTGTCACACACACGCACTCTGTCACACACACGCACTCACTCTCACACATGCACTCTCTCTCACACACGCACTCTCTCCCACACACGCACTCACTCTCACACACGCACTATCTCTCACACATGCACTATCTCTCACACATGCACTCTCTCCCACACACGCACTCTCTCCCACACACGCACTCTCTCCCACACACGCACTCTCTCCCACACACGCACTCTCTCCCACACACGCACTCTCTCCCACACACGCACTCACTCTCACACACGCACTCTCTCTCACACACGCACTCACTCTCACACACGCACTCTCTCGCAGACACGCACTCTCCTCGCACACACGCACTCTCTCCCACACACGCACTCTCTCCCACACACGCACTCACTCTCACACACGCACTATCTCTCACACATGCACTATCTCTCACACATGCACTCTCTCCCACACACGCACTCACTCACACACGCACTCACTCTCACACATGCACTCTCTCTCAAACACGCACTCTCTCTCAAACACGCACTCTCTCTCACACACGCACTCTCTCTCACACACGCACTCTCTCTCACACATGCACTCTCTCCCACACACGCACTCTCTCCCACACACGCACTCTCTCCCACACACGCACTCTCTCCCACACACGCACTCTCTCCCACACACGCACTCTCTCCCACACACGCACCCACTCTCACACACGCACTTTCTCTCACACACGCACTCACTCTCACACACGCACTCTCTCGCAGACACGCACTCTCATCGCACATGCACTCACTCTCACACATGAGCTGTGTCTCACACATGCACTCTCTCTTACACATGAACTCCGTCTCACACACGCACTCTCACACACGCACTCTCACACGCCCTCTCTCACACACGCTCTCTCTCACACACGCTCTCTCTCACACACTCACTCTCTCACACGCGCACTCTCTCTCACACACGCACTCTCTCGCACACAGGCACTCTCTCTCTCACACACACACACTCTCTCTCTCACACACGCACTCTTTTTCACACGCACTCTGTCTCACACACGCACTCTCTCTCACACACGCACCCTCTCTCACACACGCACTCTCTCTCACACACGCACTCTCTCGCACACAGGCACTCTCTCTCTCACACACACACACTCTCTCTCTCACACACGCACTCTTTTTCACACGCACTCTGTCTCACACACGCACTCTCTCTCACACACGCACCCTCTCTCACACACGCACTCTCTCACACACGCACTTTCTCCCACAAACGCACTCTCTCGCACACGCACTTACTCTCACACATGCACTCTCTCTCACCCATGCACTCTCTCGCACACATGCACTCTCTCTCACCCGCGATCTCTCTCACACACGCACTCTCTCTCACACACGCAATCTCTCGCATACACACACTCACTCTCACGCACTCTCTCTCACACATGCACTCTCACCCACACATGCACTCTCTCCCACACACGCACTCACTCTCACACATGCACTCTCTCTCAAACACGCACTCTCTCTCAAACACGCACTCTCTTGCACACACGCACTCTCTCTCACACATGCACTCTCTCCCACACACGCACTCTCTCCCACACACGCACTCTCTCCCACACACGCACTCTCTCCCACACACGCACTCTCTCCCACACACGCACTCTCTCCCACACACGCACTCTCTCCCACACACGCACTCTCTCCCACACACGCACTCACTCTCACACACGCACTCACTCTCACACACGCACTCTCTCGCAGACACGCACTCTCCTCGCACACACGCATTCTCTCTCACACACGCACATTCTCCCACACACGCACTCTCTCGCACACACGCACTCACTCTCATACACGCACTCTCTCACACGCACTCACTCTCACACATGCACTCTCTCACACACCGCACTCTCTCTGACACCCTCTCTCTCACACTCGCACTCTCTCACACGCACTCACTCTCACACATGCACTCACTCTCACACATGCACTCGCTCTTTTACATGAACTCTCTCTCACACACGCATTCTCTCACACATGCACTCGCTCTCACACATGCACTCGCTCTTTTACATGAACTCTCTCGCACACACGCACTCGCTCTCACACACGCACTCTCTCGCCCACACGCACTCTCTCGCACACACGCACTCCCTCTCACACACGCACTCTCTCCAACACACGCACTCTCTCGCACACACGCACTCTGTCACACACACGCACTCTGTCACACACACGCACTCACTCTCACACATGCACTCTCTCTCACACACGCACTCTCTCCCACACACGCACTCACTCTCACACACGCACTATCTCTCACACATGCACTATCTCTCACACATGCACTCTCTCCCACACACGCACTCTCTCCCACACACGCACTCTCTCCCACACACGCACTCTCTCCCACACACGCACTCTCTCCCACACACGCACTCTCTCCCACACACGCACTCACTCTCACACACGCACTCTCTCTCACACACGCACTCACTCTCACACACGCACTCTCTCGCAGACACGCACTCTCCTCGCACACACGCACTCTCTCCCACACACGCACTCTCTCCCACACACGCACTCACTCTCACACACGCACTATCTCTCACACATGCACTATCTCTCACACATGCACTCTCTCCCACACACGCACTCTCTCCCACACACGCACTCTCTCCCACACACGCACTCTCTCCCACACACGCACTCTCTCCCACACACGCACTCTCTCCCACACACGCACTCACTCTCACACACGCACTCACTCTCACACACGCACTCTCTCTCACACACGCACTCACTCTCACACACGCACTCACTCTCATACACGCACTCACTCTCACACACGCACTCTCTCCCACACACGCACTCACTCTCACACACGCACTCACTCTCATACACGCACTCCCTCTCACACTCGCACTCTCTCACACGCACTCACTCTCACACATGCACTCTCTCTCACACATGCTCTCTCTCTCGCACACGCATTCACTCTCGCACACGCATTCACTCTCTCACACGCACTCTCTCACCCATGCACTCACTCTCACACATGCACTCACTCTCACACATGCACCCGCTCTTTTACATGAACTCTCTCGCGCACACGCACTCGCTCTCACACACGCACTCTCTCGCCCACACGCACTCTCTCGCACACACGCACTCCCTCTCACACACGCACTCTGTCACACCCACGCACTCACTCTCACACATGCACTCTCTCTCACATATGCGCTCTCTCGCACACACGCACTCTCACACACGCACTCTCTCCCACACACGCACTCACTCTCACACACGCACTCTCTCCCACACACGCACTCTCTCCCACACACGCACTCTCTCCCACACACGCACTCTCTCCCACACACGCACTCACTCTCACACACGCACTTTCTCTCACACACGCACTCACTCTCACACACGCACTCTCTCGCAGACACGCACTCTCCTCGCACACACGCATTCTCTCTCACACACGCACATTCTCCCACACACGCACTCTCTCGCACACACGCACTCACTCTCATACACGCACTCTCTCTCACACTCGCACTCTCTCACACGCACTCACTCTCACACATGCACTCTCTCTCACACCGCACTCTCTCTGACACCCTCTCTCTCACACTCGCACTCTCTCACATGCACTCACTCTCACACATGCACTCTCTCTCACACATGCTCTCTCTCTCGCACACGCATTCACTCTCGCACACGCATTCACTCTCTCACACGCTCTCTCTCACACATGCACTCACTCTCACACATGCACTCGCTCTTTTACATGAACTCTCTCGCACACACGCACTCGCTCTCACACACGCACTCTCTCGCCCACACGCACTCTCTCGCACACACGCACTCCCTCTCACACACGCACTCTCTCCAACACACGCACTCTCTCGCACACACGCACTCTGTCACACACACGTACTCACTCTCACACATGCACTCTCTCTCACACACGCGCTCTCTCGCACACACGCACCCTCTCTCACATACGCACTCTCTCGCCCACACGCACTCTCTCGCCCACACGCACTCTCTCGCACACACGCACTCCCTCTCACACACGCACTCTGTCACACACACGCACTCACTCTCACACATGCACTCTCTCTCACATATGCGCTCTCTCGCACACACGCACTCTCACACACGCACTCTCTCCCACACACGCACTCACTCTCACACACACGCACTATCTCTCACACATGCACTATCTCTCACACAGGCACTCACTCTCATACGCGCACTCTCTCTCACACATGCACTCGCTCTTTTACATGAACTCTCTCTCACACACGCATTCTCTCACACATGCACTCGCTCTCACACATGCACTCGCTCTTTTACATGAACTCTCTCGCACACACGCACTCGCTCTCACACACGCACTCTCTCGCCCACACGCACTCTCTCGCACACACGCACTCCCTCTCACACACGCACTCTCTCCAACACACGCACTCTCTCGCACACACGCACTCTGTCACACACACGCACTCTGTCACACACACGCACTCACTCTCACACATGCACTCTCTCTCACACACGCACTCTCTCCCACACACGCACTCACTCTCACACACGCACTATCTCTCACACATGCACTATCTCTCACACATGCACTCTCTCCCACACACGCACTCTCTCCCACACACGCACTCTCTCCCACACACGCACTCTCTCCCACACACGCACTCTCTCCCACACACGCACTCTCTCCCACACACGCACTCACTCTCACACACGCACTCTCTCTCACACACGCACTCACTCTCACACACGCACTCTCTCGCAGACACGCACTCTCCTCGCACACACGCACTCTCTCCCACACACGCACTCTCTCCCACACACGCACTCACTCTCACACACGCACTATCTCTCACACATGCACTATCTCTCACACATGCACTCTCTCCCACACACGCACTCTCTCCCACACACGCACTCTCTCCCACACACGCACTCTCTCCCACACACGCACTCTCTCCCACACACGCACTCTCTCCCACACACGCACTCACTCTCACACACGCACTCACTCTCACACACGCACTCTCTCTCACACACGCACTCACTCTCACACACGCACTCACTCTCATACACGCACTCACTCTCACACACGCACTCTCTCCCACACACGCACTCACTCTCACACACGCACTCACTCTCATACACGCACTCCCTCTCACACTCGCACTCTCTCACACGCACTCACTCTCACACATGCACTCTCTCTCACACATGCTCTCTCTCTCGCACACGCATTCACTCTCGCACACGCATTCACTCTCTCACACGCACTCTCTCACCCATGCACTCACTCTCACACATGCACTCACTCTCACACATGCACCCGCTCTTTTACATGAACTCTCTCGCGCACACGCACTCGCTCTCACACACGCACTCTCTCGCCCACACGCACTCTCTCGCACACACGCACTCCCTCTCACACACGCACTCTGTCACACCCACGCACTCACTCTCACACATGCACTCTCTCTCACATATGCGCTCTCTCGCACACACGCACTCTCACACACGCACTCTCTCCCACACACGCACTCACTCTCACACACGCACTCTCTCCCACACACGCACTCTCTCCCACACACGCACTCTCTCCCACACACGCACTCACTCTCACACACGCACTTTCTCTCACACACGCACTCACTCTCACACACGCACTCTCTCGCAGACACGCACTCTCCTCGCACACACGCATTCTCTCTCACACACGCACATTCTCCCACACACGCACTCTCTCGCACACACGCACTCACTCTCATACACGCACTCTCTCTCACACTCGCACTCTCTCACACGCACTCACTCTCACACATGCACTCTCTCTCACACCGCACTCTCTCTGACACCCTCTCTCTCACACTCGCACTCTCTCACATGCACTCACTCTCACACATGCACTCTCTCTCACACATGCTCTCTCTCTCGCACACGCATTCACTCTCGCACACGCATTCACTCTCTCACACGCTCTCTCTCACACATGCACTCACTCTCACACATGCACTCGCTCTTTTACATGAACTCTCTCGCACACACGCACTCGCTCTCACACACGCACTCTCTCGCCCACACGCACTCTCTCGCACACACGCACTCCCTCTCACACACGCACTCTCTCCAACACACGCACTCTCTCGCACACACGCACTCTGTCACACACACGTACTCACTCTCACACATGCACTCTCTCTCACACACGCGCTCTCTCGCACACACGCACCCTCTCTCACATACGCACTCTCTCCCACACACGCACTCTCTCGCCCACACGCACTCTCTCGCACACACGCACTCCCTCTCACACACGCACTCTGTCACACACACGCACTCACTCTCACACATGCACTCTCTCTCACATATGCGCTCTCTCGCACACACGCACTCTCACACACGCACTCTCTCCCACACACGCACTCACTCTCACACACACGCACTATCTCTCACACATGCACTATCTCTCACACAGGCACTCACTCTCATACGCGCACTCTCTCGCAGACACGCACTCTCCTCGCACACACGCATTCTCTCTCACACACGCACTTTCTCCCACAAACGCACTCTCTCGCACACACGCACTTACTCTCACACATGCACTCTCTCTCACACACGCACTCTCTCGCACACATGCACTCTCTCTCACCCGCGATCTCTCTCACACACGCACTCACTCTCACACACGCAATCTCTCGCATACACGCACTCACTCTCACACACTCTCTCTCTCACACATGCACTCTCACCCACACATGCACTCTCTCCCACACACGCACTCACTCTCGCACATGCATTCTCTCTCAAACACGCACTCTCTCTCAAACACGCACTCTCTCGCACACACGCACTCTCTCTCACACATGCACTTTCTCCCACACACGCACTCTCTCCCACACACGCACTCTCTCCCACACACGCACTCTCTCCCACACACGCACTCTCTCGCCCACACGCACTCTCTCGCACACACGCACTCCCTCTCACACACGCACTCCCTCTCACACACGCACTCTCTCCAACACACGCACTCTCTCGCACACACGCACTCTGTCACACACACGCACTCACTCTCACACATGCACTCTCTCTCACACACGCACTCTCTCCCACACACGCACTCACTCTCACACACGCACTATCTCTCACACATGCACTATCTCTCACACATGCGCTCTCTCCCACACACGCACTCTCTCCCACACACGCACTCTCTCCCACACACGCACTCTCTCCCACACACGCACTCTCTCCCACACACGCACTCTCTCCCACACACGCACTCTCTCCCACACACGCACTCTCTCCCACACACGCACTGTCTCCCACACACGCACTCACTCTCACACATGCACTCTCTCTCACACACGCACTCACTCTCACACACGCACTCTCTCGCAGACACGCACTCTCCTCGCACACGCGCATTCTCTCTCACCCACGCACATTCTCCCACACACGCACTCTTTCGCACACACGCACTCTCTCACACACACGCACTCTCACACATGCACTCTCTCTGACACCCTCTCTCTCACACTCGCACTCTCTCACATGCACTCACTCTCATACACGCACTCTCTCTCACACACGCTCTCTCTCACACATGCACTCTCTCGCCCACACGCACTCTCTCGCACACACGCACTCCCTCTCACACACGCACTCTGTCACACACACGCACTCACTCTCACACATGCACTCTCTCTCACACACGCGCTCTCTCGCACACACGCACTCTCACACACGCACTCTCTCCCACACACGCACTCACTCTCACACACACGCACTATCTCTCACACATGCACTATCTCTCACACAGGCACTCACTCTCATACGCGCACTCTCTCGCAGACACGCACTCTCCTCGCACACACGCATTCTCTCTCACACACGCATTCTCTCTCACACACGCACTCTCTCGCACACACGCACTCTCTCGCACACACGCACTCTCTCGCACACACGCACTCTCTCGCACACACGCACTCTCTCGCACACACGCACTCTCTCGCACACACGCACTCTCTCGCACACACGCACTCTCTCGCACACACGCACTCTCTCGCACACACGCACTCGCTCTCACACGCGCACTCTCTCCCACACACGCACTCACTCTCACACACGCACTATCTCTCACACATGCACTATCTCTCACACAGGCACTCACTCTCATAAGCGCACTCTCTCGCAGACACGCACTCTCCTCGCACACACGCATTCTCTCTCACACATGCACTTTCTCCCACAAACGCATCCGCTCGCACACACGCACTTACTCTCACACATGCACTCTCTCGCACACATGCACTCTCTCTCACCCGCGATCTCTCTCACACACGCACTCTCTCTCACACACGCAATCTCTCGCATACACGCACTCACTCTCACGCACTCTCTCTCACACATGCACTCTCACCCACACATGCACTCTCTCCCACACACGCACTCACTCTCACACATGCACTCTCTCTCAAACACGCACTCTCTCTCAAACACGCACTCTCTCGCACACACGCACTCTCTCTCACACACGCACTCTCTCTCACACATGCACTCTCTCCCACACACGCACTCACTCTCACACATGCACTATCTCTCACACAGGCACTCACTCTCATAAGCGCACTCTCTCGCAGACACGCACTCTCCTCGCACACACGCATTCTCTCTCACACATGCACTTTCTCCCACAAACGCATCCGCTCGCACACACGCACTTACTCTCACACATGCACTCTCTCGCACACATGCACTCTCTCTCACCCGCGATCTCTCTCACACACGCACTCTCTCTCACACACGCAATCTCTCGCATACACGCACTCACTCTCACGCACTCTCTCTCACACATGCACTCTCACCCACACATGCACTCTCTCCCACACACGCACTCACTCTCACACATGCACTCTCTCTCAAACACGCACTCTCTCTCAAACACGCACTCTCTCGCACACACGCACTCTCTCTCACACACGCACTCTCTCTCACACATGCACTCTCTCCCACACACGCACTCTCTCCCACACACGCACTCTCTCCCACACACGCACTCTCTCCCACACACGCACTCTCTCCCACACACGCACTCTCTCCCACACACGCACTCTCTCCCACACACGCACTCTCTCCCACACACGCACTCACTCTCACACACGCACTCTCTCTCACACACGCACTCACTCTCACACACGCACTCTCTCGCAGACACGCACTCTCCTCGCACACGCGCATTCTCTCTCACACACGCACATTCTCCCACACACGCACTCTCTCGCACACACGCACTCACTCTCATACACGCACTCTCTCTCACACTCGCACTCTCTCACACGCACTCACTCTCACACATGCACTCTCTCTCACACCGCACTCTCACTGACACCCTCTCTCTCACACTCGCACTCTCTCGCACGCACTCACTCTCACACATGCACTCTCTCTCACACATGCTCTCTCTCTCGCACACGCATTCACTCTCGCACACGCATTCACTCTCTCACACGCACTCTCTCACCCATGCACTCACTCTCACACATGCACTGGCTCTTTTACATGAAGTCTCTCTCACACACGCACTCTCTCTCTCACACACGCTCTCTCTCCCACACACACACTCTCTCTCTGACACACGCATTCACTCTCGCACACGCATTCACTCTCTCACACGCACTCTCTCACACATGCACTCACTCTCACACATGCACTCGCTCTTTTACATGAACTCTCTCGCACACACGCACTCGCTCTCACACACGCACTCTCTCGCCCACACGCACTCTCTCGCACACACGCACTCCCTCTCACACACGCACTCTCTCCAACACACGCACTCTCTCGCACACACGCACTCTGTCACACACACGCACTCACTCTCACACATGCACTCTCTCTCACACACGCGCTCTCTCGCACACATGCACTCTCACACACGCACTCTCTCCCACACACGCACTCACTCTCACACACACGCACTATCTCTCACACATGCACTATCTCTCACACAGGCACTCACTCTTATACGCGCACTCTCTCGCAGACACGCACTCTCCTCGCACACACGCATTCTCTCTCACACACGCACTTTCTCCCACAAACGCACTCTCTCGCACACACGCACTTACTCTCACACATGCACTCTCTCTCACACACGCACTCTCTCGCACACATGCACTCTCTCTCACCCGCGATCTCTCTCACACACGCACTCACTCTCACACACGCAATCTTTCGCATACACAAACTCACTCTCACGCACTCTCTCTCTCACACATGCACTCTCACCCACACATGCACTCTCTCCCACACACGCACTCACTCTCGCACATGCACTCTCTCTCAAACACTCACTCTCTCTCAAACACGCACTCTCTCGCACACACGCACTCTCTCTCACACATGCACTCTCTCCCACACACGCACTCTCTCCCACACACGCACTCTCTCCCACACACGCACTCTCTCCCACGCACGCACTCTCTCGCCCACACGCACTCTCTCGCACACACGCACTCCCTCTCACACACGCACTCTCTCCAACAGACGCACTCTCTCGCACACACGCACTCTGTCACACACACGCACTCACTCTCACACATGCACTCTCTCACACACGCGCTCTCTAGCACACACGCACTCTCTCTCACACACGCACTCTCTCTCACACATGCACTATCTCTCACACAGGCACTCACTCTCATACGCGCACTCTCTCGCAGACACGCACTCTCCTCGCACACACGCATTCTCTCTCACACACGCACTTTCTCCCACAAACGCACTCTCTCGCACACACGCACTTACTCTCACACATGCACTCTCTCTCACACACGCACTCTCTCGCACACATGCACTCTCTCTCACCCGCGATCTCTCTCACACACGCACTCTCTCGCACACACGCACTCTCTCGCACACACGCACTCTCTCGCACACACGCACTCTCTCGCACACACGCACTCTCTCGCACACACGCACTCTCTCGCACACACGCACTCTCTCGCACACACGCACTCTCTCGCACACACGCACTCTCTCGCACACACGCTCTCGCTCTCACACACGCACTCCCTCTCACACACGCACTCTCTCACCCACACGCACTCTCTCGTACACACGCACTCTCTCTCACACACGCACTCTCTCCAACACACGCACTCTCTCGCACACACGCACTCTCTCGCACACACGCACTCTCTCGCACACACGCACTCACTCGCACACACGCACACTGTCACGCACACGCGCTCTCTTGCACACACGCACTCTCTCTCACACACGCACTCTCTCCCACACACGCACTCACTCTCACACACGCACTATCTCTCACACATGCACTATCTCTCTCACACGCACTCACTCTCATACACGCACTCACTCTCATACACGCACTCTCTCGCAGACACGCACTCTCCTCGCACACGCATTCTCTCTCACACACGCACTTTCTCCCACAAACGCACTCTCTCGCACACACGCACTTACTCTCACACATGCACTCTCTCTCACACACGCACTCTCTCGCACACACGCACTCTCTCTCACCCGCGCTCTCTCTCAAACACGCACTCTCTCTCTCAAACACGCACTCTCTCTCTCACACACGCACTCTCTCGCACACACGCACTCACTCTCACGCACTCTCTCTCACACATGCACTCTCACCCACACATGCACTCTCTCCCACACACGCACTCACTCTCACACATGCACTCTCACACACGCTCTCTCTCTCACACACGCACTCACTCTCACACACGCACTCTCTCTCAAACACGCACTCTCTCTCAAACACGCACTCACTCTCACACATGCACTCTCTCTCAAACAAGCACTCTCTCGCACACACGCACTCTCTCTCACACACGCACTCTCTCTCACACACGCACTCACTCTCACACACGCACTCACTCTCACACACTCACTCTCTCGCAGACACGCACTCTCCTCGCACACACGCACATTCTCCCACACACGCACTCTCTCGCACACACGCACTCACTCTCATATACACACTCTCTCTCACACTCGCACTCTCTCACAAGCACTCACTCTCACACGTGCACTCTCTCTCACACCGCACTCTCTCTGACACCCTCTCTCACACACTCGCACTCTCTCACACGCACTCACTGTCACACATGCACTCTCTCTCACACATGCTCTCTCTCTCGCACACGCATTCACTCTCGCACACGCATTCACTCTCGCACACGCATTCACTCTCACACACGCACTCTCTCACACACGCATTCACTCTCACACATGCACTGGCTCTTTTACATGAAGTCTCTCTCACACACGCACTCTCTCACCCATGCACTCACTCTCACACATGCACTCGCTCTTTTACATGAACTCTCTCGCACACACGCACTCGCTCTCACACACGCACTCTCTCGCCCACACGCACTCTCTCGCACACACGCACTCTGTCACACACACGCACTCACTCTCACACATGCACTCTCTCTCACACACGCGCTCTCTCGCACACACGCACTCTCTCTCACACACGCACTCTCTCCCACACACGCACTCACTCTCACACACGCACTCTCTCGCACATGCACTCTCACCCACACATGCACTCTCTCCCACACACGCACTCACTCTCGCACATGCACTCTCTCTCAAACACGCACTCTCTCTCAAACACGCACTCTCTCGCACACACGCACTCTCTCTCACACATGCACTCTCTCCCACACACGCACTCTCTCCCACACACGCACTCTCTCCCACACACGCACTCTCTCCCACACACGCACTCTCTCCCACACACGCACTCTCTCGCCCACACGCACTCTCTCGCCCACACGCACTCCCTCTCACACACGCACTCTCTCCAACACACGCACTCTCTCGCACACACGCACTCTGTCACACACACGCACTCACTCTCACACATGCACTCTCTCTCACACACGCGCTCTCTAGCACACACGCACTCTCTCTCACACACGCACTCTCTCTCACACATGCACTATCTCTCACACAGGCACTCACTCTCATACGCGCACTCTCTCGCAGACACGCACTCTCCTCGCACACACACATTCTCTCTCACACACGCACTTTCTCCCATAAACGCACTCTCTCGCACACACGCACTTACTCTCACACATGCACTCTCTCTCACACACGCACTCTCTCGCACACAAGCACCCTCTCTCACCCGCGATCTCTCTCACACATGCACTCTCTCGCACACACGCACTCTCTCGCACACACGCACTCTCTCGCACACACGCACTCTCTCGCACACACGCACTCTCTCGCACACACGCACTCTCTCGCACACACGCACTCTTTCGCACACACGCACTCTCTCGCACACACGCACTCTCTCGCACACACGCTCTCGCTCTCACACACGCACTCCCTCTCACACACGCACTCTCTCACCCACACGCACTCTCTCGTACACACGCACTCTCTCTCACACACGCACTCTCTCCAACACACGCACTCTCTCGCACACACGCACTCTCTCGCACACACGCACTCTCTCGCACACACGCACTCACTCGCACACACGCACTCTGCCACGCACACGCGCTCTCTTGCACACACGCACTCTCTCTCACACACGCACTCTCTCCCACACACGCACTCACTCTCACACGCGCACTATCTCTCACACATGCACTATCTCTCTCACACGCACTCACTCTCATACACGCACTCACTCTCATACACGCACTCTCTCGCAGACACGCACTCTCTCTCACACACGCACTCTCTCCCACACACGCACTCACTCTCACACACGCACTCTCTCGCACATGCACTCTCACCCACACATGCACTCTCTCCCACACACGCACTCACTCTCGCACATGCACTCTCTCTCAAACACGCACTCTCTCTCAAACACGCACTCTCTCGCACACACGCACTCTCTCTCACACATGCACTCTCTCCCACACACGCACTCTCTCCCACACACGTACTCTCTCCCACACACGCACTCTCTCCCACACACGCACTCTCTCGCCCACACGCACTCTCTCGCCCACACGCACTCTCTCGCACACACGCACTCCCTCTCACACACGCACTCTCTCCAACACACGCACTCTCTCGCACACACGCACTCTGTCACACACACGCACTCACTCTCACACATGCACTCTCTCTCACACACGCGCTCTCTAGCACACACGCACTCTCTCTCACACACGCACTCTCTCTCACACAGGCACTCACTCTCATACGCGCACTCTCTCGCAGACACGCACTCTCCTCGCACACACGCATTCTCTCTCACACACGCACTTTCTCCCACAAACGCACTCTCTCGCACACACGCACTTACTCTCACACATGCACTCTCTCTCACACACGCACTCTCTCGCACACATGCACTCTCTCTCACCCGCGATCTCTCTCACACACGCACTCTCTCGCACACACGCACTCTCTCGCACACACGCACTCTCTCGCACACACGCACTCTCTCGCACACACGCACTCTCTCGCACACACGCACTCTCTCTCACACACGCACTCTCTCGCACACACGCACTCTCTCGCACACACGCACTCTCTCGCACACACGCACTCTCTCGCACACACGCACTCTCTCGCACACACGCACTCTCTCGCACACACGCTCTCGCTCTCACACACGCACTCCCTCTCACACACGCACTCTCTCACCCACACGCACTCTCTCGTACACACGCACTCTCTCTCACACACGCACTCTCTCCAACACACGCACTCTCTCGCACACACGCACTCTCTCGCACACACGCACTCACTCGCACACACGCACTCTGTCACGCACACGCGCTCTCTTGCACACACGCACTCTCTCTCACACACGCACTCACTCTCACACACGCACTATCTCTCACACATGCACTATCTCTCTCACACGCACTCACTCTCATACACGCACTCACTCTCATACACGCACTCTCTCGCAGACACGCACTCTCCTCGCACACACGCATTCTCTCTCACACACGCACTTTCTCCCACAAACGCACTCTCTCGCACACACGCACTTACTCTCACACATGCACTCTCTCTCACACACGCACTCTCTCGCACACACGCACTCTCTCTCACCCGCGCTCTCTCTCAAACACGCACTCTCTCTCTCAAACACGCACTCTCTCTCTCACACACGCACTCTCTCGCACACACGCACTCACTCTCACGCACTCTCTCTCACACATGCACTCTCACCCACACATGCACTCTCTCCCACACACGCACTCACTCTCACACATGCACTCTCACACACGCTCTCTCTCTCACACACGCACTCACTCTCACACACGCACTCTCTCTCAAACACGCACTCACTCTCACACATGCACTCTCTCTCAAACAAGCACTCTCTCGCACACACGCACTCTCTCTCACACACGCACTCTCTCTCACACACGCACTCTCTCTCACACATGCACTCTCTCTCACACATGCACTCTCTCCCACACACGCACTCTCGCCCACACACGCACTCACTCTCACACACGCACTCACTCTCACACACGCACTCTCTCGCAGACACGCACTCTCCTCGCACACACGCACATTCTCCCACACACGCACTCTCTCGCACACACGCACTCACTCTCATATACGCACTCTCTCTCACACTCGCACTCTCTCAAAAGCACTCACTCTCACACGTGCACTCTCTCTCACACCGCACTCTCTCTGACACCCTCTCTCACACACTCGCAATCTCTCACACGCACTCACTCTCACACATGCACTCTCTCTCACACATGCTCTCTCTCTCGCACACGCATTCACTCTCGCACACGCATTCACTCTCGCACACGCATTCACTCTCACACACGCATTCACTCTCACACACGCATTCACTCTCACACACGCATTCACTCTCACACACGCACTCTCTCACCCATGCACTCACTCTCACACATGCACTCACTCTCACACATGCACTCGCTCTTTTACATGAACTCTCTCACACACGCACTCTCTCACCCATGCACTCACTCTCACACATGCACTCGCTCTTTTACATGAACTCTCTCGCACACACGCACTCGCTCTCACACACGCACTCTCTCGCCCACACGCACTCTCTCGCACACACGCACTCCCTCTCACACGCGCACTCTCTCCAACACACGCACTCTCTCGCACACACGCACTCTGTCACACACACGCACTCACTCTCACACATGCACTCTCTCTCACACCCGCGCTCTCTCGCACACACGCACTCTCTCTCACACACGCACTCTCTCGCACACACGCACTCTGTCACACACACGCACTCTGTCACACACACGCACTCACTCTCACACATGCACTCTCTCTCACACCCGCGCTCTCTCGCACACACGCACTCTCTCTCACACACGCACTCTCTCCCACACACGCACTCACTCTCATACGCGCACTCTCTCGCAGACACGCACTCACTCTCACGCACTCTCTCTCTCACACATGCACTCTCACCCACACATGCACTCTCTCCCACACACGCACTCACTCTCACACATGCACTCTCTCTCAAACACGCACTCTCTCTCAAACACGCACTCTCTCGCACACACGCACTCTCTCTCACACATGCACTCTCTCCCACACACGCACTCTCTCCCACACACGCACTCTCTCCCACACACGCACTCTCTCCCACACACGCACTCTCTCCCACACACGCACTCTCTCCCACACACGCACTTTCTCTCACACACGCACTCACTCTCACACACGCACTCTCTCGCAGACACGCACTCTCATCGCACATGCACTCACTCTCACACATGAGCTGTGTCTCACACATGCACTCTCTCTTACACATGAATTCCGTCTCACACACGCACTCTCACACACGCACTCTCACACACGCACTCTCACACGCCCTCTCTCACACACGCTCTCTCTCACACACGCTCTCTCTCACACGCACTCTCTCTCACACACGCACTCTCTCTCACACACGCACTCTCTCTCACACACGCACTCTCTCTCACACACGCACTCTCTCCCACACACGCACTCTCTCCCACACACGCACTCTCTCCCACACACGCACTCTCTCCCACACACGCACTCTCTCCCACACACGCACTTTCTCTCACACACGCACTCACTCTCACACACGCACTCTCTCGCAGACACGCACTCTCATCGCACATGCACTCACTCTCACACATGAGCTGTGTCTCACACATGCACTCTCTCTTACACATGAACTCCGTCTCACACACGCACTCTCACACACGCACTCTCACACGCCCTCTCTCACACACGCTCTCTCTCACACACGCTCTCTCTCACACACGCTCTCTCTCACACACTCACTCTCTCACACACGCTCTCTCTCTCACACACGCACCCTCTCTCACACACGCGCTCTCTCTCACACACGCACTCTCTCTCACACACGCACTCTCTCTCACACACGCACTCTCTCTCACACACGCACTGTCTCTCACACACGCACTCTCTCTCACACACGCACTCTCTCTCACACACGCACTCTCACACACGCTCTCTCTCTCACACACGCTCTCTCTCTCACCCACGCTCTCTCTCTCACCCACGCTCTCTCTCTCACCCACGCTCTCTCTCTCACCCACGCTCTCTCTCTCACCCACGCTCTCTCTCACACACGCTCTCTCTCACACACGCTCTCTCTCACACACGCTCTCTCTCACACACGCTCTATCTCTCACACACACTCTCCCTCACACGCGCTCTCTCTCAGAAATGCTGTCTCTCACACACGCTCTCTCTCACACACGCTCTCTCTCTCACACACGCTCTCTCTCACACACACTCTCTCTCACACACACTCTATCTCACACAAACACTCTCCCTCACACAGCTCTCTCACACACGCACTCTCTCTCACACATGCACTCACTCTCACACATGAGCTGTGTCTCACACATGCACTCTCTCTTACACATGAACTCTGTCTCACACACGCACTCTCACACATGCACTCTCACACACGCACTCTCACACGCCCTCTCTCACACACGCTCTCTCTCACACACGCTCTCTCTCACACACGCTCTCTCTCACACACGCTCTCTCTCCAACACACTCTCTCTCACACACACTCTATCTCACACACACACTCTCCCTCACACAGCTCTCTCACATACGCTCTCTCTCACACACGCTCTCCCTCACACATGCTCTCTCTCACACACGCTCTCTCTCACACACGCTCTCTCTCACACACGCTCTCTCTCACAAACGCACTCTCTCTCACAAACGCACTCTCTCTCACACGCGCTCTCTCTCACACACGCACTCACTCTCACACACGCACTCTGTCTCACACACGCACTCTCTCTCACACACGCACTCTCACACACGCTCTCACACACACTCTCTCTCACACACACTCTATCTCACACACACACTCTCCCTCACACAGCTCTCTCACACACGCACTCTCTCTCACACATGCACTCACTCTCACACATGAGCTGTGTCTCACACATGCACTCTCTCTTACACATGAACTCCGTCTCACACACGCACTCTCACACACGCACTCTCACACGCCCTCTCTCACACACGCTCTCTCTCACACACGCTCTCTCTCACACACGCTCTCTCTCACACACTCACTCTCTCACACGCGCACTCTCTCTCACACACGCCCTCTCTCGCACACAGGCACTCTCTCTCTCACACACACACACTCTCTCTCTCACACACACACACTCTCTCTCTCACACACGCACTCTCTTTCACACGCACTCTGTCTCACACACGCACTCTCTTTCACACGCACTCTGTCTCACACACGCACTCTCTCTCACACACGCACCCTCTCTCACACACGCACTCTCTCTCACACACGCATTCTCTCTCACACGCACTCTCTCTCACACACGCACTCTCTCTCACACACGCACTCTCTCTCACACACGCACTCTCTCTCACACACGCTCTCTCTCTCACCCACGCTCTCTCTCTCACCCACGCTCTCTCTCTCACCCACGCTCTCTCTCTCACCCACGCTCTCTCTCTCACACACGCTCTCTCTCTCACCCATGCTCTCTCTCTCACTCACGCTCTCTCTCTCACCCACGCTCTCTCTCTCACCCACGCTCTCTCTCTCACCCACGCTCTCTCTCTCACACGCGCTCTCTCTCACACACGCTCTATCTCTCACACACACTCTCCTTCACACGCGCTCTCTCTCAGAAATGCTGTCTCTCACACACGCTCTCTCTCACACATGCACTCACTCTCACACATGAGCTCTGTCTCACACATGCACTCTCTCTTACACATGAACTCTCTCTCACACGCGCACTCTCTCTCACACACGCACTCTCTTGCACACAGGCACTCTCTCTCACACACACACTCTCTCTCTCACACACGCACTCTCTCTCACACACGCACTCTCTCTCACACACGCACTCTCTCTCACACACGCACTCTCTCTCACACATGCACTCTCTCCCACACACGCACTCTCTCTTACACATGAACTCTCTCTCACACGCTCTCTCTCACACATGCACTCACTCTCACACATGAGCTCTGTCTCACACATACACAAATTCTCACACACGCACTCACTCTTGCACACGCACTCTCTCGCACACACGCACTCTGGAGCACACACGCACTCTCTCGCACACACGCATTCTCTCACAAACGCACTTTCTCCCACACACGCACTCTCTCGCACACACGCACTCTCTCTCACACATGCACTCTCTCCCACACACGCACTCTCCCGCACACATGCACTCACTCTCGCACACACACTCACTCTCACACATGCACTCTCTCTCTCACACTCACTCTCTCGCACACTCGCACTCTCTCTCATACATGCTCTCTCTCCCACACACGCACTCTCCCACACACACGCACTCACTCTCGCACACGCACTCTCTCGCACACACGCACTCTCTCGCACACACGCACTCTCTCGCACACACGCACTCTCTCGCACACACGCACTCTCTCTCACACACGCACTCTCTCGCACACACGCACTCTCTCGCACACACGCACTCTCTCGCACACACGCACTCTCTCGCACACACGCACTCACTCTCACACGCACTGTCTCTCACACACGCACTCTCTTGCCCACACGCACTCTCTCGCACACACGCACTCTCTCGCACACACGCACTCACTCTCACACACGCTCTCTCACACACGCTCTCTCTCTCACACACGCGCTCTCTCTCACACACGCACTCTATCTCACACGCACTCTCTCTCACACGCGCTCTCTCTCACACACGCACTCTCTCTCACACACGCACTCTATCTCACACGCTCACTCTAACACATGCACTCACTCTCACACATGCACTCGCTCTTTTACATGAACTCTCTCTCACACACGCACTCTCTCACTCATGAGCTCACTCTTTCATGTGCACTCTCTCTCACACACGCTCTCCCTCACACACGCTCTCTCTCACACACGCTCTCTCTCACACACGCTCTCTCTCACAAACGCACTCGCTCTCACACGCGCTCTCTCTCACACACGCACTCTCTCTCACACACGCACTCTGTCTCACACACGCACTCTGTCTCACACACGCACTCTCACACACGCTCTCTCTCTCTCACACACTCTCTCTCTCACACACGCTCTCTCTCACACACGCTCTCTCTCACACACACTCTATCTCACACACACACTCTCCCTCACACAGCTCTCGCACACACGCACTCTCTCGCACACACGCACTCTCTCGCACACACGCACTCTCTCGCACACACGCACTCTCTCTCACACATGCACTCTCTCTCACACATGCACTCTCTCTCACACACGCACGCTCTCTCACACACGCACGCTCTCTCACACATGCACTCTCTCCCACACACGCACTGTCCCGCACACACACACTCACTCTCGCACACGCACTTTCTCACACACACGCACTCTCTCTCGCACACGCACTCTCTCGCACACACGCACTCTCTCGCACAAAAGCACTCACTCTCACACATGCACTCTCTCTCACACACGCACTCTCTCGCACACACGCACTCTCTCGCACACGCACTCTCTCGCACACACGCACTCTCTCGCACACAAACACTTTCACGCACACACGCACTCTCTCTCACACACGCACTCTCACCCAGACACGCACTCTCTCGCACACACGCACTCACTCTCACACATGCACTCGCTCTCACACACACAATCTCTCTCTCACGCACGCACTCTCTCGCACACACGCACTCACTCTCACACACGCTCTCTCTCTCACACACGCTCTCTCTCTCACACACGCTCTCTCTCTCACACACGCTCTCTCTCTCACACACGCTCTCTCTCACACACTCACTCTCTCGCACACACGCTCTCTCTCAAACACGCACTCTCTCTCACACGCACTCTGTCTCATACACGCACACTCTCTCACACATGCACCCTCTCTCACACACGCACTCTCTCTCACACCCGCACTCTCTCTCACACACGCACTCTCTCTCACACACGCACTCTCTCTCACCCACGCTCTCTCTCTCACCCACGCTCTCTCTCTCACCCACACTCTCTCTCTCACCCACGCTCTCTCTCTCACACACGCTCTCTCTCACACACGCTCTATCTCTCACACACACTCTCCCTCACACGCGCTCTCTCTCAGAAACGCTGTCTCTCACACATGCTCTCTCTCACACATGCACTCACTCTCACACATGAGCTCTGTCTCACACATGCATTCTCTCTTACACATGAACTCTGTCTCACACACGCACTCTCACACGCCCTCTCTCACACACGCTCTCTCTCACACACTCACTCTCTCGCACACGCGCTCTCTCTCACACACGCACTCACTCTCACACATGAGCTCTGTCTCACACATGCACTATCTCTTACACATGAACTCACACGCGCACTCTCTCTCACACACGCACTCTCTCGCACACAGGCACTCTCTCTCACACACACACACTCTCTCGCACACACGCACTCTCTCCCTCACACGCACTCTCTCTTGCACATGAACTATCTCTCACACGCTCTCTCTCACACATGCACTCACTCTCCCACATGAGCTCTGTCTCACACATGCACAATCTCTCACACACGCACTCACTCTTGCACACGCACTCTCTCGCACACACACTCTCTCGCACACACGCATTCTCTCACAAATGCACTTTCTCCCACATACGCACTCTCTCGCACATACGCACTCACTCTCATACATGCACTCTCTCTATCACACTCACTCTCTCGCACACTCGCACTCTCTCACACATGCACTCTCTCCAACACACGCACTCTCCCGCACACACGCACTCACTCTCGCACACGCACTCTCTCGCACACTCGCACTCCCGCGCACACGCACTCTCTCGCACACTCGCACTCTCTCGCACACACGCACTCTCTCGCACACACGCACTCTCTCGCACACACGCACTCTCTCGCACACACGCACTCTCTCGCACACACGCGCTCTCTCGCACACACGCACTCTCTCGCACACACGCACTCACTCTCACACATGCACTCTCTCTCACACACGCACTCTCTCACTCATGAGCTCACTCTTTCATGTGCACTCTCTCTCACACACACACTCTCTCTCTCACACACGCTCTCTCTCCTACACACACACTCTCTCTCTGACACACGCACTCTCTCGCACACACGCACTCAATCTCACACACGCACTCTCTCGCACACACGCAGTGACTCTCACACATGCACTCACTCTCACACACGCACTCACTCTCACACATGCACTCTCTCTCTCACACTCACTCTCTCGCACACACGCACGCTCTCTCACACATGCACTCTCTCCCACACACGCACTGTCCCGCACACACACACTCACTCTCGCACACGCACTTTCTCACACACACTCTCTCGCGCACACGCACTCTCTCGCACACACGCACTCTCTCGCACAAAAGCACTCACTCTCACACATGCACTCTCTCTCACACACGCACTCTCTCGCACACACGCACTCTCTCGCACACACGCACTCTCTCGCACACACGCACTCTCTCGCACACACGCACTCTCTCGCACACACGCACTCTCTCGCACACACGCACTCTCTCGCACACAAACACTCTCTCTCACACACGCACTCTCTCTCACACACGCACTCTCTCCCACACACGCACTCTCTCGCACACACGCACTCTCACACATGCACTCGCTCTCACACACACACTCTCTCTCTCACGCACGCACTCTCTCGCACACACGCACTCACTCTCACACACGCTCTCTCTCTCACACACGCTCTCTCTCTCACACACGCTCTCTCTCTCACACACGCTCTCTCTCTCACACACGCTCTCTCTCTCACACACGCTCTCTCTCTCACACACGCTCTCTCTCTCACACATGCTCTCTCTCTCACACACGCACTCACTCTCACACACGCACTCTCCCTCACACGCACTCTCTCGCTCACACGCACTCTCTCGCACACACGCACTCACTCTCACACACGCACTCACTCTCACATGCACTGTCTCTCACGCACGCACTCTCTCGCACACACGCACTCACTCTCACACACGCTCTCTCTCACACACGCACTCTCTCTCTCACACGCACTCTCTCGCACACACGCACTCACTCTCACGCACTCTCTCTCACGCATGCACTCTCACCCACACATGCACTCTCTCCCACACACGCACTCACTCTCACACATGCACTCTCTCTCACACACGCTCTCTCTCTCACACACGCACTCACTCTCACACACGCACTCTCTCTCAAACACGCAGTCTATCGCACACACGCACTCTCTCTCACACACGCAGTCTCTCCCACACACGCACTCTCTCCCACACACGCTCTCTCTCCCACACACGCACTCACTCTCACACACGCACTTTCTCTCACACACGCACTCACTCTCACACACACACTCTCGCGCAGACACGCACTCTCTCTCACACTCGCACTCTCTCACACGCACTCACTCCCACACATGCACTCTCTCTCACACCGCACTCTCTCTCACACCCTCTCTCTCACACTCGCACTCTCTCACACGCACTCCCTCTCACACATGCTCTCTCTCTTGCACACGCATTCATTCTCGCACACGCATTCACTCTCACACACGCACTCTCTCACACACGCTCTCTCTCACACATGCACTCACTCTCACACATGCACTCGCTCTTTTACATGAACTCTCTCGCACACACGCACTCACTCTCACACATGCACTCGCTCTTACACATGAGCTCTGTCTCACACATGCACTCTCTCTTACACATGAACTCTCTCTCACTCACGCACACTCTCTCTCACACACGCTCTCTCTCTCACACACGCACTCTCTCACACGCATGCTCTCTCACACACGCTCTCTCTCACACACGCTCTCCCTCACACGCGCTCTCTCTCACAAACGCACTCGCTCTCACACGCGCTCTCTCTCACACACGCACTCTCTCTCACACACGCACTCTGTCTCACACACGCTCTCTCTCACACATGCACTCACTCTCACACATGCACTCGCTCTTTTACATGAACTCTCTCGCACACACGCACTCACTCTCACACATGCACTCGCTCTTACACATGAGCTCTGTCTCACACATGCACTCTCTCTTACACATGAACTCTCTCTCACTCACGCACACTCTCTCTCACACACGCTCTCTCTCTCACACACGCACTCTCTCACACGCATGCTCTCTCACACACGCTCTCTCTCACACATGCTCTCTCTCACACACGCTCTCCCTCACACACGCTCTCTCTCACACACGCTCTCTCTCACACACGCTCTCTCTCACAAACGCACTCGCTCTCACACGCGCTCTCTCTCACACACGCACTCTCTCTCACACACGCACTCTGTCTCACACACGCACTCTGTCTCACACACGCACTCTCACACACGCTCTCTCTCTCACACACGCTCTCTCTCTCACACACGCTCTCGCTCACACACGCTCTCTCTCACACACACTCTATCTCACACACACTCTCCCTCACACAGCTCTCTCACTCACGCACTCTCTCTCACACATGCACTCACTCTCACACATGAGCTCTGTCTCACACATGCACTCTCTCTTACACATGAACTCTGTCTCTCACACGCACTCTCACACACGCTCTCTCTCACACACTCACTCTCTCGCACACGCGCTCTCTCTCAAACACGCACTCACTCTCACACATGAGCTCTGTCTCACACATGCACTATCTCTCACACGCGCACTCTCTCTCACACACGCACTCTCTCGCACACACGCTCTCTCTCGCACACACGCACTCTCTCGCACACAGGCACTCTCTCTCACATACACACACTCTCTCTCTCACACACGCACTCTCTCTCACACGCACTCTGTCTCATACATGCACACTCTCTCACACATGCACCCTCTCTCACACACGCACTCTCTCTCACACACGCACTCTCTCTCACACACGCACTCTCTCTCACACACGCACTCTCTCTCACCCACGCTCTCTCTCTCACCCACACTCTCTCTCTCACCCACGCTCTCTCTCTCACACACGCTCTCTCTCACACACGCTTTTTCTCTCACACACACTCTCCCTCACACGCGCTCTCTCTCACAAACGCTGTCTCTCACACACGCTCTCTCTCACACATGCACTCACTCTCACACATGAGCTCTGTCTCACACACGCACTCTCACACGCCCTCTCTCACACACGCTCTCTCTCACACACTCACTCTCTCGCACACGCGCTCTCTCTCACACACGCACTCACTCTCACACATGAGCTCTGTCTCACACAGGCACTATCTCTTACACATGAACTCTCTCTCACACGCGCACTCTCTCTCACACACGCACTCTCTCGCACACAGGCACTCTCTCTCACACACACACTCTCTCTCGCACACACGCACTCTCTCCCTCACACGCACTCTCTCTTGCACATGAACTCTCTCTCACACATGCACTCACTCGCCCACATGAGCTCTGTCTCACACATGCACAATCTCTCACACACGCACTCACTCTTGCACACGCACTCTCTCGCACACACGCACTTTCTCCCACACACGCACTCTCTCGCACATACGCACTCACTCTCATACATGCACTCTCTCTCTCACACTCACTCTCTCGCACAGTCGCACTCTCTCTCACACATGCACTCTCTCCAACACACGCACTCTCCCGCACACACGCACTCACTCTCGCACACGCACTCTCTCGCACACTCGCCCTCTCGCGCACACGCACTCTCTCGCACACTCGCACTCTCTCGCACACACGCACTCTCTCGCACACACGCACTCTCTCGCACACGCGCTCTCTCGCACACGCGCTCTCTCGCACACACGCACTCTCGCACACACGCACTCACTCTCACACATGCACTCTCTCGCCCACCTGCACTCTCCCGCACACACGCACTCTCTCGCACACATGCATTCTCTCGCACACGCACTTTCTCCCACACGCTCTCCCTCCCACACACTCTCTCTCACACACGCTCTCTCTCACACACGCTCTCTCTCACACACGCACTCTCTCTCACACACGCACTCTGTCTCACACACGCACTCTCCCTCACACACGCACTCTCACACACGCTCTCTCTCTCACACACGCTCTCTCTCTCACACACGCTCTCTCTCACACACGCTCTCTCTCACACACACTCTATCTCACACACACACTCTCCCTCACACAGCTCTCTCACACACGCACTCTCTCTCACACATGCACTCACTCTCACACATGAGCTCTGTCTCACACATGCACTCTCACACACGCACTCTCACACGCCCTCTCTCACACACGCTCTGTCTCACACACGCTCTCTCTCACACACGCTCTCTCTCACACACGCTCTCTCTCACACACTCACTCTCTCGCACACACGCTCTCTCTCAAACACGCACTCACTCTCACACATGAGCTCTGTCTCACACATGCACTATCTCTCACACGCGCACTCTCTCTCACACACGCACTCTCTCGCACACACGCTCTCTCTCGCACACACACACTCTCTCGCACACAGGCACTCTCTCTCTCACATACACACACTCTCTCTCTCACACACGCACTCTCTCTCACACGCACTCTGTCTCACACACGCACACTCTCTCACACATGCACCCTCTCTCACACACGCACTCTCTCTCACACACGCACTCTCTCTCACACACGCACTCTCTCTCACACACGCACTCTCTCTCACCCACGCTCTCTCTCTCACCCACACTCTCTCTCTCACCCACGCTCTCTCTCTCACTCACGCTCTCTCTCATACACGCTCTATCTCTCACACACACTCTCCCTCACACGCGCTCTCTCTCAGAAACGCTGTCTCTCACACACGCTCTCTCTCACACATGCACTCACTCTCACACATGAGCTCTGTCTCACACATGCACTCTCTCTTACACATGAACTCTGTCTCACACACGCACTCTCACACGCCCTCTCTCACACACGCTCTCTCTCACATACTCACTCTCTCGCACACGCGCTCTCTCTCACACACTCACTCACTCTCACACATGAGCTCTGCCTCAAACATGCACTATCTCTTACACATGAACTCTCTCTCACACGCGCACTCTCTCGCACACACTCACTCTCTTGCACACAGGCACTCTCTCTCACACACACACTCTCTCTCTCACACACGCTCTCTCTCGCACACACGCACTCTCTCCCACACACGCACTCTCTCTTGCACATGAACTCTCTCTCACACGCTCTCTCTCACACATGCACTCACTCTCCCACATGAGCTCTGTCTCACACATGCACAATCTCTCACACACGCACTCACTCTTGCACACGCACTCTCTCGCACTCACGCACTCTCTCGCACACACGCATTCTCTCACAAACGCACTTTCTCCCACACACGCACTCTCTCGCACATACGCACTCACTCTCATACATGCACTCTCTCTCTCACACTCACTCTCTCGCACACTCGCACTCTCTCTCACACATGCACTCTCTCGCACACTCGCACTCTCTCGCACACGCACTCTCTCGCACACTCACACTCTCTCGCACACACGCACTCTCTCGCACACACACACTCTCTCGCACACACGCACTCTCTCGCACACACGCACTCTCTCGCACACACGCACTCTCTCGCACACACGCACTCTCTCGCACACGCACTCACTCTCACACACGCACTCTCTCTCACACACGCACTCTCTCGCCCACACGCACTCTCTCGCCCACACGCACTCTCTCGCCCACACGCACTCTCTCGCCCACACGCACTCTCTCGCCCACACGCACTCTCTCGCCCACACGCACTCTCTCGCCCACACGCACTCTCTCGCACACACGCACTCTCTCCAACACACGCACTCTCTCGCACACACGCATTCTCTCACACACGCACTTTCTCCCACACACGCACTCTCTCGCACACATGCGCTCACTCTCACACATGCACTCTCTCACACTCACTCTCTCGCACACTCGCACTCTCTCTCATACATGCAATCTCTCCCACACATGCACTCTCCCACACACACGCACTCACTCTCGCACATGCACTCACTCTCGCACATGCACTCTCTCGCCCACACGCACTCTCTCGCACACACGCACTCACTCTCACACACGCTCTCTCACACATGCTCTCTCTCTCACACACACTCTCTCTCTCACACACGCTCTCTCTCTCACACACGCTCTCTCTCTCACACACGCACTTTCTCTCACACACGCACTCACTCTCACACACACACTCTCGCGCAGACACGCACTCTCTCTCACACTCGCACTCTCTCACACGCACTCACTCCCACACATGCACTCTCTCTCACACCGCACTCTCTCTCACACCCTCTCTCTCACACCGCACTCTCTTTCACACCCTCTCTCTCACACTCGCACTCTCTCACACCGCACTCTCTCTCACACCCTCTCTCTCACACTCGCACTCTCTCACACGCACTCCCTCTCACACATGCTCTCTCTCTCACACATGCACTAGCTCTTTTACATGAACTCTCTCTCACACATGCACTCACTCTCACACATGCACTCTCTCTTACACATGAACTCTCACTCACGCACACTCTCTCTCACACACGCTCTCTCTCTCACACACGCACTCTCTCACACGCATGCTCTCTCACACACGCTCTCTCTCACACACGCTCTCCCTCGCACACGCTCTCTCTCACACACGCTCTCTCTCACACACGCTCTCTCTCACACACGCTCTCTCTCACACACGCACTCTCTCTCACACACGCACTCTGTCTCACACACGCACTCTGTCTCACACACGCACTCTCACACACGCTCTCTCTCTCACACACGCTCTCTCTCTCACACACGCTCTCTCTCACACACGCTCTCTCTCACACACACTCTATCTCACACACACTCTCCCTCACACAGCTCTCTCACTCACGCACTCTCTCTCACACATGCACTCACTCTCACACATGAGCTCTGTCTCACACATGCACTCTCTCTTACACATGAACTCTGTCTCACACACGCACTCTCACACACGCTCTCTCTCACACACTCACTCTCTCGCACACGCGCTCTCTCTCAAACACGCACTCACTCTCACACATGAGCTCTGTCTCACACATGCACTATCTCTCACACGCGCACTCTCTCTCACACACGCACTCTCTCGCACACACGCTCTCTCTCGCACACACGCACTCTCTCGCACACAGGCACTCTCTCTCACATACACACACTCTCTCTCACCCACGCTCTCTCTCTCACCCACACTCTCTCTCTCACCCACGCTCTCTCTCTCACACACGCTCTCTCTCACACACGCTTTTTCTCTCACACACACTCTCCCTCACACGCGCTCTCTCTCACAAACGCTGTCTCGCACACACGCTCTCTCTCGCACACACGCACTCTCTCGCACACACGCACTCTCTCGCACACACGCACTCTCTCTCACACACGCACTCTCTCGCCCACACGCACTCTCTCGCCCACACGCACTCTCTCGCCCACACGCACTCTCTCGCACACACGCACTCTCTCGCACACACGCACTCTCTCGCACACACGCACTCTCTCCAACACACGCACTCTCTCGCACACACGCATTCTCTCACACACGCACTTTCTCCCACACACGCACTCTCTCGCACACATGCGCTCACTCTCACACATGCACTCTCTCACACTCACTCTCTCGCACACTCGCACTCTCTCTCATACATGCAATCTCTCCCACACACGCACTCTCCCACACACACGCACTCACTCTCGCACATGCACTCACTCTCGCACATGCACTCTCTCGCCCACACGCACTCTCTCGCACACACGCACTCACTCTCACACACGCTCTCTCACACATGCTCTCTCTCTCACACACGCTCTCTCTCTCACACACGCTCTCTCTCTCACACGCGCACTCTATCTCACACGCACTCTCTCTCACACACTCTCTCTCACACACGCTCACTCTCACACACGCACTCAGTCTCACACATGCACTCGCTCTTTTACATGAACTCTCTCTCACACACGCACTCTCTCACTCATGAGCTCACTCTTTAATGTGCACGCACTCTCACACACGCACTCACTCACTTGCACTCTCTCTCACACACGCACTCTCTCTCTCACACACGCTCTCTCTCCCACACACACACTCTCTCTCTGACACACGCACTCTCTCCAACACACGCACTCAATCTCACACACGCACTCAATCTCACACACGCACTCTCTCTCACACACGCACTCACTCTCGCACATGCACTCTCCCACACACGCACTCTCTCTCACACACGCACTCACTCTCACACACGCTCTCCCTCACACACGCTCTCTCTCACACACGCTCTCTCTCACAAACGCAGTCGCTCTCACACGCGCTCTCTCTCACACACGCACTCTCTCTCACACACGCACTCTCTCTCACACACGCACTCTGTCTCACACATGCACTCTGTCTCACACACGCACTCTGTCTCACACACGCACTCTCACACACGCTCTCTCTCTCACACACACACTCTCCCTCACACAGCTCTCTCACACACGCACTCTCTCTCACACATGCACTCACTCTCACACATGAGCTCTGTCTCACACATGCACTCTCTCTTACACATGAACTCTGTCTCACACACACACTCTCACACACGCACTCTCACACGCCCTCTCTCACACACGCTCTGTCTCACACACGCTCTCTCTCACACACGCTCTCTCTCAAACACGCACTCACTCTCACACATGAGCTCTGTCTCACACATGCACTATGTCTCACACGAGCACTCTCTCTCACACACGCACTCTCTCGCACACACGCTCTCTCTCGCACACACGCACTCTCTCGCACACAGGCACTCTCTCTCACATACACACACTCTCTCTCTCACACACGCACTCTCTCTCACACGCACTCTGTCTCATACACGCACACTCTCTCACACATTCACCCTCTCTCACACACGCACTCTCTCTCACACACGCACTCTCTCTCACACACGCACTCTCTCACACACACGCACTCTCTCTCACCCACGCTCTCTCTCTCACCCACACTCTCTCTCTCACCCACGCTCTCTCTCTCACACACGCTCTCTCTCACACACGCTCTATCTCTCACACACACTCTCCCTCACACGCGCTCTCTCTCAGAAACGCTGTCTCTCACACACGCTCTCTCTCACACATGCACTCACTCTCACACATGAGCTCTGTCTCACACATGCATTCTCTCTTACACATGAACTCTCTCTCACACACGCACTCTCTCACTCATGAGCTCACTCTTCAATGTGCACGCACTCTCACACACGCACTCACTCACTTGCACTCTCTCCCTCACACGCACTCTCTCTCTCACACACGCTCTCTCTCCCACACACACACTCTCTCTCTGACACACGCACTCTCTCCCACACACGCACTCAATCTCACACACGCACTCAATCTCACACACGCACTCTCTCGCACACACGCACTCACTCTCACACATGCACTCTCTCTCACACACGCACTCTCTCTCACACACGCACTCACTCTCACACACGCGCTCTCTCTCACACACGCACTCACTCTCGCACACGCACTCCCACACGCACTCTCCCACACACGCACTCTCTCTCACACACGCACTCACTCTCACACACGCTCTCCCTCACACACGCTCTCTCTCACACACGCTCTCCCTCACACACGCTCTCTCTCACAAACGCACTCGCTCTCACACGCGCTCTCTCTCACACACGCAATCTCTCTCACACACGCACTCTGTCTCACACACGCACTCTGTCTCACACACGCACTCTCACACACGCTCTCTCTCTCACACACGCTCTCTCTCTCACACACGCTCTCTCTCACACACGCTCTCTCTCACACACACTCTATCTCACACACACACTCTCCCTCACACAGCTCTCTCACACACGCACTCTCTCTCACACATGCACTCACTCTCACACATGAGCTCTGTCTCACACATGCATTCTCTCTTACACATGAACTCTGTCTCACACACACACTCTCACACACGCACTCTCACACGCCCTCTCTCACACACGCTCTGTCTCACACACGCTCTCTCTCACACACGCTCTCTCTCACACACTCACTCTCTCGCACACACGCTCTCTCTCAAACACGCATTCACTCTCACACATGAGCTCTCTCTCACACACGCACTCTCTCGCACACACGCTCTATCTCGCACACACGCACTCTCTCGCACACAGGCACTCTCTCTCACATACACACACTCTCTCTCTCACACACGCACTCTCTCTCACACGCACTCTGTCTCATACACGCACACTCTCTCACACATGCACCCTCTCTCACACACGCACTCTCTCTCACACACGCACTCTCTCTCACACACGCACTCTCTCTCACACACGCACTCTCTCTCACCCACGCTCTCTCTCTCACCCACACTCTCTCTCTCACCCACACTCTCTCTCTCACCCACGCTCTCTCTCACACACGCTCTATCTCTCACACACACTCTCCCTCACACGCGCTCTCTCTCAGAAACGCTGTCTCTCACACACGCTCTCTCTCACACATGCACTCACTCTCACACATGAGCTCTGTCTCACACATGCATTCTCTCTTACACATGAACTCTGTCTCACACACGCACTGTCACACGCCCTCTCTCACACACGCTCTCTCTCACACACTCACTCTCTCGCACACTCGCTCTATCTCACAAACGCACTCACTCTCACACATGAGCTCTGTCTCACACATGCACTATCTCTTACACATGAACTCTCTCTCACACGCGCACTCTCTCTCACACACGCACTCTCTCGCACACAGGCACTCTCTCTCGCACACACACTCTCTCTCGCACACATGCACTCTCTCCCTCACACGCACTCTCTCTTGCACATGAACTCTCTCACACAAGCTCTCTCTCACACACGCTCTCTCTCACAAACGCACTTGCTCTCACACGCGCTCTCTCTCACACACGCACTCTCTCTCACACACGCACTCTGTCTCACACACGCACTCTGTCTCACACACGCACTCTCACTCACACACGCTCTCTCTCTCACACACGCTCTCTCTCTCACACACGCTCTCTCTCACACACACTCTATCTCACACACACACTTTCCCTCACACAGCTCTCTCACACACGCACTCTCTCTCACACATGCATTCACTCTCACACATGAGCTCTGTCTCACACATGCACTCTCTCTTACACATGAACTCTGTCTCACACATGCACTCTCACACACGCACTCTCACACGCCCTCTCTCACACACGCTCTGTCTCACACACGCTCTCTCTCACACACGCTCTCTCTCACACACGCTCTCTCTCACACACGCTCTCTCTCACACACGCTCTCTCTCACACACTCACTCACTCTCACACATGAGCTCTGTCTCACACATGCACTATCTCTCACACGCGCACTCTCTCACACACGCACTCTCTCGCACACACGCTCTCTCTCGCACACACGCACTCTCTCGCACACAGGCACTCTCTCTCTCACATACACACACTCTCTCTCTCACACACGCACTCTCTCTCACACGCACTCTGTCTCACACACGCACACTCTCTCACACATGCACCCTCTCTCACACACGCACTCTCTCTCACACACGCACTCTCTCTCACACGCACTCTGTCTCACACACGCACACTCTCTCACACATGCACCCTCTCTCACACACGCACTCTCTCTCACACACGCACTCTCTCTCACACACGCACTCTCTCTCACCCACGCTCTCTCTCTCACCCACGCTCTCTCTCTCACCCACGCTCTCTCTCTCACCCACGCTCTCTCTCTCACACACGCTCTCTCTCACACACGCTCAATCTCTCACACACACTCTCCCTCACACGCGCTCTCTCTCAGAAACGCTGTCTCTCACACACGCTCTCTCTCACACATGCACTCACTCTCACACATGAGCTCTGTCTCACACATGCACTCTCTCTTACACATGAACTCTGTCTCACACACGCACTCTCACACGCCCTGTCTCACACACGCTCTCTCTCACACACTCACTCTCTCGCACACGCGCTCTCTCTCACACACGCACTCACTCTCACACATGAGCTCTGTCTCACACATGCACTATCTCTTACACATGAACTCTCTCTCACACGCGCACTCTCTCTCACACACGCACTCTCTTGCACACAGGCGCACTCTCTCACACACACACTCTCTCTCTCACACACGCTCTCTCTCGCACACACGCACTCTCTCCCACACACGCACTCTCTCTTGCACATGAACTCTCTCTCACACGCTGTCTCTCACACATGCACTCACTCTCCCACATGAGCTCTGTCTCACACATGCACAATCTCTCACACACGCACTCACTCTTGCACACGCACTCTCTCGCACACACGCACTCTCTCGCACACACGCATTCTCTCACAAACGCACTTTCTCCCACACACGCACTCTCTCGCACATACGCACTCACTCTCATACATGCACTCTCTCTCACACACGCACTCTCTCGCACAAAAGCACTCACTCTCACACATGCACTCTCTCTCACACATGCACTCTCTCTCACACACGCACTCTCTCGCACACACGCACTCTCTCGCACACACGCACTCTCTCGCACACACGCACTCTCTCGCACACACGCACTCTCTCGCACACACGCACTCTCTCGCACACACGCACTCTCTCTCACACACGCACTCTCTCCCACACACGCACTCTCTCGCACACACGCACTCTCTCTCACACATGCACTCGCTCTCACACACACACTCTCTCTCTCACGCACGCACTCTCTCGCACACACGCACTCACTCTCACACACGCTCTCTCACACACGCTCTCTCTCTCACATACACACACTCTCTCTCTCAAACACGCACTCACTCTCACACATGAGCTCTGTCTCACACATGCACTATCTCTCACACGCGCACTCTCTCTCACACACGCACTCTCTCGCACACACGCTCTCTCTCGCACACAGGCACTCTCTCTCACATACACACACTCTCTCTCTCACACACGCACTCTCTCTCACACGCACTCTGTCTCATACACGCACACTCTCTCACACATGCACCCTCTCTCACACACGCATTCTCTCTCACACACGCACTCTCTCTCACACACGCACTCTCTCTCACACACGCGTTCTCTCTCTCACCCACACTCTCTCTCTCACCCACGCTCTCTCTCTCACACACGCTCTCTCTCACACACGCTCTATCTCTCACACACACTCTCCCTCACACGCGCTCTCTCTCAGAAACGCTGTCTCTCACACACGCTCTCTCTCACACATGCACTCACTCTCACACATGAGCTCTGTCTCACACATGCATTCTCTCTTACACATGAACTCTGTCTCACACACGCACTCTCACACGCCCTCTCTCTCACACGCTCTCTCTCACACACTCACTCTCTCGCACACGCGCTCTCTCTCACACACGCACTCACTCTCACACATGAGCTCTGTCTCACACATGCACTATCTCTTACACATGAACTGTCTCTCACACGCGCACTCTCTCTCACACACTCACTCTCTCGCACACAGGCACTCTCTCTCACACACACACTCTCTCTCGCACACACGCACTCTCTCCCTCACACGCACTCTCTCTTGCACATGAACTATCTCTCACACGCTCTCTCTCACACATGCACTCACTCTCCCACATGAGCTCTGTCTCACACATGCACAATCTCTCACACACGCACTCACTCTTGCACACGCACTCTCTCGCACACGCACTCTCTCGCACACACGCATTCTCTCACAAACGCACTTTCTCCCACACACGCACTCTCTCGCACATACGCACTCACTCTCATACATGCACTCTCTCTCTCACACTCACTCTCTCGCACACTCGCACTCTCTCACACATGCACTCTCTCCAACACACGCACTCTCCCGCACACACGCGCTCACTCTCGCACACGCACTCTCTCGCACACTCGCACTCCCGCGCACACGCACTCTCTCGCACACTCGCACTCTCTCGCACACACGCACTCTCTCGCACACACGCACTCTCTCGCACACACGCACTCTCTCGCACACACGCGCTCTCTCGCACACACGCACTCACTCTCACACATGCACTCTCTCTCACACACGCACTCTCTCACTCATGAGCTCACTCTTTCATGTGCACTCTCTCTCACACACACACTCTCTCTCTCACACACGCTCTCTCTCCCACACACACACTCTCTCTCTGACACACGCACTCTCTCGCACACACGCACTCTCTCGCACACACGCACTCAATCTCACACACGCACTCTCTCGCACACACGCGCTCTCTCTCTCACCCACACTCTCTCTCTCACCCACGCTCTCTCTCTCACACACGCTCTCTCTCACACACGCTCTATCTCTCACACACACTCTCCCTCACACGCGCTCTCTCTCAGAAACGCTGTCTCTCACACACGCTCTCTCTCACACATGCACTCACTCTCACACATGAGCTCTGTCTCACACATGCATTCTCTCTTACACATGAACTCTGTCTCACACACGCACTCTCACACGCCCTCTCTCTCACACGCTCTCTCTCACACACTCACTCTCTCGCACACGCGCTCTCTCTCACACACGCACTCACTCTCACACATGAGCTCTGTCTCACACATGCACTATCTCTTACACATGAACTGTCTCTCACACGCGCACTCTCTCTCACACACTCACTCTCTCGCACACAGGCACTCTCTCTCACACACACACTCTCTCTCGCACACACGCACTCTCTCCCTCACACGCACTCTCTCTTGCACATGAACTATCTCTCACACGCTCTCTCTCACACATGCACTCACTCTCCCACATGAGCTCTGTCTCACACATGCACAATCTCTCACACACGCACTCACTCTTGCACACGCACTCTCTCGCACACGCACTCTCTCGCACACACGCATTCTCTCACAAACGCACTTTCTCCCACACACGCACTCTCTCGCACATACGCACTCACTCTCATACATGCACTCTCTCTCTCACACTCACTCTCTCGCACACTCGCACTCTCTCACACATGCACTCTCTCCAACACACGCACTCTCCCGCACACACGCGCTCACTCTCGCACACGCACTCTCTCGCACACTCGCACTCCCGCGCACACGCACTCTCTCGCACACTCGCACTCTCTCGCACACACGCACTCTCTCGCACACACGCACTCTCTCGCACACACGCACTCTCTCGCACACACGCGCTCTCTCGCACACACGCACTCACTCTCACACATGCACTCTCTCTCACACACGCACTCTCTCACTCATGAGCTCACTCTTTCATGTGCACTCTCTCTCACACACACACTCTCTCTCTCACACACGCTCTCTCTCCCACACACACACTCTCTCTCTGACACACGCACTCTCTCGCACACACGCACTCTCTCGCACACACGCACTCAATCTCACACACGCACTCTCTCGCACACGCGCAGTGACTCTCACACATGCACTCACTCTCACACACGCACTCACTCTCACACATGCACTCTCTCTCTCACACTCACTCTCTCGCACACACGCACGCTCTCTCACACATGCACTCTCTCCCACACACGCACTGTCCCGCACACACACACTCACTCTCGCACATGCACTTTCTCACACACACACTCTCTCGCGCACACGCACTCTCTCGCACACACGCACTCTCTCGCACAAAAGCACTCTCTCGCACACACACACTCTCTCGCACACACGCACTCTCTCGCACACACGCACTCTCTCGCACACACGCACTCTCTCGCACACAAACACTCTCTCGCACACATGCACTCTCTCTCACACACGCACTCTCTCCCACACACGCACTCTCTCCCACACACGCACTCTCTCCCACACACGCACTCTCTCGCACACACGCACTCACTCTCACACACGCTCTCTCACACACGCTCTCTCTCTCACACACGCTCTCTCTCTCACACACGCTCTCTCTCTCACACACGCTCTCTCCCTCACACACGCACTCACTCTCACACACGCACTCACTCTCACACACGCACTCTCCCACACACGCACTCTCTCGCTCACACGCACTCTCTCGCACACACGCACTCACTCTTACACACGCACTCACTCTCACATGCACTCTCTCTCACGCACGCACTCTCTCGCACACACGCACTCACTCTCACACACGCTCTCTCTCACACACGCACTCTCTCTCTCACACACGCACTCTCTCGCACACACGCACTCACTCTCACGCACTCTCTCTCACGCACTCTCTCTCACGCATGCACTCTCACCCACACATGCACTCTCTCCCACACACGCACTCACTCTCACACATGCACTCTCTCTCACACACGCTCTCTCTCTCACACACGCACTCACTCTCACACACGCACTCTCTCTCAAACACGCACTCTATCGCACACACGCACTCTCTCTCGCACACGCTCTCTCTCCCACACACGCACTCACTCTCACACACGCACTTTCTCTCACACACGCACTCACTCTCACACACACACTCTCGCGCAGACACGCACTCTCCTCGCACACACGCATTCTCTCTCACACACGCACTTTCCCCCACACACGCACTCTCTCTCACACTCGCACTCTCTCACACGCACTCACTCCCACACATGCACTCTCTCTCACACCGCACTCTCTCTCACACCCTCTCTCTCACACTCGCACTCTCTCACACGCACTCCCTCTCACACATGCACTCTCACTCACACATGCTCTCTCTCTTGCACACGCATTCATTCTCGCAAACGCATTCACTCTCACACACGCACTCTCTCACACACGCACTCTCTCACACACGCACTCTCTCACACATGCACTGGCTCTTTTACATGAACTCTCTCACACACGCTCTCTCGCACACACGCACTCACTCTCACACATGCACTCGCTCTTACACATGAACTCTCTCTCACTCACGCTCTCTCACACACGCTCTCTCTCACACACGCTCTCCCTCACACACGCTCTCTCTCACACACGCTCTCTCTCACACACGCTCTCTCTCACAAACGCACTCGCTCTCACACGCGCTCTCTCTCACACACGCGCTCTCTCTCACACACGCACTCTCTCTCACACACGCACTCTGTCTCACACACGCACTCTGTCTCACACACGCACTCTCACACACGCTCTCTCTCTCACACACGCTCTCTCTCTCACACACGCTCTCTCTCACACACGCTCTCTCTCACACACACTCTATCTCACACACACTCTCCCTCACACAGCTCTCTCACTCACGCACTCTCTCTCACACATGCACTCACTCTCACACATGAGCTCTGTCTCACACATGCACTCTCTCTTACACATGAACTCTGTCTCACACACGCACTCTCACACACGCTCTCTCTCACACACTCACTCTCTCGCACACGCGCTCTCTCTCAAACACGCACTCACTCTCACACATGAGCTCTGTCTCACACATGCACTATCTCTCACACGCGCACTCTCTCTCACACACGCACTCTCTCGCACACACGCTCTCTCTCGCACACACGCACTCTCTCGCACACAGGCACTCTCTCTCACATACACACACTCTCTCTCTCTCACACACGCACTCTCTCTCACACGCACTCTGTCTCATACATGCACACTCTCTCACACATGCACCCTCTCTCACACACGCACTCTCTCTCACACACGCACTCTCTCTCACACACGCACTCTCTCTCACACACGCACTCTCTCTCACACACGCACTCTCTCTCACCCACGCTCTCTCTCTCACCCACACTCTCTCTCTCACCCACGCTCTCTCTCTCACACACGCTCTCTCTCACACACGCTTTTTCTCTCACACACACTCTCCCTCACACGCGCTCTCTCTCACAAACGCTGTCTCTCACACACGCTCTCTCTCACACATGCACTCACTCTCACACATGAGCTCTGTCTCACACATGCATTCTCTCTTACATATGAACTCTGTCTCACACACGCACTCTCACACGCCCTCTCTCACACACGCTCTCTCTCACACACTCACTCTCTCGCACACGCGCTCTCTCTCACACACGCACTCACTCTCACACATGAGCTCTGTCTCACACATGCACTATCTCTTACACATGAACTCTCTCTCACACGCGCACTCTCTCTCACACACGCACTCTCTCGCACACAGGCACTCTCTCTCACAAACACACTCTCTCTCGCACACACGCACTCTCTCCCTCACACGCACTCTCTCTTGCACATGAACTCTCTCTCACACACGCACACACTCTTGCACACGCACTCTCTCGCACACACGCACTTTCTCCCACACACGCACTCTCTCGCACATACGCACTCACTCTCATACATGCACTCTCTCTCTCACACTCACTCTCTCGCACAGTCGCACTCTCTCTCACACATGCACTCTCTCCAACGCACGCACTCTCCCGCACACACGCACTCACTCTCGCACACGCACTCTCTCGCACACTCGCACTCTCGCGCACACGCACTCTCTCGCACACACGCACTCTCTCGCACACACGCACTCTCTCGCACACACGCACTCTCTCGCACACACGCACTCTCTCGCACACGTGCTCTCTTGCACACACGCACTCTCGCACTCACTCTCACACATGCACTCTCTCGCCCACCTGCACTCTCTCGCACACACGCCCTCTCTCGCACACACGCATTCTCTCGCACACGCACTTTCTCCCACACGCTCTCCCTCCCACACACTCTCTCTCACACACGCTCTCTCTCACACACGCTCTCTCTCACACACGCACTCTCTCTCACACACGCACTCTGTCTCACACACGCACTCTCCCTCACACACGCACTCTCACACACGCTCTCTCTCTCACACACGCTCTCTCTCTCACACACACTCTCTCTCACACACGCTCTCTCTCACACACGCTCTCTCTCACACACACTCTATCTCACACACACACTCTCCCTCACACAGCTCTCTCACACACGCACTCTCTCTCACACATGCACTCTCTCTTACACATGAACTCTGTCTCACACACGCACTCTCACACACGCACTCTCACACGCCCTCTCTCACACACGCTCTGTCTCACACACGCTCTCTCTCACACACGCTCTCTCTCACACACGCTCTCTCTCACACACTCACTCTCTCGCACACACGCTCTCTCTCAAACACGCACTCACTCTCACACATGAGCTCTGTCTCACACATGCACTATCTCTCACACGCGCTCTCTCTCACACACGCTCTCTCTCACACACACTCTATCTCGCAGACACGCACTCTCTCGCACACAGGCACTCTCTCTCACATACACACACTCTCTCTCTCACACACGCACTCTCTCTCACACGCACTCTGTCTCACACACGCACACTCTCTCACACATGCACCCTCTCTCACACACGCACTCTCTCTCACACACGCACTCTCTCTCACACACGCACTCTCTCTCACACACGCACTCTCTCTCACCCACGCTCTCTCTCTCACCCACACTCTCTCTCTCACCCACGCTCTCTCTCTCACTCACGCTCTCTCTCATACACGCTCTATCTCTCACACACACTCTCCCTCACACGCGCTCTCTCTCAGAAACGCTGTCTCTCACACACGCTCTCTCTCACACATGCACTCACTCTCACACATGAGCTCTGTCTCACACATGCACTCTCTCTTACACATGAACTCTGTCTCACACACGCACTCTCACACGCCCTCTCTCACACACGCTCTCTCTCACACACTCACTCTCTCGCACACGCGCTCTCTCTCACACACGCACTCACTCTCACACATGAGCTCTGCCTCAAACATGCACTATCTCTTACACATGAACTCGCTCTCACACGCGCACTCTCTCTCACACACGCACTCTCTCGCACACACGCATTCTCTCACAAACGCACTTTCTCCCACACACGCACTCTCTCGCACATACGCACTCACTCTCATACATGCACTCTCTCTCTCACACTCACTCTCTCGCACACTCGCACTCTCTCTCACACATGCACTCTCTCGCACACTCGCACTCTCTCGCACACGCACTCTCTCGCACACTCACACTCTCTCGCACACACACACTCTCTCGCACACACGCACTCTCTCGCACACACGCACTCTCTCGCACACACGCACTCTCTCGCACACACGCACTCTCTCGCACACACGCACTCACTCTCACACACGCACTCTCTCTCACACACGCACTCTCTCGCCCACACGCACTCTCTCGCCCACACGCACTCTCTCGCACACACGCACTCTCTCGCACACATGCACTCTCTCCAACACACGCACTCTCTCGCACACACTCATTCTCTCGCACACGCACTTTCTCCCACACACGCACTCTCTCGCACACATGCGCTCACTCTCACACATGCACTCTCTCACACTCACTCTCTCGCACACTCGCACTCTCTCTCATACATGCAATCTCTCCCACACACGCACTCTCCCACACACACGCACTCACTCTTGCACATGCACTCACTCTCGCACATGCACTCTCTCGCCCACACGCACTCTCTCGCACACACGCACTCACTCTCACACACGCTCTCTCACACATGCTCTCTCTCTCACACACGCTCTCTCTCTCACACACGCTCTCTCTCTCACACGCGCACTCTATCTCACACGCACTCTCTCTCACACACTCTCTCTCACACACGCTCACTCTCACACACGCACTCACTCTCACACACGCACTCACTCTCACACACGCGCTCTCTGTCACACACGCACTCACTCACTCATGAGCTCACTCTTTAATGTGCACGCACTCTCACACACGCACTCACTCACTTGCACTCTCTCTCACACACGCACTCTCTCTCTCACACACGCTCTCTCTCCCACACACACACTCTCTCTCTGACACACGCACTCTCTCCCACACACGCACTCAATCTCACACACGCACTCAATCTCACACACGCACTCTCTCGCACACACGCACTCACTCTCACACATGCACTCTCTCTCACACACGCACTCTCTCTCACACACGCACTCACTCTCACACACGCGCTCTCTCTCACACACGCGCTCTCTCTCACACACGCACTCACTCTCGCACATGCACTCTCCCACACACGCACTCTCTCTCACACACGCACTCACTCTCACACACGCTCTCCCTCACACACGCTCTCTCTCACACACGCTCTCTCTCACACACGCTCTCTCTCACAAACGCACTCGCTCTCACACGCGCTCTCTCTCACACACGCACTCTCTCTCACACATGCACTCTGTCTCACACACGCACTCTGTCTCACACACGCACTCTCACACACGCTCTCTCTCTCACACACGCTCTCTCTCTCACACACGCTCTCTCTCACACACGCTCTCTCTCACACACACTCTATCTCACACACACACTCTCCCTCACACAGCTCTCTCACACACGCACTCTCTCTCACACATGCACTCACTCTCACACATGAGCTCTGTCTCACACATGCACTCTCTCTTACACATGAACTCTGTCTCTCACACACACTCTCACACACGCACTCTCACACGCCCTCTCTCACACACGCTCTGTCTCACACACGCTCTCTCTCACACACGCTCTCTCTCACACACGCTCTCTCTCACACACTCACTCTCTCGCACACACGCTCTCTCTCAAACACGCACTCACTGTCACACATGAGCTCTGTCTCACACATGCACTATCTCTCACACGCGCACTCTCTCTCACACACGCACTCTCTCGCACACACGCTCTCTCTCGCACACACGCACTCTCTCGCACACAGGCACTCTCTCTCACATACACACACTCTCTCTCTCACACACGCACTCTCTCTCACACGCACTCTGTCTCATACACGCACACTCTCTCACACATGCACCCTCTCTCACACACGCACTCTCTCTCACACACGCACTCTCTCTCACACACGCACTCTCTCTCACACACGCACTCTCTCTCACCCACGCTCTCTCTCTCACCCACGCTCTCTCTCTCACCCACGCTCTCTCTCTCACACACGCTCTCTCTCACACACGCTCTATCTCGCACACACACTCTCCCTCACACGCGCTCTCTCTCAGAAACGCTGTCTCTCACACACGCTCTCTCTCACACATGCACTCACTCTCACACATGAGCTCTGTCTCACACATGCATTCTCTCTTACACATGAACTCTCTCTCACACACGCACTCTCTCACTCATGAGCTCACTCTTCAATGTGCACGCACTCTCACACACGCACTCACTCACTTGCACTCTCTCTCACACACGCACTCTCTCTCTCACACACGCTCTCGCTCCCACACACACACTCTCTCTCTGACACACGCACTCTCTCCCACACACGCACTCAATCTCACACACGCACTCAATCTCACACACGCACTCTCTCGCACACACGCACTCACTCTCACACACGCACTCACTCTCACACATGCATTCTCTCTCACACACGCACTCTCTCTCACACACGCACTCACTCTCACACACGCGCTCTCTCTCACACACGCACTCACTCTCGCACACGCACTCTCCCACACGCACTCTCCCACACACGCACTCTCTCTCACACACGCACTCACTCTCACACACGCTCTCCCTCACACATGCTCTCTCTCACACACGCTCTCTCTCACACACGCTCTCTCTCACAAACGCACTCGCTCTCACACGCGCTCTCTCTCACACACGCGCTCTCTCTCACACACGCGCTCTCTCTCACACACGCGCTCTCTCTCACACACGCGCTCTCTCTCACACACGCACTCTCTCTCACACACGCACTCTGTCTCACACACGCACTCTGTCTCACGCACGCACTCTCACACACGCTCTGTCTCTCACACACGCTCTCTCTCTCACACACGCTCTCTCTCTCACACACGCTCTCTCTCACACACGCTCTCTCTCACACACGCTCTCTCTCACACACACACTCTCCCTCACACAGCTCTCTCACACACGCACTCTCTCTCACACATGCACTCACTCTCACACATGAGCTCTGTCTCACACATGCACTATCTCTTACACGCGCACTCTCTCTCACACACACACTCTCTCGCACACACGCTCTATCTCGCACAGACGCACTCTCTCGCACACGCACTCTGTCTCATACACGCACACTCTCTCACACATGCACCCTCTCTCACACACGCACTCTCTCTCACACATGCACTCTCTCTCACACACGCACTCTCTCTCACACACGCACTCTCTCTCACCCACGCTCTCTCTCTCACCCACACACTCTCTCTCACCCACGCTCTCTCTCTCACACACGCTCTCTCTCACACATGCACTCACTCTCACACATGAGCTCTGTCTCACACATGCATTCTCTCTTACACATGAACTCTGTCTCACACACGCACTGTCACACGCCCTCTCTCACACACGCTCTCTCTCACACACTCACTCTCTCACACACTCGCTCTATCTCACACATGCACTCACTCTCACACATGAGCTCTGTCTCACACATGCACTATCTCTTACACATGAACTCTCTCTCACACGCGCACTCTCTCTCACACACGCACTCTCTCGCACACAGGCACTCTCTCTCGCACACACACTCTCTCTCGCACACACGCACTCTCTCCCTCACACGCACTCTCTCTTGCACATGAACTCTCTCACACACGCTCTCGCTCACACACGCTCTCTCTCACAAACGCACTTGCTCTCACACGCGCTCTCTCTCAAACACGCACTCTCTCTCACACACGCACTCTGTCTCACACACGCACTCTCCCTCACACACACTCTCTCTCTCACACACGCTCTCTCTCTCACACACGCTCTCTCTCACACACACTCTATCTCACACACACACTCTCCCTCACACAGCTCTCTCACACACGCACTCTCTCTCACACATGCACTCACTCTCACACATGAGCTCTGTCTCACACATGCACTCTCTCTTACACATGAACTCTGTCTCACACATGCACTCTCACACACGCACTCTCACACGCCCTCTCTCACACACGCTCTGTCTCATACACGCTCTCTCTCACACACGCTCTCTCTCACACACGCTCTCTCTCACACATGCTCTCTCTCACACATGCTCTCTCTCACACATTCACTCACTCTCACACATGAGCTCTGTCTCACACATGCACTATCTCTCACACGCGCACTCTCTCTCACACACGCACTCTCTCGCACACACGCTCTCTCTCGCACACACGCACTCTCTCGCACACAGGCACTCTCTCTCTCACATACACACACTCTCTCTCTCACACACGCACTCTCTCACACACGCACTCTCTCTCACACGCACTCTGTCTCACACACGCACACTCTCTCACACATGCACCCTCTCTCACACACGCACTCTCTCTCACACACGCACTCTCTCTCACACACGCACTCTCTCTCACACACGCACTCTCTCTCACCCACGCTCTCTCTCACACACGCACTCTCTCTCTCACCCACGCTCTCTCTCTCACACACGCTCTCTCTCACACACGCTCTATCTCTCACACACACTCTCCCTCACACGCGCTCTCTCTCAGAAACGCTGTCTCTCACACACGCTCTCTCTCACACATGCACTCACTCTCACACATGAGCTCTGTCTCACACATGCACTCTCTCTTACACGTGAACTCTGTCTCACACACGCACTCTCACACGCCCTGTCTCACACACGCTCTCTCTCACACACTCACTCTCTCGTACACGCGCTCTCTCTCACACACGCACTCACTCTCACACATGAGCTCTGTCTCACACATGCACTATCTCTTACACATGAACTCTCTCTCACACGCGCACTCTCTCTCACACACGCACTCTCTTGCACACAGGCGCACTCTCTCACACACACACTCTCACTCTCACACACGCTCTCTCTCGCACACACGCACTCTCTCCCACACACGCACTCTCTCTTGCACATGAACTCTCTCTCACACGCTCTCTCTCACACATGCACTCACTCTCCCACATGAGCTCTGTCTCACACATGCACAATCTCTCACACACGCACTCACTCTTGCACACGCACTCTCTCGCACACACGCACTCTCTCGCACACACGCATTCTCTCACAAACGCTCTTTCTCCCACACACGCACTCTCTCGCACATACGCACTCACTCTCATACATGCACTCTCTCTCTCACACTCACTCTCTCGCACACTCGCACACTCTCTCGCACACGCACTCTCTCGCACACACGCACTCTCTCGCACACATGCACTCTCTCGCACACACGCACTCTCTCGCACACACGCACTCACTCTCACACATGTACTGTCTCTCACACACGCACTCTCTCGCCCACACGCACTCTCTCGCCCACACGCACTCTCTCGCCCACACGCACTCTCTCGCCCACACGCACTCTCTCGCACACACGCACTCTCTCGCACACACGCACTCTCTCCAACACACGCACTCTCTCGCACACACGCATTCTCTCGCACACGCACTTTCTCCCACACACGCACTCTCTCGCACACATGCACTCACTCTCACACATGCACTCTCTCACACTGACTCTCTCGCACACTCGCACTCTCTCTCATACATGCACTCTCTCCCGCACACGCACTCTCCCACACACACGCACTCACTCTCGCACATGCACTCTCTCGCCCACACGCACTCTCACGCACACATGCACTCTCTCCAACACACGCTCTCTCTCGCACACACGCACTCACTCTCACACACGCTCTCTCACACATGCTCTCTCTCTCACACACGCTCTCTCTCGCACACACGCACTCACTCTCACACACCCACTCACTCACTTGCACTCTCTCTCACACACGCACTCTCTCTCTCACACACGCTCTCTCTCCCACACACTCACTCTCTCTCTGACACACGCACTCTCTCGCACACACGCACTCTCTCGCACACACGCACTCAATCTCACACACGCACTCAATCTCACACACGCACTCAATCTCACACACGCACTCAATCTCACACACGCACTCTCTCGCACACACGCACTCACTCTCACACATGCACTCTCACACATGCACTCTCTCTCGCACACGCACTCTCCCACACACGCACTCTCTCTCATACACGCACTCACTCTCACACACGCACTCACTCTCACACACGCACTCACTCTCACACATGCACTCTCTCTCTCACACTCACTCTCTCGCACACACGCACGCTCTCTCACACAGTCACTCTCTCCCACACACGCACTGTCTCGCACACACACACTCACTCTCGCACACGCACATTCTCGCACACATTCACTCTCTCTCACACACGCACTCTCTCGCACACACGCACTCTCTCGCACACACGCACTCTCTCGCACACAAACACTCTCTCGCACACACGCACTCTCTCTCACACACGCACTCTCTCCCACACACGCACTCTCTCCCACACACGCACTCTCTCCCACACACGCACTCTCTCGCACACACGCACTCACTCTCACACGTGCACTCGCTCTCACACACACACTCTCTCTCACGCACGCAATCTCTCGCACACACGCACTCTCTCTCACACACGCTCTCTCTCTCACACACGCTCTCTCTCTCACAGACGCACTCTATCTCACACGCACTCTCTCTCACACGCTCTCTCTCACACACGCACTACTCTCACACATGCACTCTCCCACACACGCACTCTCTCTCACACACGCACTCTCTCTCACACACGCACTCTCTCTCACACACGCACTCTCTCTCACACACGCACTCTCTCTCACACACGCACTCTCTCGCACACATGCACTCTCTCGCACAAAAGCACTCACTCTCACACATGCACTCTCTCTCACACATGCACTCTCTCGCACACACGCACTCTCTCGCACACACGCGCTCTCTCGCACACACGCACTCCCTCGCACACACGCACTCTCTCGCACACACGCACTCTCTCGCTCACACGCACTCTCTCGCACACACGCACTCTCTCACACACACGCACTCCCACACACGCACTCTCTCGCACACACACACTCGCTCTCACACACGGACTCTCTCGCACACACGCACTCACTCTCACACATGCACTCTCTCTCACACACACACTCTCTCTCACACACACACTCTCTCTCACACAGGCACTCTCTCTCTCACACAGGCACTCTCTCTCTCACACACGCACTCTATCTCACACGCACTCTCTCTCACACGCACTCTCTCTCACACGCTCTCTCTCACACACGCACTACTCTCACACATGCACTCTCCCACACACGCACTCTCTCTCACACACGCACTCTCTCTCACACACGCACTCTCTCTCACACACGCACTCTCTCTCACACACGCACTCTCTCGCACACATGCACTCTCTCGCACAAAAGCACTCACTCTCACACATGCACTCTCTCTCACACATGCACTCTCTCGCACACACGCACTCTCTCGCACACACGCGCTCTCTCGCACACACGCACTCCCTCGCACACACGCACTCTCTCGCACACATGCACTCTCTCGCTCACACGCACTCTCTCGCACACACGCACTCTCTCACACACACGCACTCCCACACACGCACTCTCTCGCACACACACACTCGCTCTCACACACGGACTCTCTCGCACACACGCACTCACTCTCACACATGCACTCTCTCTCACACACACACTCTCTCTCACACACACACTCTCTCTCACACAGGCACTCTCTCTCTCACACACGCACTCTATCTCATACGCACTCACTCTCAAACATGCACTCTCTCTCACACATGCTCTCTCTCTCGCACACGCATTCACTCTCACACACGCACTCTCTCTCACACACGCTCACTCTCGCACACGCACTCTCTCTCACACACGCACTCTCTCACTCATGAACTCACTCTTTCATGTGCATGCTCTCTCACACACGCACTCACTCACATGCACTCTCTCTCACACACGCACTCTCTCTCTCACACACGCTCTCTCTCCCACACACTCACTCTCTCTCTGACACACGCACTCTCACGCACACACGCACTCTCTCGCACACACGCACTCACTCTCACACATGCACTCTCTCGCACACACGCACTCACTCTCACACACGCACTCTCTCTCACACACGCACACACTCACGCACGCACTCTCTCTCACACACGCACTCTCTCGCACACCGGCACTCTCTCTCACACAAACACTCTCTCTCACACATGCTCTCTCTCGCACACATGCACTCTCTCGCACACACGCACTCTCTTGCACACACGCACTCTCTCTTACACATGAACTCTCTCTCACAGGCTCTCTCTTACACATGCACTCACTCTCACACATGAGCTCTGTCTCACACATGCACTATCTCTCACACACACACTCACTCTCGCATACGCACTCTCTCGCACACACGCACTCTCTCGCACACACGCACTCTCTCGCACACACGCACTCTCTCGCACACACGCACTCTCTCGCACACACGCAGTCTCTCGCACACACGCACTCTCTCTCACACACGCACTCTCTCTCACACACGCACTCTCTCTCACACACGCACTCTCTCGCACACTCGCACTCTCTCTCACACATGCAATCTCTCCCACACACGCACTCTCCCGCACACATGCACTCACTCTCGCACACGCACTCTCTCGCACACTCGCACTCTCTCGCACACGCACTCTCTCGCACACTCGCACTCTCTCGCACACACGCACTCTCTCGCACACACGCACTCTCTCGCACACACGCACTCTCTCGCACACACGCACTCTCTCGCACACACGCACTCTCTCGCGCACACGCACTCTCTCGCGCACACGCACTCTCTCGCACACACGCACTCACTCTCACACATGTACTGTCTCTCACACACGCACTCTCTCGCCCACACGCACTCTCTCGCCCACACGCACTCTCTCGCCCACACGCACTCTCTCGCCCACACGCACTCTCTCGCACACACGCACTCTCTCGCACACACGCACTCTTTGGCACACACGCACTCTCTCCAACACACGCACTCTCTCGCACACACACATTCTCTCGCACACGCACTTTCTCCCACACACGCACTCTCTCGCACACATGCACTCACTCTCACACATGCACTCTCTCACACTCACTCTCTTGCACACTCGCACTCTCTCTCATACATGCACTCTCTCCCGCACACGCACTCTCCCACACACACGCACTCACTCTCGCACATGCACTCTCTTGCCCACACGCACTCTCACGCACACATGCACTCTCTCCAACACATGAACTCTCTCTCACACACGCACTCTCTCACTCATGAGCTCACTCTTTAATGTGCACGCACTCTCACACACCCACTCACTCACTTGCACTCTCTCTCACACACGCACTCTCTCTCTCACACACGCTCTCTCTCCCACACACACACTCTCTCTCTGACACACGCACTCTCTGGCACACACGCACTCACTCTCACACATGCACTCTCTCTCACACATGCACTCTCTCTCGCACACGCACTCTCCCACACACGCACTCTCTCTCACACACGCACTCACTCTCACACACGCACTCACTCTCACACATGCACTCTCTCTCTCACACTCACTCTCTCGCACACACGCACGCTCTCTCACACAGTCACTCTCTCCCACACACGCACTGTCTCGCACACACACACTCACTCTCGCACACGCACATTCTCGCACACATTCACTCTCTCTCACACACGCACTCTCTCACACACGCACTCTCTCGCACACACGCACTCTCTCGCACACACGCACTCTCTCTCACACACGCACTCTCTCCCACACACGCACTCTCTCCCACACAAGCACTCTCTCGCGCACACGCACTCACTCTCACACGTGCACTCGCTCTCACACACA